>NC_024324.1:9027828-9083343 GCF_000523025.1 Cynoglossus semilaevis | reverse complement strand
TCCAGAGGAGGACAGAGGAGGGACATCTCTCTGTCTCTGCTTCACCATCTTCTCTCTCTCTTTTCTTAATCTCTCCCAAATTCTTTTTGCAAATCTTCCAATATATATCCTCCAGATAATCCCAGATTATTTTGACCTTTAATTACGACCTTTTCTTTTTCTTTTTTGGGACTTTTGTTTTCAGACTTTTCTAGGTAACAAAAACCTAAAGCAGGAGTTTCGTTGTTTTTCTTTTTTTGGACTTTTGTTTTTAGACTTTTCTAGGTAACAAAAAAAACCCAACAAAAACCTAAAGCAGGAGTTTCGTTTCCAACAGTGAACCCTCCTGTGATGCTGACGAAGCCTGACTTCATTAAACTGTGGTTGGTTTTTACTCACAGATTGAGATGAGTGGACTTTTATTTCAAAACCATTTCTCTCTCTCTCTCTCTCGGTCTCTGTCTCCTGGGAATCCTCAGGCCTGTGTGTCAGAGATCCCATGGGGTGGGTGTCTCCTGGGTACCTACACACACACACACACACACACACACACACACACACAGAGACTCAGTCAGGGGTACAGCCTTAGATGTGTAGCAGAGAGCTGCGCAGTAGGAGTACAAGGGAAAATGATTACACCTCTGATGCTGACACTCTCACACACACTCTCACACACACTCTCACACACACACATAAAACCCTGAACTCGGCAGAATGGAATGAAAATTTAAAAAAAGTGACAGCGTTCTGTGTTTTCTGACTGAAGAGGTTTGTCTGATTTAAACTTCAAACCTCTGACAAACAGTGAATGTAAAGAGAGTTTCATCTGAGAGTCTTCATCACAAACAAGAGGCAAAATTACTGAGGTCAAAGGTCGAAGACAATTCATTCACTTCTACATCAGTGTGTGTGTGTGTTTACGTGTGTGTGTCGTCAGTTCTCATTATAATTGACTCACACTGTGAGTCATATCAACTGAGTCATGAGGTGACGTGACTTACCTGTGGGTCAACCTGCAGCCGCATGATGTCAGCGCATGACGACGCCCCCTATCTGTCACGTGAACGCCATGATATGACTCCAGTCACGTGACCTGAACGAACACATGGAAATCAAAGGTCGTTTCAGTGAAATGTCTGACAACAGACAACAACATCATTTTAGGTTTTAATCAAATATTTAAACATTCAAATGTACTTTTAGTGATGACATGACAATGTTTACTGTTATGGAAATGTAATTTTTGGAGAAAAAGATCCAGTAGCAGAGATTATTTTATAAAGACGAGGACAAATTATAATATCTTGCGTTTTTAATGGTAAACACATTCAGATCATTTTACTTTTTTCTACTGTCTTTCTACGTGTTCTCATTTGAACAGAACGTACTTTGGAGGAAAGTATTTGATAAAATAAGACATTTGTGGGCCAGCTCCGACCACCCATGGGTTTCTTTTGCATATCCCAATAATAAATGTGATTGTTCCTCAGCTTCATGTGACAACAAAGGCACAAAACAGAGAGGTGACGTCTTCGCGGGGCTCACGTGGACGCCCGCCCTCCTCTGGTCCCCATATGGAGCCTCTCCACTGAGAAAGAGCTATCAAGACGGCATGTATGTGGTTTTATGATGTGTGTGTGTGTGTGTGTGTGTGCGTGCAGTGAGGCCAGTGAACCAGTCTGGAAATAGGGGACACATTAATCTTATTTGTCATAACCTGTCCCTTGAGACACTTGGACCCCCTTTGTCCCCATACCCACCCACACACACGAACCAAAAACACAAAAAAAACCCGCACGTATAACATACATTTTTACTGCACCAACAGTGGACACGTTGACCAAGCGACGGTTACTATTTCTAGTGGAGAAAAGAGCCAATATTTTATACAGTGGACCTGAAACCACTGCATGTGAAAACGGCTGTGCATTTGTGATTACAGTAGATCTGGGTCAGTCACGTTATTAATGGAGCCGCGTTTCCTGCAGCAGCTCAGTCCAAAGAGAAACTTTACAGAAAAAAGGTCTGTTTTTACCTCTCCGTGTGTGTCCATTCATCATTCAGGACTGACAAGTGCGTTTGCACGACGGTGTGGGCCTGCGGGGGCAGCACTGAGCGCAAACTGAGACGCACAAGCGTGTCTCGGCTCAAATTAAAATAAGTGGGACATGATTTATGGTTACCTACCAGTAGACCTCTGGACCGGCCTCTTCTGGGTCAGCGCTCCAGTGTCAGAGTTGGTGAGTGGAGGATCACCCCTGGATATATATTATACATTAGTATCTGAAGACAAAGTGAAATGACTTTGTTATAGGTCAAAACTTTGTGTGTCCACTTACTCCCCCCTTTTATCTCCCTCTCTCTCCTATGTCACAGCAGCACAGTGTCTCTAATGAAACCTACGACTGCTCCTGGTGAAAACAACAGTTTAATTAGAAGCAGAGAGGAGCTGGTTTATAGACTCAGTGTCCGTGACCTCCAAATTATGTCTACATTCTGTTCAATGTTCTCACCTGGAAATGATTTCCTGTCATAGATTTTATGTAGTAGCTCACAGACACACTCGATCGCACACTGGGTTAATTTAAAGAAAGTCAGATCCAGATTCTGCCTTGGATTTCCTGGCCTTTGTAGGTAAACTGGTTCTTCAAGAAACTCAGCGTAAAACTTTGTTTCTGTAAAACATGGTAAAGAAGAAAAATAAAGAAGTTTATATACATATTTATCAATCGACCAAAAGTGTAACGCCCCCTGTAGTACCTCGCCAGTCCACTGGTGGTCACTGACTCTCTTTCAATTACGTTAAAACACCTGCATCTTGAAGCATCAGTCGACTGCCCAGGTAACTTTCAGGCTGAGGGAACTCAAACCTTTTGAAAATTTCAATAATAAATAAGCACATTCTCACAAACAACAATTAGAAATGACAGTTATTTCTTCAGCAGAATCATCACAGACTTGTAGAGTGAACAGGCCGTCAGTGAAGAAGAAAAACAACAGCACAGCACATAAGGCCGACTGTAACACAGTCAGTCACTGAACACATTAGCTGTGACGGCTCCGACTGAGTCAGAACTGAACACGAAGTGTTGATGACCATGGAAACACACACACACATACTGTAGTACCACACACACACACGTACTGTAGTACCACACACACACATACTGTAGTACAACACACACACGTACTGTAGTACACAGCTGAAGGTTTAACACTCAAACACTGCAGGAGCTGAAACCAGTCGTTGTTGGTGATATTCTGAGGATTATAATATTTAAACAACAAATGAAGAATTCCGTGACTTCTGTCAGACTCTGACACCAGAGGTTCAGTGCTAACACACACTGACACCTGTGTTCGACTGCTGGTACAGCTGCTTCCTCCTCCTCTTCTTCTCTCCTCCCATGTCCTTGTCTAACACCTCTCCTTCCTCACCTTCTGTCTCTCCTCCTCCCTCAGGCCAAGCAGCAGCGATCAGGTTTCTCTCTGCTTGGTTCTTTTCAATTACACCCGCTCACTTCCTCTGGTCCTCTGTGTGGGACGGTGATTGTGTATAAACGCTATGTTGTTGTGAATTTATCTGTTGCGTTAACACCTCGGAAAAATACGTTCTTTTAAAGAGATCATTTTCCAACACTGGGGATACAGCACGAGTATCTCTCCTCTCCTCTCCTCTCCCCTCCTCTCCTCTCCTCTCCTCTCCACTTGCCTCCTCTCCTCCGTCAGTCACTAAGAACATCAGTGTTGACGTCTGTACAGCTAAGCAGACTTTATTGCACCCGCCTCCAGGCAGTAATGCACACATGCCACCACTGCTTTCCCCCTTTAACAGTATGTTTACTAAAATGATTTAGCAATTACTTCAGCAGCCTGATCGGTTGATGGTTAACAGCAGGTTCGCACAGTGAGAAATATCTTGGTTCAAGTCCTGTTTCACCTGGGGGCCTTTTCTGTGTGGAGTGTTTCATGTCTCCATGTGGGAGGCTGGTTTTTTTTGTTTTTTGGTTTTTTTTGCCTCCATCTTGTTATCACATTCCAAATATTGTGTTTAGAGTAACTGGAGGACAAAATGTTATTAGTGGATGTGAGAGTGGTTGGTTTTGCATGTCGGCTGTAACAGGCTGACGACCCAGTGAGGAGGGTTATTTATATACACTACAGAACAGGTGTGTTATCACTGCACAGGTCAGTGTTGTTGAAAAAATACTTTCTTTACTTTTTAACTTCAGGATTCCAAGACGTCTGGACGTTTAACAAAAGGAGCTGAAACCTGGTCCAAAAAAACCAAACTAATTCAAGATGAAATTGGCTTATATTTAATCCAGAAACTGAATAAAACAAACAAACAAAAAAAACTTTAGCAAAAATAAATCACCCTGAGAAGAAAAGGTTGTCGGGACATTTAACAAAGCAGTGCAGTGTTAAACAGAAGATTGACGTAAATTGACCCAGAAAAAAAAAAAAATTCTTTTCACTAACTGAATCTTTAAATTCACTACTTTAAAAAGATTTTAGGAAAAGAAATAAAGAAACAAAATCTAAAAACTTAGTAAATGTCTGCAAGGATGTTTTCAAGTCGCTCTTTGTTTTTACGTTTTGCTGCTGAGTGACGTACAAAGTATAGACAGGGGGGAGGGGGGGGACAGCTGGTCAGTGGAGAGACGTATCTGACCAGAGAAGTTCAGGGAAAAAAATCTCCGACACTGGACTCAGAAGCAGAACTTCAGGCCAACAGGACACGACGGTGCAGGTGGAGGGAAGTCGTACGTCTCTGTCTGTCTGTGTCTCACAGAGAGTCGTCCATCATCTGAGGGAGGACGACAGCCTCCCGTGTGCACAATGGGACGTGTGAAGAAGTGGAAGTTGGAGGTCAGGATCTTCACACACACTTGTCCTTCGTGGTGTGTGTGTGTGTTTCTTATACACTGTTTGTGTGAGAGGGTTTTTTTTTTGGTGTCACTGGTTAAAAATGTCAGCGTTTACAGCAAAGAGCCGTGTCACTGGAGCTGGGACCAGTCTGTGTGTGTGTGTGTGTGTGTGTGTGTGTGTGTGTGTGTGTGGAGTCTATAAGACAGCCTGGGGGTTAATTAGAGAATAGTAAACAGAACACATGTGGCAGCTTAATATCCCCTCTGCTTTACAGCCCGTGTCACGGCCCACCTGCTCTGTTGCTCTCTTCCTGTTGTGTGTATATGTGTGTGTGTTCATCTGCATGGTGGAGGTCATGGGTGTCTCCCCCCAGTGCGTATCCCAGAGGCACTAACCCCCCCCCACCCCCCAACACGGCACATCCATCCACACCCACACACCCGCCCACACACACACACACACACACACACACACACCCGCGGAGTCTTGATGATGCTGGTGCAGGTGTGTGTATAAGTTGGAGGTAATTTAAACCAGATGAGGTGGTGTCTCTCAGCCTGAGGCCCGTCACTTCATCAATAAAGGAGACAGAGGGATGGAGGAATGAGGAGATGGATGGATGGGTGGAGGACAGAGAAGGGGAAGAAGGAGGGTCATTGTAATGGGGAGACAAAAGATGAGGGAAATCTGTCTGAATCTGAACACTCACATCAGATTTCTTATATATATATAAATATATGGTATAGATGGATATAGAAATGTAAAACGCTGTGATGTTTTATGTAGAGCTTAGTAAAAATATTTTTTTCCTCGTGTATTTAGGGCCATATAAGGTAATAAAATAGTAGAAATGTATTGTTTTATTATCTCAATTAAACGGCCAAAAAGCTGAGCTAAAACAGCTAAGCTAGACTCACAAATGTCTAAATGAACATTCACTTTGAAATAAACCAGAAGTTTGGACAAAAATCCCCCAAATGTGTCTAAAATAAATCTAAAGTTTGACAAGATAAACCTAAAAGATAATCTTTCCCAAAAAGGTCCAGCTACATATTCCATCTTCAAAAACACTATAAAAAGTAAAATAAATTCTTGATTTATTAGCCATTGAATGGATTTTTTTTTTTTTTTAAGAAAATTACACAACACATATAAGAGACATCTAAAGCCAAACATGTCCCACCAGGACCAGAGGTCGGACATGCTCGGTGGGTGAAGTACACAGAAATCTGAAGCCTGAAAAAATAACAGTCAGGAATAAAAAACACACAGAGCTTTAATCCTCACTAAACTAAATAAAAAAACTCTGGTGGATAAAAAGTTGTCGTATATAAAGTCAGAGCTGGTTGGTGCTGAAGGCAATCTTATCCACTCATCTGTCTCTCACACACACAGACACACAGACACACACACTCCCCTGCCTCTGCTCATCATCAAACCACTGTCTGTTTATGAAGCCTCTTATTTCCCCCTAATTATAAGCACCCATTTTATAGGAGGTCTGTTTGAGGCGTTTATGCCTGAACGACAGGATTCTCTCCCCCTGAGTGTCGTCGGCTGAACTTCAGCAGTTCTTCCAGCGTGAACCAGCGACCGAGCAACAAAAGACCAATCTGTTAGACCAATAAATGAGCAGTCAGGTGTGTGTGTGTGTGTGTGTGTGTGTGTGTGTGTGTGTGTGCGCATGGGGCAGTAAATGAACACTCTCTCTATCTCTCATCTATCAAAAGCCTGACACCAGAAGCAGCTGTGAGGGTGCACAGGCAGCAAGCACACACACACACACACACACACACACACACACACACACACACACACACACAGAGCCCCCCAGGACCCCTGGGGATCACAGGCGGACATTGTATAGCAGGCTAATTATCCCAAATTGCTAAAGTATCAGAGAAACGTGTGTGTGTGTGAGAGAGCGAGAGAATGAGAGAGAGAGAGAGGGTGGGTGTGTCCGTGTGTGTGTGTGTGTGTGTGTGTGTGGACCAGTGTCTGGTAAGGATCAGCTGTGTTAAGCGTCCCGTGACATCTAAACTACTAATTCATTGCAACATTAACGGCATTGATTAACATACGTTTATAGACATGCACACACATACGTGACACGCACACACACACACACACATCTGGGCTTTGTTGGTCCATATGAACACAAAGACAATGGGAAGAGACTGAGATTAAAGTTAAGAAAAAACCCTTTTAGAATATTTATACTGTCATTTCAGTCCATATATATCGTCTACTCTGTTCTTACTTCTGTTATTGTGTTAGGGCCACTGGAGCCATTACATATGAGTTTATATACATATATATATATATATATACATATATATACATATGTATATGTATATATATGTATATATATATATATATACAGTATATAGTAGTTAAGGAAACTACTTAATACAGTATTATCATTGAAAAAAAACCAATGAGGATATTTAAAAATGAGAAACTAAAAAAATCTTTAGCGTCGCCTAAATCTTGAACAACAATAGTCAGAGTGTTGTTTCAGTCCAGAGGCCGGAGAACAGACAGACAGGCGCAGTGTGTGTGAGTGTGTGTGTGAGTGTGTGTGTGTAATGCACTTCAAAAGAGAAAAGTGCATGAATGTGTGCATGGAAGATAATGACGTTTAACTGTCTGTCGCTACTGTTATTGAGCCACGATGTCCTACTGTGAGAGAGGCAGGTGCTGACAGAGGACTGAGAGAGAGAGAGAGAGAGAGAGAGCAAATCAATAACATCCTGATTGGAGATGATTACACTTCTCATTCCCTCTTTCTGTATCAGTGTCATGTGAGACTTGTTTTTATCCCCATGACCTCCCTTTGCTCGCTCCTTCTTCTTCTTCTTCACTATCCTGCTCCTTTACAATTTGTCCAATCAGGCGTACACGTACACACACCACACACACACACACTCAGGGCTGTTGTTCAAGGTCAACAGGTTCGAGGGACGAATCAAACTGAGTGGTCATAGGGCCAACTGGTCAAACATTCTCAAAATATCTTTGCTAGTGCAACGCACGAGTGGTCGTAGCACATCTACGAGGGCCAACTGGTCAAACATGCTCAAAATATCTTTGCTAGTGCAACGCAATACAAGGCAACTTCCTGTTTTCCTTAGTTGTAGTAAAAGAAGTCACACAGTCACAGTCTCTGGTCTGCACTGCTCCACTTCAATGACTTGAGCATGCTCAGTGGTGTCCTGACAGTAACTGATTCATGTTGCATTGTACTGGCAAAGACATTTTGAGCGTGTTGAAGGTGAAAGCGTGTTATAAGACAGAGCTGTGTCTCCTGGCCTGAAGGTCCTGGTAATAATAGAGTTACAACATATGACTTACCTGTTCTTCAGGGTCGCTCTCTCTCTCTCTCTCTCTCTCTCTCTCTTTGTTGTCCACTCTCTGCTCTCTGACCTTTACTGCTCTGTCTCCTTCAGAGAGGAAAGAAAGACATGAGAGACATGACCAGTGTTCTCTTTATTGACTTAGTCATAAAACTCTACTATTTCCATTTCCTCTTCACTTCTCTCTCTTTAATCCTTCTTCTTTAACTGCCTGTTTGCTCCTCTCTCTCTCTCTTCCTCTCTCTCTCTCTGCCAACGCTAATCTTTTATCTCCCTCTCCGTCTTCTCAGTGAGACAAACTGAGACTAAAGGATGCAGAGTGAGTGAGAAACAGACACTGATGGAAGTGAAGATGGAGCGAGTGATGTAAACAGATATGGATGCAGCTCCTCTGCGTCTGTGAGAGTGATCTGAGCCTGGCCCAGTTCTTTACATCTCTCCGTCCTGATGCAGCGATCATTTATTATTTGTTAGACATAGTTGATGTATGGATTGATACGTTCTTAAGCTGCCAGCTTCAATTTAAAGACTTACTAGTTTTCTTTTATGACTCCACTCCCCTCTGCCTGCACGTGGTGATGCGTTCACTGACGTGCATCCGTGCCGCAGGGTAATTGTCAGCTTTGGGAAGGATTAACGCCAAAGGCGGACAATCACAGTGCATCAACAGCGCGGCGTCAGGTGAAGGTGTAACAATGATGTTTACGTTCAGCCTGTTTGATAATGAAAAACACTGACATTTCAGAGGCAAAGTTGGCCTTTAACGTAGTGCTGCTGTATTTAAAGATTAATTATGCAGCGAGGCAGACGGCACGGTGACACGCAGGATAAAAAATTACCCTGATGATAAGAGCGCAGAGTCTTTGTGGGACCGTAATTCCAGATCCTCTCAACAGGAACCTTATAGGAAACTTTAAAAACGCTCCTCATTAGTCCTCATTAAGGCGCGCTGACCTTTCCCATGTGAACGTTAACATTCTGTAAGATAATCAAGACTCGTGGCACATCATTGAGCTCCGATCGTGAAGTGATTAGTTTAGAATAAAAATGGTGTTCTTTCTTTCCCTGCTGGAATTTTTTTTATTATATTTAAGGGTATTTAAAACCGGCTTTTTACAAGTTAGCAGACGTTTTAAATACGCAATAAATCTTGGTTTAGGTAATGAACATATAGCTTCATTTATCAGGTAATGGCAGGGAGAGAAAAGAAAAAGAAAGGAGAAACAAAGTAGAGTTAAATGTAAAAAACCCAAACAAACTAAAGAAGGGATTCTTTCTGTGTTTTACACTTTAACAAGTTCTGTTTCACATCCAAATGTCTGACACATCATGAGGAGGAGAATCAGGAACCAGTCAAAGTCACTGGTTCCTGATTCTCCTCCTCATGATGTGTCAGACATTTGGATGTGAAACAGACCGGCAGCTTCGTCAGATTCAAAACTCCGTTCTTTCTCTGATGTTTCTTGACAAACTGATGTTCAATGATTTTCACTCCAGTCCAAAGACAGAAGGTGTTGTGACCTGGTGTTGAACCAAAAGACTAAGCCCTGGGTGGATACCCTTTTATATCACATCAACACAAGTGTTTGAAAACACGTGTTTTGTTTTGTTTTTTATTACTTTTTTATGCTGTGTTCAATCTTTTCTGAAAATTACAGTTATTATTTGCCCAGAGAGACAATTTTACAATTATGTAAATAAATAACTGTGCACACGTGTGTGTGTGTGTGTGTGATATGTGAATCACCACAACCACCTCAGCACTGCCTGCATCCTGTTTTGTCTCCTCCTCCTCCTCCTCCTCTTCCTCCTCCTCTTCCTCAGTGTTTGACCTGATCCTTAAAATATCTGAAGGGAAAATGGGGGAGAGAAAGAGTGAATAATTAGGTTAGCGGTCAGACTAGCTTCTGTTAACGAGCTGTCATCTGCAGACTGGGGTTCCCACACCTCCGAGGGCAACCTCTGGTTCGTGCGACACTGACCTGCTCTTCACAGCAGAGCACGTACAGAGAGAGAGAGAGAGATCCTTAAAATATGCATCGACGCTCAGTGTGTTTTTCGTGAGATCTCCTCAAGTGATCAGGGTCGGTTTTTGTTGTGGCTCCCTGAACTGACTCTCTGAACACACACACACACACATGCATGCAAACACACAACTGCATCTAGTGGCTCTCAGAGTCACAGATCTGACCTTTATGACCTTAATGGTCAGAGGTCCTGGCCAATCAAGGGTCTAAATTTGAACAGAAGGGGCAATGGACTCCCTCGACAGTTCATTACGGACTTCTCCCTCCCCTAACTCCTTCTTGCGAGCGTGCGTGTGTGTGTGTGTGTGTGTGTGTGTGTGTGTCAGCAGGTTAAGAGCTCCTCCACTGGCACCACAGGGTCAGACTGAATAGACTCTAATGATTGATTTGATCCTGTTCACCCCTCCTGGCTGTGTCTTCCTCTCAACGTCAAAGCTGAAATCAGAGTCAGAGTCACATGAGTTGCGGGACATGATTCAAACACACTGCAGGCCTGACCTCTGAAGCCTCAGGTTGCAGAGATGTGATGCAGGAAACGTCTTCTAAAAATAACCCTCTCCAGTGGATGAATCAGCTTTTACATAAAACAATGAGCCGTGTCTACATTTCAAGCTTTTCATTGACTCGTTTCAGCAACTTTAACCGTTTTTGTTTCAACACCTTTAATGGTGTGATTAACTGTGTTGTGCAGAAAGCTCAGATAATCTGCTTATAGATGCTGGTTTGTTTTTCTTTTTTGTCTTTTTGCGACAAAACATTCTGCTCAGTTTTGAACATGGCTGTCCTTCCCACCGTATCATCAGCTGTTTGTTACTCTAGTTACTGATTGACTCAGTTTTCATCCTCGCTGGGTTTTATTTTCCAGACTGGGGTCTATTAGTTCTCTATTTAAAAGCCCAGGGGGGGGGGGGGGGGGGACCTCTGTGTGTGCAGCTATCAGCAGGGAGCACATCGGAGTCTCTGCAGGTCTGACGGCTGCTGATAAGAGCTGCGTGATTAACACACACTCAAACGCAGGGAGAGGGGCTTCTGGTGGTGGTAGTCCATTGTTGGGTGAACAACAGACGTCTGGGTGAGCGCTGATAATCAACCATCAAACCCGATTTTACAAAGCACTTTCTGGAAAAGCGTGAAAACGGGGGAAAAGTGTTCACACGCTCTGCTTGAGCAGAACATCAGTCGAGTCAACGCTGTAAAACGGAGAGTAAAAAAAAAAATACAAAAATGAAAAATGACGGCCAATAAAAAGTGTAATTCTACACGGATGAATGTGCGGCGTTATATTTTGCTAAATGCATTTTATTAGATGCAGTAAATTAGCAGTAAATAGGCCACATTTTAGTGATCGCTCTGACACAGAGCTGCGTTTCTTTGTCGTCGTGACCGTAGACTGTTAACAAAAGATGGACATTTACTCTGAGTTCCTGCAAATACTGTTCATGTTGTACCTGCTTAATACTTGTCACTGTTGTATTTTATTAGCAAGAGCTCAATATATACAGTGACACACACGTCATTGTAGAACATCACTGAAACTAAAAATGTTGGCTTTCTATTCTTAAAAGTGATGACTCAAACGGTGACTCAAAAATTCCCAAATGTCCCACCACAGGTAATGAGTGAGCAGCAGAGACGAGCTTCAATAATCACACATTAATGTGCAACAACAGACGATGATCTCATTTCTCCAACTCCACCAAAAACGTTCACTCTGGGTTACTTCTAAAACCTGCGACTTCCATTCACTCTGGGTTACTTCTAAAACCTGCAGACACCTTTTGGGGGTTGTTCAGGGTCATGACCTTCAGTTTCAGGAAGAAATCTTACAAAAATATGTCATAATAAAAATCTTGGCATTCTAACCCTGATCGTGAGTTCCTGTTACTGTCAAACTCCTTCCTCTGTTTCATCTTCATTTGAAACCAGCTAATAATAGTTGATACAACCAGAATTTTACTGAGCTTTTTAAGACTCATAAACTCCAAAGAGAAAACTCTCCCCAAAGTGCTCAAACCTAAAACCATTAAAGCGTGACCTTCCAGAACTTTCTGTCCTTATTTACCCTGTGATCCACTTCACTGACATCTTCACAGTACAGCCAGGGTCTGCACCGGGGTGTGTATATTTTTCCCTAATTTAGCCTCCTCCTCCTCCTCCTCCTCCTCTTCCTCCTCCTCATCGTCCCCTCCCCCACTACCCACCACCCTTCTCCCCGCCCATCTTGTTGTGGGCCCCTTGTGTCAGGACAATCCTTTGTTCCCCGTGTGTCCCGTAGCACATGCACACACACATGAACCCAGATGGAGTGAGTGGGTCTGAGGCCGGCTCATCATCCATCTGAAGGTGACAGTCTTTTGTTACAGTCTTGTCTGACAAAATAGGGAAAAAAGCAGCGACAAATGTGACAAAATACCTGACTGGCCTCATTAGAGTGAGTGAAATTTGGATCTTAAAAAAAAAAAAAAAACCCAGTCTATTATTTAAAAACTACATAAATACACACGTCTGTGGATTTGGGATGACGGCTTTAAGTGAGCAATAAACTGTCATTTTAAGTCTCTTTATCTGACAATAAACATGATTTAAGATAAAGTCATTTTTTAAATGTAAATAGGACATAATCACAGCATAAATAGACTTGTTATGACATCAAATTAGAGCATTTTAAAAAAAATATTACTTTATATTGTTAGTGTGTTTTTTCAATAATAAAACTAAACTTTTTTCCCTTCTTGATCCCCTTCTTCTCAGTTCATGTGGATTCAGTATAACTCGATGGAATAACTGCATGGCTCTGCAACTCTGTCAGCCGGGAATCAGCGCTCTTAGGTAGAAAGGGAGTGAGAGAGGTTACCTCAACACAGGAGAGAGAGAGAGAGAGAGAGAGAGAGGGACAGGCCGCTGCATGTGCCTGTGTATTGGTGGCAAACAGCTATATTATATTCTCTGCTCTGATCCACTTATAGTCTTAGCTGACCAAGAAATTCCAGGGCAATAATCCTGCTGCTATTTCCCATAAAAGATTCAAATTCTATATAAAAATAAACTGACACTGATGAGAGAATATAATACAGCTCCATCATCTGTGTGGATGAGTCACAGCCAGAGAAACAAAGAAAACCTTTGAAATATGTTCAGAGTTTTGGGGGGACATTTCCTGTTCTGTTTCATCCAGAAGACAACATTTATTAAAGGCAACTGCGCTAACAGGTGCGATAAGTGCATTTTTATTGCATTTATTACAGTTCTAATCCGCCGCCTGATGAGCTACGGCTCGTGGTTACTGATAATGGTAATGACAAGTGCTTCGGAGAACTATTTTTGGAGCAATTATCAGAGATTATAAAGTCAATATTATGAAGAGCTAATTTGCTGCGAGCAGCCGCCACCCACCCTTATGGCACAAGTACAACGCTTTATTTTAAACTGTTAAAAGAGAGTCAGGGAAAATGAAGTTAGCACCGAAACAGACCATGAGACTGGGCGGAGCCAAAAACTGTGGCGCTCGGATCTGAATGTTGTGGAGTTCAGGAAAGGGAATAAAAAACATTCTATTTAATCTCGTAAAAGTCAAAAGGTTAACACCTCCGTGCCACCGCATCATGTCTGCCTGTACTCTCAGTCGTTCACCAGTTCATTTCTGTTTTTCCACAATGATTTGTCACAGCCTTTGAAGGTAAACAGAAACTCTGTGGCGGAGCTGCTGGCGATGACAAATCAGAAACAGTTTACGTCTGGGGGGCAGAGACAAATGAGTGTGTGGTTGTTTATTTGAAGGTCTTCAGACGCTCTCTGCCTTACCATGAAATCTAGATGTGCCGCTCCTCCGTGCTGTAAACAGCCTGTTGTTATGTGTAGCTCTTCATCTTCCAGCTCATTGTGTTCCTCTCCCTCTTTTTTTTTTTCTTCTCCTTCCTCCGTCAACCTATCAGCGGTGATTTAACAGAGCGGTGTGAGAGGGCTGTGTAAACATGACGACTGGAGAATGAGATTGAGATAAATTACACACAGTTACAATGACGAACATAAAGACTCTGCCCTTTCCACTCTCTTTATACATTTGGGAACGTAGGCTCTTGTAATACCGGCGATAAACTGTAGGGAATGAAAAGGGAAATCACTGGATTTAAATGCCCCCAGAACAGCTGACTCTCCCGGTGAATAAGCTCACACATCACCGTGTGCCGACTGCTCTCCATCTTCTTTATGATAATTCTTTGTGCTGACAATGCACATGTGTGCGCAGCATGTGAGGCTTTGATACGACCTGACCTGGTTGGAGTGTTTTTTCATCAAAGCGGGGCTTTAAAAACACACATTGTTCTTCTTTCTTAAATAGGACGTATTTGTGTTTACGGCGTGGCAGCTCGACTTGTTTTACAATCTGGGTCACTCTGCTAAAAAAAGAAATGATTTCTATTGTAATCCAAGCTCACAGGGGCTGATAACAATGCTGCTCTGATGACACCTGAGGAGCAGGAATTGTTAATTATCAGCTTTTATGAGGTTTAACACCTCTGTCTGCGTACGTTTGTAACACCTTTGATAGCAGACGTGTGTGCGTACGCCTCAGCTCTGGGTTTTTTTTGTTTGGTTAATTTATTACTTTTTAAAAGACAACAGTGTTTGGAACCTGCCTTAAAGTGTCTACGTTCAAAGACACAGAGCAAAGACGCCGCCGTATGAACTACTTAGTTCAGAGAAAACGGAGCTCTTTACCATGGAAGAAGAAATAGGTCTTTGTTGTGATATAAATAAGCATCTGAGGAACAATCCAACACAACAGACGCGTCCCGCTCTCGGACAGTGAGAACATCTGATGGTAAACGTTTCTTATGACCAAGATAACTCAAATATCAGGGCTGACTTTTAGCAGTTTAAATGCTACATGTTTGCCTATTTACAGGAAAATTCGATATCTTTTCTACAAACCAAATTTTGCGTTTATCAACACAGCAAGTTTCAGATGTAATGAACCCTGTTAAAAACACGAGGTGGAAACCTGACCAGAACTGAGCCAAGACTCAGCTATTTCTGACCTACATTCAATTCAAGGCAGTGGTGGCCTAGTGGTAAAGGAAGCGGACTTCGGTCCGGAAGGCCCCAGGTTCGAATCCATGGTGTGCTGTGCTGTGTCACAATGACAAATAAAGATAAGTTTAAGTTTTAATTCGCTTTTTAATGGTAAATATTCCTTTAACTGTCGACACATTTAGTCATTGTTTGGTTTCTTTCTCTTTTTTCTTATTTCTTATAATTCATTCTAAACTATCTAGCTCTATCTGCCCTAACATTTTTAATCTTGGTCTGATTTCCTACATTAACTTATTTAACACTTTAATAAACATGAACTAAATCTTTTAAAAACGTTTAGGCTAAAAGCAGTTATAGGACATTTTTAATCTTGGTCTGATTTCGTACATTAAAACGTTTAGGCTAAAAGCAGTTATAGACCCACCTATGGTTGTGTTTTTACTAGTAAGTTTATGGTGTATAAGTTATAGTTAGTTTGAAGTTTAGTTTGACACCTGTTGTTTAGATGAACAGAGAGATTCCAGAATCAACAATAATAAAAAATTGTCATAACTTATCCAGAATATAAAATTCTTCTCTCCAGAATACGACAGTAAAAATGAAAAAAGTCCAAAGTGGATAAAACTCAGAGCAGAGCAAAGCCAGACTTGAGTGTTTCATTAGGGAACACTACAACTGCAAACACCGGATTGCTTCACAAAAACACCACAACAACAGCTTAACAAGATAGCACAGGAGGTTTAACAAGCAGGTTACTTCCTCGCCTCTGGGGCTGATGGAAAAAAACCTTAGTTTCCATGGCAACAAAGCATTGTTATTTTACAATCCGCAATCCTAACTGTCACCTCTTCAACTTTCTTCCGTCTCCCATTCCTCTGTTTTTCGCATCGCAGCGCCCCCTCCTTTAGTGTTTACACTTTTATCTTGACCTGTATCTCCGTCTCCTCGTCCTCACTCTCTCCGTCTCCTTCTTTCTGTCTCACCAGGTTTTGTTTTTTTTTTTTTTTGTTGCTCACTCCATACTTCTTCCTCCTTCATTATAAAGCTAAGAGGATTTAGTGGAAGTGGAGGTGTAAGTGTGTGTGTGTGTGTGTTTCTACTGTCCCCAGACCCAATTAACCCCCTGAATCCTCCTCGCTCCACTGAGTTGTTCCACCAAACCTGAGACAATTTAAATGACTGGCTTCATGTGTGACGTGTTCATGATTACAAATGGAGACCAAATTGTCTGCAATCACAGGACAAACCGTCTTTTCCTCCTACAGTGTTGACACAGCTGTGACCTGAGCTGGAATGGATGGGTGTGTGTGGCATGAAAAGAAAAAAAAAAATCAAGAGGGAATTACTCAACAGGCCTCGCAGTTTGATAACAAGAACATTGCTGCCTGTAAAGAAAAAAAACAAAAAAATCATCTTTGCTTTTCTTGTTATTGCCGCTATTTCACCTGATTTTCACGCTCTTCTTAATCTCTATTATTTGTCAAGTGGTGACACCGACTTCACCTGAAGAACGCAGCGAGGTGCTCCCTCTGAGGATGATTTAATTTGCCCAGCACTTGTGAAGGTAAATGAATCAGCGTTCAACCTGCAGGTGGCACCGTTCCAGTGACGATCTGTGGAAGAGGTTTCTCACAAATGGTAAATATTATTTAAATGCTGCCACTTAACCAAACGAGCTCCCGCTGATCATTTTATAGGAACGGAGCTTAAATGTTAATAGAGCGAGGTACCGTGGATAAAGGTGTAGTTTGTCATAAAATGAACCTAAATGTTTATATGTCAAATTAAAAGGCTTAAATTTGACAAAATGCAAACATTTTCCCTCGACAGGATTTTTCTTCAGCTTGATTTAAGAGAGAAATGAATTTGCTCTCCACACCACAGGAACCTCAGCCTCTGATTTGAACGTCAGGTGTTTTATAAACACGATAACAGTGAGAGCTGGTGGAAGAAGAACACCGTCGAAGGACTGACATAGACATTGATCATATCTAAGGGAAATTATAATTCTTTGTCAATTATTGGTCCATTCAGTGACCAGGCCTTCACTCAGTGACTGCTGTGATTGGCTCTAGCTCCTAGAAACACTAATAAAGTGTAGCAGAAATACACAAAGTCTTCACAAAAGATGAAAAACACTGAGTTACTCCTATTGTTAGTCAAAATATTATTATGTACACAGTATATTGTTCTATGTGCAACTTTACTCTGACACCGGGCAGTTTGAAGAATTCCTATTAACAGTCTATGGAAACGCAGCAGCGGTGCTTCTAGTGTATGATTTTCTTGACAACCAGACATCCGTACTCAGACCTTAAGCACACAAGCACATTAACATGCATGTGCATGCTTACACACACACACACGAGCGCGCGTGCATGCTCACACACATGCAGGCAGACAACATTAAAGCGTTAAAGGTGTCTAGGGGCCAGTGAAGGTATCAGGTGT
Source organism: Cynoglossus semilaevis (assembly GCF_000523025.1). Lineage (NCBI taxonomy): Eukaryota > Metazoa > Chordata > Actinopteri > Pleuronectiformes > Cynoglossidae > Cynoglossus > Cynoglossus semilaevis. Next base: position 9,065,624 of record NC_024324.1, on the reverse strand, counting down.
AAGGCAGCTGTGAACACAGACTGGTTAATAAGCTGTCTGTGTTTGAATTAATGACTCATAAGGCCGTCTGTCTCTCCCCTCTGTCTGTCTGTCTGTCTGTCTGTCTGTCTGCCTACAGTATCCATCCATCTCTCTACAGCACACTCGTCTCCGCACACTCTACCAAATTTGTGTGTGCTAATATTGTAGCGGGAGACGAACACACCATGTATCACTGGTGGCAAATCCAGTTTACGATAAAGATATAAAATGAAAGTGCTGAGAACTGTGCCACACAGAATCCAATAAACAGAGATATTCTGCATAGAAGCGGGAACTTAAACGGTTTAAGTGCAAGCAGGTTGTTCAAAATGAATCCCTACAAGTGCTGGGAAACTTTCACACACTTTGAACTGATGTCATTTGCTGCTGTTCCATCTTTACACCTGAGATGGGGATATGATTTGCCCTCAGCTTTGAAAACGTTTAAGGTCACCGTGGTGGTCTTCACAGGAGGCGGAGCCTGACTGACATGGAGAGGCTGTTCATTTCATGTGCAGCCAAAGGAAAAGGTACTTTTGAACCACAGTAACGTGGGGTGGATTCTGATTTAAACATCATGTCCGTCTGAACTAACACATCACAACTCAAACGCCTCTTCACACGGTGTTTGTACAGTTGTTTAATTAATCCATGAGCTCCTCCAGGATATTAATCCCTTTTTTTTTTACCTTGGAGAGCTGTTCAAGGTACCACTTCATTCCAAGACTGAATTTCTTTAGGTTTCTCAGCTGGTCAGTGTTCAGAGCGGCATCTGTGGTCATCCAGCCCCGAGCTGCTGGGACCACTTCAGTGACCCTCGCTGCACCAGTTTTCTTTTGTTTCCTTGTTAATACCAAGTATTACCCACAGTCTCAACACTCAGACACAGGAAGCCTTGAGTCTAATATGTACTGAAAGTCCAGTCACAAATATATATAAATATAAACATACACCTATAATCCATCATGATGACCCAAATGAGTGTCAAAGGTCAACAGCCAGGGTTGAATAGAGAAGCAGCTCTTCAGCTCTTAAACATCTCGCTCCAGAACGCTATCACTCAAACTTCACTGCTGCAGCTTCTCCCCTTCATGTCAGTCTACCTGTCAACACTTTGACATGTATCATCTCTTCTCCATCTTTTTCCCTCTGTACTGCTGCAAAAACAAATATGACATAAAATAATAGTTGGGGTCCACGTGTCATCTTGGGGGTATCAGGTGCTCGCCGTGGCCGTGTCCTAATGAGCCACATGTGACCATTTAAAAAAAAGGACCCATCTGATCTGCCCAATCGCCTCATTACCACCCAATACATATTAATGTCCAGGGTCACATCTTATACATACAACATACATATTCATAGCACACACGCGGGGTCATATATGTATCTCCATGACGCTGGCGTGACGGCTTTACTGGTTGGACTCACGTCCTTTATTCCTTGATTTGTTTTATTGGGAGCAGCTGTTGGCCAGGTTTCTGACTTCCCAGAAGAACAATGGAGGAAAAACACCAAAGGACAGGTCCTGTATGGGACTATTAATAATGGTATATGTCATTAAAATACGTTTTTCAATACATTCCAATCCCTGTCCCAGAGTTCACACCAGTGGGATTTCTTTTCTTCTGATTACTCTTCTCCCATCACTTCAGAATCCAAACAATAAATAAATAAATAAATCCTGTAAATACTCAGTACTGGATTCCTTTAGACATTAAATATAAAATACGTGTTTACACAAACACTGTCAGCTGAGGATATGGAATATATTTGCACAGTTTACAGATGGCCATCATGTGTTTGGATGACAAGAGGAATACAGATGAAGGCAGTGAGCCCAAAAAAGTACATTTCTGATGAACACTAACAAATAAAGTGTCTTCATCGAGACAGAGGGGAAAACAAATCTGACAAAAATAATCCCAGTGTCTGAATAAAGCCAAGGAAAAAACATGATCCCAAGAAGTGAATCGTAGAGAAAAGATGTTTTGTAGTTTTCCATTTAAGTTAAACCCCTGGGTCAACATAGGGTTAGACAAAAACAAAATCCAATAATAAAAGTTTGGAGTGAGTATGTTTAGGTCGGCCCTTCAATCAGCATCGCTGAATGACTTTAAACTGGAGAATCAATGAATGTGTCACCTGTCTGAAAGGGTTAATCCCAGTCCAGGGCACGGAGCCTAAACTCACTGCAAATACACAAGTCAGAAAAACAAATATTTGGAAACTGGCAGCATCTAATCGTCACACGAGGAGCCTGGAGCTCAATACAATCAAATGTGTAACCAATGATTTGTACAAGGAGCGGCTGAAGAGGCTACCAAGACCTGAGGAACCTGAGTGTGATGGTCCTCAAGAGGCCTGTAAACCCGATCCCAAGGATTAACCACAAAATTGCAAAAGGAGCCCACCTCAACATGTATGTGCTGTCTGGAGAAATAATGTGGGTCATAGTGAATATTGACTGAAAGAATATTAAGAGAATAAAACTCTCCTCTATTGAATTTTACATAAGCCGCTCTACAACAAAAATAGAAAAATCACATTTACACCACGGATGGGTTCGAACACTTCAGTCTGCTGTGGGTAAAATCAAGGAAATATTGTTCCTTATAAGTGATTAAAAATAACTATATCATCTGCAAAGAATGGTAACAAATAGCACCAGTGGAAATGACTGTTGATTAGTGGCGTTAAACGTCCAACAGTGTCTCATAAGCTGGGAAAAAACAAAACAAACAGTCGCTACTTTATGGCTTGTCTGGAGACAAACACCTACGACCATTATCAGAGGCAGAGGAAAAATCCAGCCTGCAAGAGTCTGCTGTGTGCCCTTGTAGTTTCTGTACAATAAATCACACAAAAGCAGATAATGGAGTATGTTTTTGGACAGTATATCCTCGGAGGAATTCATGGAGCTGCAAAGAACAGAAATAGGTGTGTGAAACTTAAAAAAAAATAAAAAAAACCTAGAGCCTGAGAGAAAGGTTAAACCTTATTTTCACCTCTTCTGCAAAAAAGTCTAAGTGTGAGCTCCTCAAAAATATTCTGTTTTTGGAAAATTATCACAAATAGCTGCTGGCAGCTCTACCTTCAGATAGAAGTGAGGGTTACAGGCGCCAAGAGGAAATTTAAAATGGTATTGATGCCTGTGGCGTGATCTTCATTTAACACAAACAGCCTTTAAGGTCACCTTTGATGGAGTCAGGACGAGAGGTGAACAGTACAGTCAGAAACACTGACCACTGACACTTCAAGGTGATTGTTTTTCATTTTATGTCAGAATATGGTGTTTCAATAGAATGTGATTAATTTGTTTTTTGTTGCCCCCCCCCCCAACTCCCTTCCCAGAATTAATAGACGTGTCTCACAACAAACTTCATCACAGCCATCGATCAGCACATTTACGACTCTTTGTCTTTGTCTTTGTCGGGCTCCTTCACACTGATGCCTCTGATGACCTTCCCTTTGTCCTTCATAAGTATTTTGACCCTTTGTTGTTCACTGGTTTTCCTCACTGTCATTATTCTGCCCCTCACCAACCACTCCCCTGACTCTCCCTCCAGTACCTCCGTCTGTGGTTCTGTTTACACTGGCCTTCATCTGAATATTGCTCTATATGTAAAACACTGCTGTTTGTATGGAGTTTTATTTAAAATCATGTGATTTAAATGGCTCTTTAAAAGACAAGGGAATAAAACAAGTCAACGGGGAAATGACTCACACACACACAAACATACAAGGACACACACACACACGCAACCATACATACTCACGCACGGCCTGCCTGTCTACATGCATCTGAGTCTATTATTATGCTAATGAGCCTCTAGTCTCCACATGTCCTCCCAACCTCTGAACACACACACACACACACACACACACACACACAGAGGGATATATTTTTGCTGAGCTCAGCAGTATAGCTACACTCCAAAGGCTAACAGGGAAAAAAATGAGGAGTGGACAATTTTGCAATCATAGAAATAGTCTTGATAGAACTGTTGTTACCTGGTGTGCGATCGATCGGCCCAAAGACACAGTCAATGAGACAATCACGCCCACTATCAGCCACTGACGGATATCCTTCAATACTTCTGCTCCTTTTCACTTTTTGGAAGAGACGTGGACGACCGGGGTGTCAAACAGTAACAGGTCTGAACTGGACAAACAGATGTCTCTGAGCAACACACTATATACGTATATAAATATATATATACAAATGTTAAATGTAGAACAGGGGAGCTGGTATTTGTTGTTGTCTTTTGTGAACTTTACCAGAAAAAAAAAATCTCAGTCTCTGAAGAATGAGACAAAGCTGAAAGATTAGATGTCCAGACATAAACTCAATAGAGTGAAACAAGACATAAATGAGGCAGGAATGTGGAGTGACAACCAACAAGACGGGAGTACTGATGAGTCTGAGGACATTACTTAGTAATACATCCCACTCACACACGTTCTGTCTCACTTAAACATTTATCAGCGAACTATAAAAAAGTTAACTCTAAGTCTGACTTAGATCTTACATAAATACATAACATTACTGATTACATCACAGCTCCTTTGTGTGAACAGAGGCGTGGAGTGGGGGGGGAGGGGGCTGAGGGTCTGACAGTACGGCCACATGCAGGTTTAAATGTAAAGGTTTGGTTTTGAACACAGCAGATCCAGGATGCACAAACACATGACACCACAGTCGTGTCCCTCAGGCCCCCTGGTGGACACTGGACACTTTCCTACATTAGCTGTGTGTCCATGGCTCTGTGAAGTCAACTTCTCTTAAAACAACTCTGGCCCAGATGCAACGACTAAACTAATGGTTAGAATGGATTTACAAACAGAAGCTCTGATTGGCCCATGGAGAATCACTGATTTGCATTAATGTAAAAACGAAGGACCTGCCTTCAGTGCTGCAAGAAGACGTATTTTTACTGGTTGGTTCAATGCTTGTTAGTTACCTCCGAGAGGGTGTGAGCAATACCTGAGGTGATAAGGGTTTTTTCACCCTCTGTTATTACTGCCATGGTCTGTACAGTAATTTAGCATTTTCTAAATTTTCATAATAGGGCCTGAAGTGTTGTTTTACAGATATATTAGTCACATTTTCTCTGTCATCGTTACAAATTGCTCCAAACTAAAAGAACCATTTCCATATTTTTTTCTCCGTATTTTCTACATCCAGTCTTTTAACAAAACAAATACCATAAAAAAAAAAAAAGAATCAGCGTCTGTGAGCACTTGAAACTAAATAATTAAATCCATCCCAGGGCATCACGGAGAGCCGATGCTGCTCCCACCAGACAAGATGCTCTTTTTTCATGAATAAAATTAAGCACTTTCACCTCTCTCTCCCTCTCACTTTGTCTGCCCCTCTCTCTCTCTCTCTCTCTCTCTCTCTCTCCCTCCCTCCCTCTCGGGGTATATAGCCGCAACAGCTGATCTTGTGCTTCAGAGAGAGCTGCAGCTCCGCACACGAAGAGCAGAGATAAAAGAGAGAGAGAGAGAGAGAGAGAGAGGGAGAGAGGAGAAGCAAAGGAAAGGAGGGTGAAGGAAAAAAACCAACATATTTTGTAGCTTCTCTGATACTCCAGGTGGAGTTTTTCTCTTTTTTAATGGTATCTTTTCTGAGCAATACTTTTATAGGATTGTGAGAAAACCTCCGCAGCTCGTTTTGTTCTTTTTTTTAAAGAAATGTTTCAGTGACAGAACGTCTTGAGTCGCTTCCTGGACTGAGCTGTTGTGTTTTTGAACCCATTTAACCTTTTATTCTCTTTGACTGTCTGCGCACACCTCAGTGTGTGTGTGTGTGTGTGTGCGCGGTGCTCCGCTTGTTTTCGTGCATCTATACCTCCTAGGAGTGTGCTCTCCACGGAAATACACCCGGAGTTGAGGCACCTGCAAGGGAATCTGAACTGACGAGTGCTTCCTTTGGACTTGAAGAACCTTTAAGTTGAAGGAAACTGTTTCTCTTCTAATTGTTCCTCTGGTTAATAAAGGGAGTCTACGGCGAGAGAAGCTGTCCGGTGCTGAACCCCGGAGACTGAACGCGAGCCGCCAGGAGCTGTTCTTTGTGAGCTGTCCGGTGCTGAACCTAACAGACTGAACATCAGCTGCTCCCTGAGAGCTGTCCGGTGCTGAATCTCTCAGCCTCGGTGGGAGCAGCGAAAGAGCGTTCTCTGGGAGCTGTCCGGGGCTGAAGCGAACAGACGGCAGCTGTGTGGGAGCTGTCCGGGGCTGAACGTCGGCGTTAAATGCCTCCGGTTTAGAACACGGACAGAACAGTATTACTTTTAGCCCAAAACCGCTGTTAAAACAAACAAAAGGGACAGATCTTTTCACTGGATTTCTGTGCCGGGAAAAGCCATACAAGAACCCATTATTTTTTACGTGTGACTCCACAGGTCTTCCAGAATGTAATCTGATCTTAGTTTATTAAAGCAACTAATAAAAAAGAAGACCGAATGCCGATTTAAAATACATTCCAGAAACGCACTTGTAATGTTTAGAGAGATACAAATACAAGTAGTAGTTGAAAAGAACTCATAGAATGTCTAAGGCTCAGGCATTAAGATAAATCAAGCAATAGGTGTTAGATAACGGTTTGGCTTGAGTTGGAAGTCGGTTAGTAAAGAATTCATTTTTCCTGTGCGTGTGGCCTTACACACACCGTCTCATCATGCCTCGGTCATTTTTGGTCAAGAAAGTCAAATTGGACGATTTCTCAGCTTCAGAGCTGGAGAGCTCCTACAGCGACGACCGAAGAGATGAACTGAGTCTGCAGTTCCATCACCATGATAAAGGTAAGTCACTCTACCACATGAAACACATACACACACACACACAGACAGACAGAGACAGCTGGTCTACTATGGATCACAATGTAGGACATTTCTCTATGACGAGAAGAAAACAGGAACCACTGAGTCCATTCTATGACGACTTAAAGAGAAGAAAACAGGAACCACTGAGTCCAACTCCATTCTTCAGTCAGAGTTTGGACCAAAGTCAGAATTCTGCTTTTAAATTCATATTTCACAACTTAAACAAATGTTGTTCTTATCAGTCCTTTCTTAAGTTATTTACTTATAATATGACAAAGAAGTCTGATGCAGTTCACAGTATCAGAAATTGTCTGAAAAACTAACTTAACTGCAACATCTTAATGTTAAATATACGACCACCACCAAAGCAACTTTTCCATTTGTCTCCACCTGCCAGGTCTTCCTCAAGAAAAATACAAGAACAAAATTTAAACAAACCCTAAGTTGTTCAATCCCATTGGCAACTTAAACAACCAGAAGTTCAGTTTTTTTTCTTTTCTACTCAGTATTAAGACCTGAGTTAAAGTTTAATACAACATCAATGTTCTTTTCTGCCCTTCAACGCATCAAAGATCATACATGAGCTACACAGCAGAGATCAGAGATCCAGGCCATGAAGCTCGTCCACAACACAACAAGCCTCTCTGCTGCTGGTTAACAAAAACAAAACACCATAAATATTTCTAACTGTTATTTCAGCAGCTCTGAGTCCCTCCTGAAGAGTTCTATAAAATGTATTTCCCTGTTTCACATTCCCACACACCGGACTCAGTTACAAAGGCAAAATACAATAAAGGAGTGGAGAATTGACATTATTGACCCGAAGTTCAATTTCAAACATTGATATTAAATCCTGCCTAGAAGTGCTGAACACCATGGTCTCAGGTTTACTAACAAGGTCGTTTGATTCCTCTGTTTGTGGTGATGAGGAAAAAAAATGTATGGGAAAGTACAGCTACAGCATCGTCACGATTTCAAGGGTCAAGAATTTAGCGACGGCAGCACCTTGTTGCTTCTGGTCAGAGGGATGAGCGATGTGAAAATGTGTGGACTGACATGTTGGTTAAGCTGGGTGTGTGTGTGTGTGTGTGTGTGTGTGTGTATCAGCTCGTTCTGGCCAAAGAAAAACAAAAGGAAAAAAAAAAAAGCACAGCTTTAGAGGGCGAGGGGGGAAGAAGGCCGTGTGTCAGTGTGCAGTAAGAGGTGTCACTGTAACCCTGGAGGGTTTCTCTTTGTACCAAGGTCAAATGTGAGAGGGAGAAAATCCCAAGTGCTGAAAATACTGAGCGAAGCAGGAACAGCAGCGGCAGAAGTGCAGGAAGCATGCAAGGGCTGAAATTGCAAACCTCTGTTATAAAAATATAACAAGAGTCAAAGCAAAAGCAACTGCTGCTTGTTGCTCTCTCTCTCTCTCTCTCTCTCTCCCCCTCTCTCTCTCTCACACACACACACACAAACTTGCGCACGCAGACAGGAGAGAGTCAACTCTGCACATTTCTCAGGCAGCTTTCCTTGCACAGCTGACTGCACAACACTGCACACACGCACCATGTGCTACACACAGACACACACGCAGACAGGAGAGAGCGATGACCAAAAAAACACACCCCGTCATTTACTTCTGATACCAGACTGAATTAGACAGCAGCGTGCAGCTTCTTCTTTTTTCTTGTGTTCACGTCTCTGTCCCTCCGTCCCTCAGTCCTTCTGTCCATCTGTCCTTCTGTCCATCTGTTGTTAGGCTCCCCTCTCTATTTCAAAGCAGCTTCAGTGGCTCTGTGTCCTGCACAGTATTTTAATCTTTAATAAGCTATCAGTTCTAATGCTGCGCGCAGGCACTTTGAAACCAGCACAGGGTTGACACAGCGAGACAGAGATGGAGACAGTCGGCGCGAGAGACGAAAACAAACAAACAGACAGAGACAGTGCCGAGACACAGACGCTCAGACGCACAGCAGCGTTTCATCAAAAGAAGATTCAGGGGAACGGTCCTCTTTAATTGGCAGAGAGCAGACAGAGAACATCTTTGAGAGGGAGCAGAGGGGATTGGAGTCAGGTTTTTATTTACTGCGTCTGAGTCATGTCTGCCAAACTCCTCCACGCTCTGAGTTGAGTTTTAGTCCTGTTTAAACCCTCCATCTTTCCATCCATTTATGCCTCATCATCATTCATTACCATCAAGTGGGAAGGTCAAGGTGAACTGTCCAATGAGAACTGGGACGTCACACCTCTACTATGAAGATTCATTATATATATGTGTGTATGTACATTTCTACTTCAGGACTCGCCAAGATAATTTCCCTCGCAGCGTTAGCAGCAGCAGTGTTAGCAGCAGCAGCGTTAGCAGCAGCAGCACAGCCTGAACAGTGGAGACAAAGCTGGTGGTTAACTCTAAAATATGACCCTATTATATGACTGCAGGGAAAAATGAGACTCATCAGACCAGGCCGCATTTTTTCGATATTCTGGCGTCCAGATTTGATGAGTTCTAGCTTCCAATTCCTTCTTTACAGCTGACAGCGGCACTTACTTTTTCTTCTCTTGATTGTAACAGGTTGTTATTTTAGTGGCACTTTTCTACTTTACTGTTTTCCCTCGGAATTGTTGTGCAGAAAACAGATGGCGGTGCAGTTAAGATGCCAGTACATCGGTCACATAAATCCGACTTCTTTTCCTGCTCTGGTCCTCAGAGTGAACTTTACAAATTACCTGCAGGCCTTTAAAACACACACGTGTGGAGAGAACACTTCCTGAAGGCGTCAAAGCTGATTGGCTGATGTTGGATCACAGGTCTTTGTGAAGAGCCTTTAGGTGTTCTCCCCATGTGTTTTCTCTTTGAGTGGAGATTCAAATTTGACTAAAGACATCAAGTGTGGACAGTGATTGTCTCTGTATGTGGTCCTACCATGGACTGGCAGACCTGTCCCTGCAGACTGGGACTGGCTCCAGTTCCCCTCACACGCTTGAGGAGGATTAAGCTGGTGGAAGATGAATGGAGAGATGAAGTCGATGTGGAGTTCAAGTTCAAGCTGATTGTTAGGGAAACAAGATGTTTGTTGTTTACACAACAAGGTTCAACCTCAGTGACAAGAAAGAAGTCAAAGTGACAGTGAGTGAAAGTTTATTTCAAAGTCTCGAGCAGAGAGAAGTCATGTCGTCCGTCTGAATATGGCCAGTTTCTTATGCATGGTTTAACTTTTGCTCTATTAAACACCATATTAACCCACTGCCTTCTTCCAGAGTGCAACCATAGAATATTTATGACTTTTTTTTTTCTTCCACTTTTTCCGCACCCCCTTGTCTTCTTCGCCTTCGTCTTCCTCCACAGCCACAACAATAATTTAATTTCATTCAAAACATTAAATTATGATGAGAGCAGTAAACAGCTCCGCTAAACCACCAAACCACAATCACTTGGTTGGGAGTAAAATCACTCTCTTTGTGCTCATTCTTCCCATAATTGTCTCCTTCTTTCATTAGTTCATGCCTCGGTGTCTCCTCCTCCTCCTCCTCCTTCATCTCTCACCTCACCGCACCTCGCTTTTCTCTCCTCCTCCATCTCCGTCTCTTATTCTCATCATATTATCGACCATCTTCCCAGCATTTTCTCAGAACTGCATCATGAAATTATATTACCAGCAATGGTATCTCCTCTGCTGCCTGTGTCTAAATGCTCACAGAGTGCTAATTGAAATGGAGAGCTATTGATCGCCACGGATCCACAGGAGTCACGGCTGTGGGATATTAGCAACCAGTCTCTCCCCGTGTCTCTCTCTCTCCTTTTCTCCCCCTCTCTGAGACTCCAGCCTGTTGAGTTTAAAAATCCAATAACACAAATAATGAAGCGGCTAACATGGCAACGTGGCAGTAGCTAATGAATAAGGTCGGAGCTGGTGAAAAATAAATACATTCAAATTGCTTCAAAGTTTGCGGCCCACAAGTGATTCCATTCACCGCTCGGCTGGAGTGTGAGACTAAAAGGTTAAATGTAATTGCGTCGGAGTGCCCTTGAGCAAAGCGCAGGGATCCAGCTGCTGTGAGAAATTCTCACTGTACAACAGTTTGACAGCTCGGAGGTGTGACTGCGTGATGTTGTAGACCTGTCAGAGAAGGTGCTGCTGCTGATGATGATGATGAGGAGGAGGAGGAGGAGGAAGAGGAGGAGGTAGATGTGCTCTCACTGAACCCCCTCCATGAAAAATAGAGATCTCAAACTCAAGGGGGAAAGTGACTCTGGCAACGACATGAAAGCACTCTCTCACCACAACCTCCTGCTCTGCCTCCTGCCGCCCCCGGAGAAGGTTCTGCCTCACAGACACGCTGAGGCCGAGGCTCTGCCTTAAAGACGTAACTGTGTTGTGTTAATGTTGACGTTAGACCTAAGAGCACATAATGCACATGTTGTTAATGTGATGCTGGATTGATGTCAGGGAGGCAGAGACGCCGGGCTGTGATCAGCAGTTTCATCTGGAGACACTGTGTGAAGGCATGTGGTTAATAATAGATGAACGAGGACGAAGGAGGAAGATCTGCGGCCTGTGTTTTCACAATTATAAAACAATCTCAGATTTGTAATTCTGCCTCTTTACAGCAGTGTGGATGATTCTAGAAGTCCTGAGGAAAAAAAACATTCACTGCTCCACTTTTTTAAATGCAGCAATTATTTTTCTGGCTTCATGGCCAACTTTTTCAAGTTTTTCCTAAACTGTTTTAGCCAACGTCAACAGATGACCAGGCTAACCTTATAGCACTTTTCTATATATATATACTGTATATAACATAAGCTATTTTTATGTTGAGTTTTTTTTTGGCTGATTATGGACTTCTATTTATAATGTTTCTAGGGATTCTTAACTTTTCATTATTTCAAGGTGAACTTTTGGTTCAGGAAAATTCAAATTTCCTTCTAGGGTTTGTGCGACACTTATGAATCGTGAAACAAATCACCTTTTAATTTCCAATCTATCCCGATGATACGGCCCACTGATTTACTTGTTCCTCTGTCTCTTCAGGCTACGTTAGTGATTATCTGAGTCCGAACCCTTACGACGATGTGGTGGGGAGCGACTCATCCGTCATCTCTAAAGTACCCTCCCCGAGCCACTCGTCCATCATCTACAGCCGCATCGATGACACCTACACCAGAATCCACGGCGACATCCACGGCGACTCGGACCAGCCTGACAGCCCGCGGTCAGAGGTCTCGTCATCCGCCGGCGGATACATCAACGGCGATGCGGCCGTGAGTGAGGGCTACAGCGTGGACGCATTTTTCATCATGGACGGGCGATCCAGGAGGAAAGCCACGGGGAATCCGAGAGGCAGCGCCCAGAGGCACACCTGCAGCGAGTGTGGCAAAACCTACGCCACGTCCTCAAACCTGAGCCGACACAAGCAGACGCACCGGAGCGTGGACAGCAAACTGGCCAAGAAGTGCCCCACCTGTGGGAAAGTGTACGTCTCCATGCCTGCCATGGCCATGCACCTTCTGACCCACGACCTCAAGCACAAGTGCGACGTGTGCGGCAAAGCCTTCAGCCGGCCGTGGCTGCTGCAGGGCCACATGCGTTCCCACACGGGGGAGAAACCGTTCGGTTGTGCGCACTGTGGGAAAGCCTTCGCCGACCGCTCGAACCTACGCGCTCACATGCAGACGCACTCGGCCTTCAAACACTACAAGTGCAAGCGGTGTGACAAGACGTTTGCGCTCAAGAGTTATCTGAACAAACACTACGAGTCCGCCTGCTTCAAGGGAGCGTTTTCTCCTCTGAGCTCCACGGGGGAATGATGGGTCTCAGAGAGAGAAGCTGAGGGATTCTCCCCTCTTCATTTAGATCAGAATGTACTCTGGACTCACTCCCTGCTTTTTTATGCTTCCCACAACAAGAAGGCCAGTCCAACTGAGCAATGCAAAAGAGGGGTGCAGTTTCAGAAAAGGATCATGATGCAAATGACAAAAATAGATTGAGACGCATCTGTTTCAATCAAGATCCTTCAGTTTTCTCATTTGCTGCCTGTTTGTCTGAAGGGAAAAGTTTTTGATGCCTGATTTAGTTTGTCACATGCTTGGATGATTAACATCCCCCGTCTGAGGCTGTTTGGGGGAATCTTTGAAGATAAATTAAGCACAGCACATCTAGCTCATCATATTTTGGAAGATATCTAAATCTATTTGTGTCAATTTGAACCCTGTTTTTTTTTCTTTTCTAAAACAACCCATCCATGATGAAACAATCCTGAAGCACAACCACATCCACAACTGCCTGCCGTTTCTGTGAGGAGGAATTCAGCAACACTCAAACACACCTTTCATTCTTTTGCAAATGAACTTATATTTCTGGGCCTTTTTACAGACACTGTTTCAACACCTGAATGCATCGCCTGTCCTGTGTTTTACTTCAAACTGAACCTTACGATGACATGAAGCATCAAAACCTGGAACTCGTCGCTCCACTCGTGACATGTTTCACCCACTGGACTCTGTGTCAGTGGACACTGATGCAGCACTGAACTGTGAAGAACGTGAAGTGCAAACCTGCCATATCCAACACAGCGGTTGATGAGTTTGGGTTTTTTTTTTGTTATTTGTCCTTTACTTGAAAGAACACACTGAAGTGAAAGAGTTACGACAGAAGAACTAGAACTAGAACTAGAACTAGAACTAGAACTAGAACTAGATTCCCAGGTGAAGAAATTGCTTCTGTAAAAACCCCGACTGAGCCACCAGGGGTGTTCCTTTTCTTAAAAACTAAATTGTGTGTTATTTCATTTTTACTTGAGGATTTAGACATTCAAAATGTTCAGATATTTTTCCTCAAAAAGGTCAAACCTTTCTCTCATTGCTGTAAACTCTCCAGTGGAACACGTCACAGTAACACTCCACCTTGATGTTTACATCTGAACGACTATTTATTGCCTATTTATTTATTTATTTATTGAACTATTTTTTTAGCATTACTTGCACATTATGATTTCTTTCTGTTTGCCTTTGTTACCAATATGCCAAAGCATTTGACACTTTTCTATTTACTTTTTCATTTCGTTTGGCCACTTTAATTACAAATGAAAATTGCATGCAAAAAAAAAAAACTAAATAGCCTAATAATGGAATCTATGCCAATTTTGGGAAACTTTGGGAGATTTTTTTGCCAACTTCTTGGAAAACAGGCAACTGAAGCAAATTTTTTCTGGGGCAATATTTCACTCATATCCAAAAGAGCAATAATGCATGGTGTTTTTTATTTATTTGAAAGAAGAAAAAAAATCCAAACAAGTCACAACTGCTTGTAACATCTTGACTTGTTCGATGACTAATACTCTACTGTAGTTATGAGAAATGACATTTCAGGGAGTTAGCAAACCGAGTTAGTGTTGAATAAATCCCGGGGGTCGGAGGAGGAGGAGCTGTGACGCTGTCGTGGTTTTCTGAGGCCTCCGCAAACGACTTCTGTGAACATTTTTGTTTTTAAAGTGGACAAAGTTTCCAGCCAACGGCTGAGTTCGACAGACTCGCGGTTTTCAAACCTGAAACCTGTGCCGGTGTCACTACGTAAACCGACATCCACAACAACTGCCTCCCAGGTATAATCCCATTCTAACATCATTAGCTTAGTGACAATTACGCGTGTAGCTGTCGGGGCTTCCAGGGATTCACACAGATGGCACGGCTCGTCTAGATGGAGGGCTCTGGGTTGGGGACGGGACGGGGTCTCTTTTGTACATGGTTTATGCACTGCCTGCCTTGTATTATTATTCTAAAATATTGTAGAAAGTAGATGGTACTACTGTAGGCCTCTGGTGCTGAAACATGGACCAAAATGAAAAAAAAAAAAAAAAAAAAAGGAGCAGAGTTTCAGGCTCCTGTTGTGGTTGATTGAAACCACTTGGATTGGTGAGACCTCCTGCTCCCCAGCAGTCGTTAAGAGGATCTCTGCTCGCTCCATCGTATTTTACACCTCAGTATTGCAGGGGGAACAATCTCAGCACAGAAGCTCCGACTCTGCATTTTTTTTGGCCAGTGCCTGAGCGTTCCTAAGTCAGCCAGGACATGTAATGCCTGTTATATTCCGGGTCTTCCCAGGGATCTCCAGCAGGGGGAGGCCCGAAACACCTCTCTAATGGGGGGGAGGGGAGGGTCGGGGGAGACATGCAGAAAGCAAGAGAAATCAGGTGACAGGTTCGTCCTAACACGACGAGGCAGAGACATCGCCCTTCGCTCAAAGTCCAACAATTTGTTCTTGAAGATGTTTCTATAAACAGTCAAATGTGGCACGATCTGATAACAACATAATCTAACGTTGCAGGATTAGGATTTAGGCTGGATCAGAAATTATTATCCAACCTGCGACTGACTTAACTTCCTCCCAGAGTCAACGTTTGTTTGTTATTGAAACATTTTCCATTCCGGATGTTGCTGTTGTTTATTCTCAAAATTCCGTCGTCATTTAGTCAATGTTTCAGCACCAGACGGCAAATGACAAACACTTAGATTATACTACGAACTACTGTAGCCTACTATAGCCACAAGCTAGTTTACCTATTCTTATATAAAAGCACTTCCTCTTACAAATTATATCTTGCAACTTTGTTGTTTTGGGTTTGTTTTTTTTTTGTTTTTTTGTTTGTTTTTTTCAAAGATAGTAGCACAATGAAAGCGTTAGATTCAGGTAGACACTGCCTTGTATGTAGGACAACAACCCTCTGCTCTTTTTCTACTTCCACGAGGGTTTTAACATCAACAAATCAACAACAAGATGCTGGTTTAGAAACACACACACACACACGGACGTAGAGGTTGAGAAATGACACAACTTTGTTACAGAATGTGCCATTTTTCAACGTGTTTATCTTCACAAACTTTTTTTTTTATTTTTTAGAGCAAATGGAAACTGTTGTGGCAGGAGGCCTTGTACATAAGCCCTGCTCCAACTGTGGAGGTTGATGATTTCTACAGATCTGTGTCAGTAATGATGATGATGATGGTGATGATGAAGATAATGTCTGATTGACCAATTTTTCTGGAGCTTCCGGCTTTGTTCTGAGTTCTTCCTCTGAAGATTTTTAAAACTGATGTAAAGCACAAACGTCAACACCGGGCATTTTGTTTCACTTCCTAAATAAAATCTAGTTTAAAGCAAATTTTCTCTGAGTTCTTCCCTTTCTTACGGTCAATAAAATTCTCATAGAATATCTTATATTTTTGATGGCTTCGATGCCCCCCCCCCCCCCCACCTGCTTGGTGCTGCTGTTGTCAGTTCTCGGCCCCTGATTAACAACCACATGCCATTTACTCATTGTTATTAATGAGCCTAATTTGCAGCGGAAACAATGGAACCATTGTGGTGCGTTTGTGCCTCCAACCCTCCTGGTTAGAGACTGGGTTAAAATGTGGATCCAACAGTTCGACCCAGTGTACAGTGTATCAACTACACCGTACAGAAACAACCAGAATGCAACAGTAAGAATTAAAGTCAATTAACAATGTGTATTTTCTTTCAAGGTCTGTTTTTTTTTTTTTCCAATTTCAATTATGGTGCGTGAGAGAATAAAAACACAGCACTGGAGAGACCGCCGTCTCCACCGCACTTTTTCTTGATTTGCTGTAATTTCTTTATACTGAGCAGCTCGTTATCCCCCAAAATTTGGCTTGGAGTCAACAATTTTAAATTACAGCATGAGAGGATAAAAAAAAAAAAAATACTGCGAGAGGAGAAAAATAGCTCCAAGCCCAATAAAAGAAGAATAATAGTTTGGGTTGTTTCTTTGTTTTTCCTACAACACGTGGTAAAGAATAATAGTTTGGGTTGTTTTTTTTTTTCTTTGTTTTTCCTACAACACGTGGTTGTTCCATAGATAAAAAGATGGATTGTTTTTTTTTGTATTCAAATATTTTTAACTACTAAATTTACTGGTCTGTAAATATATTAATTGTTTAGTAAAAAAGCTAGTATTCATATATATACATATATCTATGGTTTTTAAAGCAATGATCGTCTTAAATATACTGCTGATGTTTAAATCACTGGTCTGTAAATGTATTAATTGTTTGGAAAATAAGCTCTTCTTCATATATATATTTATACGGTATATATGGTTTTTAAGGCATTGATCATCTTAAATATACTGCTGACCTTGGCCGCTGGTCAAGTGTTCACTGATTCATGATTTGTCCGTAGGAAAAACGTAACATTCTACTGGTAATTCAGGTCCAAACCCTGAGAACTACGGTGAGGTTTTTCTTCTTCTTCTTCTTCTGTCTATAGTCCATCACCGGCTCCAGCTCTGAGGTCATGTATCTTAGATAACTGACCACCACAGGATTTTTACTGGTTTTCAATGATTTCCACTGAAACCGCTCTCCAACGCAGTGTCACTTAGACAACGGTTGGCCACGCCAACGATGCCCCAGGCTGTGATTGGCCGCCGCCGCCTTGCCAGTGTGCTACACCCCTACAGACAAATGACCTTCTATTAAAAGGTGATTGATTTTCTCCTATCCCCAGTAAAGATATTGATCTTCTTATATTGCCTCTGCTCTGCTAATGATACTAATTCTAACGTTCAGTGGAGCTGAAAAAATTCTCACAGATGTAATGCATACTATCAATGTGTGACAACACGTGTGTGTGTGTGTGTGTATGTATGTTTACTCGAACTCGCAAGGACCAGGTTACACACTTCACATAACGGAAGCTAGAAGTTTCTAAAAGGTCAATTTCTGGTACAAATAGCCTACAATTTAAAGCATATATTATCAGACTGTGTTCACACCTGTTTATATTTCTGATCTGATCTAAACCGTAGAATAATTACTATGGTAAAACGTCAAACGATCTGTGGATTCCTACAGTATATATGGCCAAACATGGATGATATTTTATTTATCGTCCCATAGCTTTTAAATATGTTAATCCCTGTTTCCCCCGACACTTGACCTCCTCGCCTGCAGCAGGTGACGGTTTAAATAGTTCATTCACTGTCCCTACGTCTTCACCTTGAATCATGCATTAGGCAGAAGAGCTGTGAACGGCCAACATAAAAGTCTGATTTTGTACCTATATAATTTATTCCATTTGACCCTAACTGGACCAAAAAAAAAAAAAAAATCAAGTCAGTCACAAAGGGATGTTTAAAGTTTAGTAAATGAAGCTAAAAGATCTTTGTTAAATAAAAAAATGAAAATAAATCTGTTCCTACTTTAAAAGATCAATTGTTTTGATCGATCTGTCTGTTGTGTAATGTATGTGTGTTCCTCAGAGCAGTTTAACAAATGTTATCTCTTATTTTGGGCTGTATTCAAAATCTAAAAAGTTTCTTTGTTAAATAAAAAATGAAAATAAATCTGTTCCTACTTGGCTTCGTACCTGGTGACAGTACTGTAGTACTGTAGTACTGTAGTACTGTAGTACTGCAGTCCAGGATCTGTTACTGTTGAATTGGACTGTAGCTAGAAGTCACAGAGACTTGAATTTCACCTCAGACTCTTCTTCTGACTCTGACTCTGACGTCACAGCACGACCAGTGCAGTAAGAACCAAACTGTTGGTGAGACGGTGAAGGCCTGGCACACTCTGATGAGGAGTTACTGCACATGATGGAGACTTTAAACTGCACCTCGTGTCTTTGTGAGCAGAGACGCTCCAGCCTGGAGGCCTGCAGTGGGTTTACTTTAACAGACAATCACAGAAAACGCTTTTCACCGTCTTATTGGAACGAGGCCTTGGAGGGCAGGCGGCTTTTACTGTCAGCATGTACGATGTGTGTGTGTGTGTGTGTGTGTGTGTGTAAGCTCATAATAATATGTATATATGCTGAGTGTAATGTCACGGTTTACCAGTTTGATAGGAAGCACACAGGGACGTCCTTTACTTTCACGCTCGCCAATACACAACAACACACACACACACACACAGACACCTGTATATATGACATATTTATATGCAAACACATGCAGAACAGGGTCTGCATGAGAACAAGGACCTGGACACAAACATCGTGTAACTGATGTGAGAAGCTGCAGCCAGAGGAGTTTCAGTGATTAGTCTGAATATATGACAACAAACTAAAGTCACTTCCTGTTTCTGTTCCACTGAATCGGCTGCAGAATTTACTGCCTTTGATTGAATTAGAAACACAGCTTCACGGACCGTTCTGCTCCCAAGTAGAACAATGTGTGGAACAAGAAACAAGTGACTTCTTCACGTAGTTACGCTGTTATTTTTCACTTCACTGATTCTCAACTTTACGGTGGATGTCGATAAAACTGCATGGACGGCTGCAGGCCAACTTTGGCATTTCTGCCTGTTGCAGATGCAGCTGATCAGCCGTGCAGTGAATGAAGAGAGAAGACTGCTCGGCTGGGTTAGTAAAAAAAAAAAAAAATATATATATATATACATATATTGCAAAGGTCCTGATGAATAAATATGAAATAAAGTCCTTGTTTTGCTGTAAAAATAATGACGTCTTGAAAGTCTAACCAATAAGAAGTGACATCGACATTAAAACCCTTTTGACAATAATTTAAAAAAAATATATTTTAACCTGAATTCAAATTGTATTATTATTGTTTTCCTCTTATTAATTATATATTTTTTTCACAACTTGAGCATTTTCCACTGCTAAGGAACCACATTTCAAAGCAGCAGTATGATTCCAAACTCTACTAAAAACCACATTTGCTACTTTACTGCAAATCCTCCGAGCGAACCAGCGGGCAGCGGAGTAACTCTGCAGACGTAAAGTGAAAACAGTGGGAGAAAAGTGAGAAAGAGAAGGAGTGAGTCCAGACCGAGGAGGACACCGAGATAATGAGAGGGAGACGAAGAAAAGATGGTGGAAGTCAGAGAGTCAGTGAGGAGGAAAAGACGTGTCAAGAGGAGGCGCGGAGAAACTCAACCTGAGCTCCGTAATAAGAGGCTGAGGCAGCAAAATGAAATTACACACACACACACACACACGCACACACACACACACACACTGGAACTGCCATTAGCCTTCATCATTTCATGCCGTGTACATGTGAGCAAACACACACACACACACGGGTTTAATTGTCACAAAACACTGTTGCACGCAAACAGGTGAATCACTGTTTGAGCGAGACACACACACACACACACACACACACAGTACACCAGAACACACTTTATTGTATCAGGGGTGGAAATGAGTTGATATGCCTCGCGTGTGTTCCCCCCCCCCCCCCCACACACACACACATTTACACCTGAGCTAACACATATTTAGCCCCACACATGGTGATAGGTCTTTTAAAGGGGTGTTTCACACCTCATCGCATTTCAATTAGTAGGTAGGAAATACACATACAGGGGTGAGAGAGAGAGAGAGAGAGAGAGAGATCTTGACAGTTTGTCCACTGGGTGAAGAAGATTCATTTGGATTCTCATCTCCTCTCTTGCCTTTTCTGCCCTTTCCTTTTTTCTCTCCTTCTTTCTCTACTTATCTCCCCTCTGTATATTCACTTTACTCTCTCTCTCTCTCCCTCTCCCCCCCTCCACCCCCCCCTTTCCCTCTGTTTCACTGTGAGTGACAGCGGTTTGACCTGCGGAGCTGTCAGAGGAGGCCTGGTCTCCCGGGTACATGTCTGTCCAGGCCGCGCTGCAGCCGCGTCCACGTCCACGTCCACGTCATCATGTACAGATAACTAATATAAAGTCTGACAAAAACGACACATTTGTGGTTCAAAGACACTTCTGTCAGTTACCTTGGTAGCATCGGTTGTCGAGAAAATATCGGCCTTTCTACTGAAAAAAAATACTGTGAAAAATACATTGTTTTTCACAATGGTGAACTGTTGTGGGTAGGTAGACGGCCATACTTGGTGACCAGGACCAGAACAACCCTGTACTGTAGAAAATAAACACAGATCAGAAATGTCTGGCTCTGCAGAAACGCATTTGGAAAATCTATTTTCTAACTATGAGTGTAGACGCGCCAGGCTTGTTTTAATTCTGCAGCCTGAAATCCCATTCTGGAGGAAGCTCATGGTTGACTTCACATTCATATCCACATGACAGGAGTTTGGTGGAATTTGTTTTATATGTTTACAGTAAAGCATGGGTAAAAGAAAAAAAAAGAAGAAGAAAAAAAGAAGCCGTGCAACACAGCATATTCTATAAGCAGACGTATTACACCAGTGAGACAGTACATCACCACAACAGGAAGACATATACACGACCAGAGCCATATTTACGCAGCGGAGAAAAATAGCAGTGTTAGTATAAGATGAAGAAGAAGAAGAAGACGAAGAAGAAGAAGAGGGAAGGAGCAGTCACAGAAACAGACAAATTACAAACAAACCAACAGTCAAACTCACTTTATTCTGAGCTAAAAGAGAAACGCTGTAAAAATCAAAAGTGTCAGCAACAATTTGTCATTTCGCAGGAAAAAGTGTGCACCAGCAAAAATTACAGAACTCTCAGCAGAGGACGGGTCTGTGTCCCCGGGACAACAGGGTGAGTCAGACCTGTTGTTGGAACTTTAAAAAAAAAAAGAAAGAAAGAAGCCCCCGAGGCATGTTGTCACGTTGTCACGTTGTCACCAAGACATCTCCGATTTAAAAGGATCAATTAGTCACCGTCATGTCGGAGATATTTTTAAGCAGGAGGTAGGGTTAGCTTAGGAGATATATAAATAGCAACGCAATTAGTAAGAATTGGACGCTGTGCTGTTATTGTTATTAGACAGTAATGATCATTAAATCAAACCAAAAAAACATCAGGAATCTAACACATGAAACCATGTGGTGATTATTTAAAATATCATTTTTGTGGTAAACTATATCTGCATCTGCAATAGTTGTTGTTTAGAAAAGAAAATAAGGGATTTAAATAGCAGCACTGCAGCCAAAACAGTAACGTTAACTGAGAGTTACGATAACATAAAAATTAATGCAAAGTTGTGTTTATTTAAAAAAAAAAATCACTTTAACATTACCTTAAATATACAGTTTGGTTTTACTTTTCTTCAATTTTCTCATTCTGTTTCACTATAATCAGTTTTTACGGAATTACATTAATAATGGATAAAGATGCCCTCTTGTGGACATTCGGAAAAATGGAATGGCTTTGCGCACCTCCTAAATGTGTTTTCCTTCTCGGTTCTCCTGTTGTTATGAACACACTGTTGGAGGTCAAATGTCATTAGGAGACCAGAACATCAGCCACAAAGCAATCATAATCAATCACAATTACTCTTCAGAGACAAAACTAGCCTCTCCTCTCCCACCATCTGAGACCACCCTTCCTGCTAGGTGGACAACGTAACAAATCACATTAGCTTTGTCTTCAATATTTCACCAGGCACTTGGGGAAAAAAAAAACCACCTCATTCACACGTGTAGGAGCCTGAGAGTGAAGCGGACGGGAACCCTGAGCAGCCGTGTCAGTCTGACTTCATATGACTGACACACAGATAAGAGGAAGAAGACAGAGGTGGCACAGAGGTCAGCCAGGAGAGGCAGGGGCAGATGTAAGGAATAGATTGGGTATAAATGGAATTGTTTTCAACTGGGAGTCAACTGTCTGTTCCTCACTTCTTAAACATCACACTCTGGGAGTCGGGGAACGATTTTTTTTTTTTGCACCATTATTAATCCTGTTTTTTTTTTTCACTCCTACTGTTGTAAGAATCCATCATGTGTTTCCACCGTCTTCTGATGATTTATTTCAATGCACAAAAATGTTAGTTTGGCATCGCAGTTTACAAAAAAAAAAAGAAAGAAAAAAAGTCAATTCCACTTTGTAAAAAAATGCGTATTGCCCCAGATCATTGAATTTCCAGGATTTCCAGGCTGATGCTTCATGTGAAAGTGCGCTCTGTTGCTTCTCACACCCACTCCCATTTATTGTTTTCTGCGAAAAAAACATCATTTATGGCTGATAATTTTTTTTTCCTTCTGTAATCTCTCTCTTTCTCTAATGTGTCTTTTATTGCACCAGTACAGAACAAAGCCCTTAGGCAATGTACACACACACACACACACACACACGCACATGCACACACACAAACCCTCTGCTGCCTCCCACATACAGGCCGCATGCTGAAACATAACATAGTATGTTTGGTTTAATATAATTACCACCATCACACAATATGTGAGAGCCACAGACGCACACTGTTGCTCTGAGTGAGTTCTCGCACATCCTTCACGCACGGGCTCCTCGCGTTTGACATTATGATCCTGACAGTGTCAGTAAAGAACAAAGTCGGCGTCGTTTGTCAGTTCCTTGACAGTTGCTCATACAGAACAATAAGTGTTTGAGTGGGTTTATGAGTTAGGAGCAGGGTTTCTACCACTGGCCCTGGGCAGAAGGAGAGGGTTATGAAGAAGATGGAGTAACAGAGGAGGGAAGTGGGGGAGATGGAGGGGGAGGAGGGAAGATAAGGGAAGAGGAAATGGTGTTGTGTGTATTTTGTTGCCAGCACTAATTAAAAACAAACTGTGTTCTCTCCATGTGAGTACTTCAGATTTCAGGTTATTAAAGGTATAAATATCAACATCTGGCTCGTGGGCTGGATTTGGTCCTTAGATTCCCATTATTTGGCCCTGACATATTCATACAATAGAAAGATTTCTTTAGCATCTGCAGATCAAACAATGTTTTTAGACTTCAATATGCATTTCTGACATAAATATATATATATATCTGCAGCTCAGGGAACAGTGATGACACAGACAGGATCGATTATCACACGTTGCCACACAACTGTTTTAGTGAAGGTCAGCTGACCAACAGCCTGTGTCAGTAGTAGGGGACATCAGCGGTGACTGAAACACAGAGATCTGCTGTTCTGCTGCAAAATGGACTCATGGTTCATCTGAGGGAATCCTTGAAGATCTCTCTGCTGTTCTGCTGCAAAATGGACTCGTTCATCTGAGGGAATCCTTGAAGATCTCCCCTGGGCTGACTGATCGGCCTAAATGTAAAACACACAACTATTATCTCGGATTCATTAATAAACCGCAGTGAATATACGGCACATAAAGAGATTTGTGTAAAAGCTGCAGCAGCAGAGTGTGTGTTTACGAGCGAACCACAGGAGCTATCAGGTCATAACACGTCCATGAATATCTTTAGATGCTACAAGCTGCAAATTAGCAAAACGCAGCGGAGCGGGAAGGAAACAGCTGATGCCAATCAGGGAGTAGAGCAGACTTTGTTGCTCGGCCTGGACTGGAGCGACGCCCGGTTTACATTTTCTCCCATGAATAAAGTGTTTAATGATGAAAAAAAGGATTTCATTATAAACCAAGCGCTGATGACCTTTCCAGGTGATGGAGATCTTCACATCCGTCTTTGCACACAGCGTTCGTTGGCAAAGACTTTTCTTGACGTCAGCCAATTTATACCCTCCCCCACGGCCTGGACGGGACCACCTGTACACCTGTTCATATTCATGGAGTTATCCATCAGTCACCCATGTGGCAGCCGGGGCAGGTACAGCAAAGGTCAGGAGCTTCAGCTAATGACATGTTACACATGAGATACTGACATGGAGACGGGTTCTATATTTCCTATGTCTATTCCCATATAAATATATCTGTATTTGTCTCAAGTCTCCAACGACTTTTTACCTGTGACTACGACACGCCGTCTCACACGCAAACCTTTCAACTGCGTTCACCTGCCGTCAACACAGCCGCGGGGTTAAGCGCGCTGCCCGAGGACAACCCTGCCTGTCACCGGACGCTGGAATCAAATTGATGACCTTCCAGTTGGAAGACGACCCGCTCTAACCAATGATCCACAGTAGCTCCAATTAGTGGTCAGATTTGACAGAAAGGGATGAAGAATTACGGTCGGGCCAGCAGAGCAGCAGAAAATAAACGTCCAAGAATACACAAGAAGTCACGGCGTGAAGCTGATGGGCTACAACAGCAGAGGATCATGTCCACTTTTACTTCTACCAGTGCAGCGGATACAGGCTCAAGGAAATATGAAGACTAATGAATCGGGCTTTCTGCTGAGTCATGCGATGGACACAGCTAGACACTGAGATGATATGCAGTGTCCATGTCCTGCTGTTCCTGGTGTAAATTAGAGCAGAAGTTTTCTGTAACCAAATACACACAACTCTACCCGTTCAGACTATTGATGACTGCGTGGCCATTCTGTTAGCGATGAAGCTGCAGACGGTAATGAATGAAATTGGTCAACTTTAGTTGGTGTCCTCACTCAACATGTGTTTCCTGTCAAACTCATCTTCACTGTTTGCAGAACAACTGACGGCACAAATGAGGACAGAGGTGACAGATACGGAGAAAACCAGTGGAACTTTGGCCAAAATACAAAAACAAACTGATGAAACTGCTCAAACTAAAGTGAACTTTGGGACAAACTTTAAACAGTTTTTCCTGGGATTTCAACAAAATGTCAACACAGAACAGCGTGCTGGTCCACAGACAGGCAGTAGATGAGCTGCTTCTTTAACGTCAGATGTTGGCAAATGTCCCACAAACAAACCAACTCTGCTCCTCAGGAGAAATGACTTGTCACCATGACTGAGATACAGGACATTTTGAACGGAAACGGCTGCAAATCATGCAGCGATGCATGACCTCTGCTATGGTTTTTTCCTCAGACACCAGATCTCTGTGCAGAAACCACATCCATTCAGATGTAATATGGTCCTGTGTGCTGCAGAAAGACTCAAACGCACAGAAACTAAGCTCCACTTTTTTTCCCCCCTTCAAGGTGACTCAGCCTAAATACTGGTTTCCCAGTGAGATAAAGAAAAAAAAAAGAAGACAAAAAAAGTGTAAAGAAGAGGGACAGAAGGGGAGAGAGAGAGAGAGGGAGAGGGAGGGAGAGAGATTAAGGGAGAGAGAAGGACAGCGCAAGCAACCAAACTAAGGACGGACTGAATCCATTTAAGATTTCTTTTCCCCAGAATAATCCCAGTTTTGTCCACATTCAGTTGAGGAGATTGTGGAACATCCAGTCCTTGACTTCAGCCAGAAAGTCACCACTTATACTGGGACCCACATTATTTTGTTCCACACTCGGTGCAGCCTCCATTCTCTGCCGCTCTGCCAATCAAAAGTACACGTCCATCTTTTATTCAACAGCACTCTCATTTAAAATGAATAACACAGACGCTAAACAGCACATAAACTGCAGTAATATTCAGTTTGCTTCAGCAAGGACACAACTTTCACTGATACCTGCTTGAATATTCAGTGTTAGGTCTTAGAATTCACTACTTTAGACTTAAAGGGTGAAACCTCACCCCTGCAGAAAACTGAGTGACGCACAGAGACTCTCTTGGATTCCCATTCTCCTCAGCATTTAGAGTCGAAATGAAAACGAACACATCCGGTCCTAACACATGTTTATTA
Source organism: Cynoglossus semilaevis (assembly GCF_000523025.1). Lineage (NCBI taxonomy): Eukaryota > Metazoa > Chordata > Actinopteri > Pleuronectiformes > Cynoglossidae > Cynoglossus > Cynoglossus semilaevis. The sequence continues at coordinate 9,039,414 of NC_024324.1, read as the reverse complement.
CCCAAAAATCTGGGCTCGGTCCTTGATATTAAACTGCTGACTTCCTCCAGGGTAAAAACAGCAGGTACCCTGAGATCTAATTAGCTAGTCAGCCCGTGGTTGACTGAGCAAAGACTCCATCCAAGAGAAATCGGAGCTCAGTTCATGACATTTGGCTCTGATAAGGAGGAAAATATGCACAGCAGTGAACAGGAGGAGAGAACATTGTGTTGATGAATGACTGCTAAATAGAGCGGTCTCTGATTAAACAGTATCTCTGGAGGTATTCACCCCAACACACACACACACACACAAAATGACAGTAATCAAACAGATTTCATCTAAATACTTGAACCTTTTTTATGGAGGTCACCGTGCTTGTTTTCAAACCACCGGCCTCATAATTTGTCTTCCAAGGAAAACAACTCAGGAGTGAGATGTCAGATCCTTCAGAGACAACGCATGAGCAGAATATTTACAAGGTAAACACATTCCTCTCCCCCTTCTGAAAGATAAAATTGCCTTAAAGAACTTGATTTATTTGGCGGGATTTAAAAGTATAGTATTGTTAAAAACCAACTACAGGCAGCTACGTCATGACTGTAGGAAAAATTAGTCACCTACAGGAGGCGCTATAAAATATATAAACACTGTTTTTTATTATTAAAAACTAGCTTGATAAAAAAATGTAGTATTCTTAAGTGAGTGTTTCAAATCAGAACTTTTATTCAAAACTAGCTTGATGAAAGAAGTTGGCAAAAATCTGTCTTTGAAAGACACGACTATTCTAGTGTTCTTAAGTGAGTGTTTCAAATCAGAACTGTCAATCAAACACAACAGACAGGGGGCAAGTGAAAGTTACAGAGGGCGAGACGGGGGCAAGTGAAAGTTACAGAGGGCGACACCTTGTGGTGGGGTAAGAATAACTTTTTTAAAGTGCCTGTGTGACAAACTTTTTTTTAATTACATCTGTTCTCATCCTGTACCTTAACGTGAAGATGTTTTTGACTCAGATTTCGATTATTAGTTTGTATTTGTTTGAGTCAAATTACAGAACCACATCATGATTCTCCCTCAGGCACCAAATGTTAGGGCTGGCAACTCCTGTGTTTCTGGCTCGTTTGGCTTCGCCAGAGAAGTCGCTGGAGAATAAAAGAGTAGATAAATGTGAAACTGAGTTGGAGCAGACGGAGGAGACGCTGATCATCTTCCTGTGGTTTTTGAACTTGTGGATCTGTGGCCAAATCAAAGTGAGTGACCGGGGCCTAAAGTGAGGCTGAAGTTTGACGGCTCAGAAAACCAACAGTGAAGACGCAGCTGTCAGACGGCGAGGACGGAGGTTCTCATTCATCTGATCCTTAAACCTTAAAAAGAACACCGGTCTGTTCAAACATTTATCACAGTAAAATGACGATTTTTCCACTTGTCTTACATTTTGTCAATGCCTTCAAAACAAATCCTCAGCAGCAGAAACAATATGTTCTTCACCTTGGACAATAATTTGTGAAAACGTATTCACAGATTTTTCTTTTTTAAGGCATCTGTCAACAAAGTAGGCTTTGTTGAGAAAAGATTGTCACCATAAATTTTAATCATCGCAATAAAATGGGAACTGCGTCTTATTTATCACGTGTCTCCCCCCTCCTCTCTCTCCCTCTCTCTCTTCCTCTCTCGCTCTCTCCTTCAAATATGTTTCCCCATGTGAAGTTAAGCGAGCGTGTCCACGATTAACTGGAAATAGGACTTAAACATCCTCGCAGCGTCTCCCAGTTATTACGGCTAAATATGACAAAGTGTTAATACTGGCAGATTTTATACATCCATAAGGGACAAACAAAGAAACTGAAGAAACAAAGTGGGAGAAGAACAGAGATATGAGCAGACACTAATGAAGACGCATGACGCCAATACATATCTGAGTGACTGAGTGAGTGAGTGAGTGTGTGTGTGTGTGTGTGTGCCTGGACTTTATCGAGATCTAAATTGCCACTAACACAGCTTTGATAGATGCATGCAGAAAAAAATAAATTACACTTGTCAGTTACAGTTTAGTCAAACGGTAAAACCTCTATTGCTCCCATGTCATCAATCTGCCATTACCACATCCTACTGATTCATAAATTATCCCCCGCTGATTTTTTTATTACCTCTCCGCTCCGCTGCCGCTTTAAAGAGTTTACAGGAAATATATGCTAAATATTACAGGATTCTCTTTATGCATGAACAAACTCTATTCTCACCTCTGTACTTTTATTATTTTACACCCCCCCCTCTGCCTCCCATATTTGACATGAACAAGTCCTCTGGTACTCGTGTTCTGAGGAACAGCCTGCAGCACAACTGGGCTTTTAGTGGATTTAAAATCTAGACAGAAACAAAGTCAAAAAAATCTCAGAAAGTCGCGGAGCTATTACGATTTGTCGCACATTAGATGTTAAAGAAAAAAAAAAGCCTGGAAGATGAGACTAGAATACAAAAAGGAAACAGTTGCTCTGTTATGTAGTTCATATGTGCAACAGCAGCAGGTTGATGCTGTATGACTGAAGGTCACATGATCAAACTGACCAACTGGACTGACTCCACCACAACAGTTGAACAGAGTTTGATGGTTTGAACACAGAGTCACTGGAGTTGTTGCTGTTGTTTTGTTTTTTTTTAACTACCTCAAATAACCAATAACCAATATCGTTACAAACATTACTAATTAAAGATAAGAATAAGTATTTCAACTCTGTCAAAGCCCACCTCACAGCAGGGCCAGCAACAGCCGAGCAACAAAAGTCATTTAAAATCCTACAGCAGTTAAGTGATAAGGATACGTGCAGACAATGAAAAAAAAAGTCTGTCTTATTTATGAGCCTCCAACAAGACCAAAAAAGGCAGCACTTTGAACCATAATCACTTTTGTTTTTAACCAAAAAACTTTTCACAATATTTAATTTAATTTAGAAAATGACTTGTTTATTCACAGCCCTGTGTGGAGCGGCACGTTTCTGCATAATTATAAAGCTTCTTTACGGGGGTTTCCTGTGGCTCTAAACATACTCACACACACAAACATACACCGTAAAGTGTGTGTGTGTGTGTGTGTCTGCTGCAGAAATTACACATTCTGTTTAAGGGCTCGTTTTTCATTAACCTTTATTTGTCTGGGTTAAGCTGCCTGAGAAAACTTGCTGTTTTTCATTACCTTCTGTTCAGACACTTTAACAAAAAAAAAAACAAAACAAAATTCAGACATATTTCCTTCAAGGAATGGTTCATTTATTTATACGTTTTGTTGTTGTTTTTCACGCAGGTCCACGACTCATAAGATTGAAAGTGGGATCAATGTTCGTTGGTCGCAGATGAATTTCACTTGTAGTTTGTTTATATGTTAGAAGAAAGCAGGATTATATTATTATATTCAGCTGCTTCCTTTGTTAAAAGGTTGCAATGTCGTAAATGGGGATTTTTTTTAATCACAGCTGAACTGTGCCTTTAAATACAAACATTTAATAAATTAATTAAGCTTGTCAGGAACAAAGATTCAAAAATAGGGCACGCGGCCCAACTATGTTTCACTAAATATATATTGCTGATTTATACAACCATGTTCATAGTTTTGTGGATAACAAGAGTCTTTTCTATAATTTTGGTTTTGATTTAAAGTTTGAATCCATCAAATGTAACAATAGAAAGTAAAAATATATGTTTGGGGTCAGGCATCATTTTCTCTTTGGGAAAGGCAGCAGAACGCAGACAAGTGTTCAAAGTTCATTTATAATTTGCTGAAGCTCATAGCCAAATAACATCCCACTGAGTCATCATAAATCAAAACACCGTCTCTGCCTCCAACAGGAAACAGCTGCAGCAGTAACCTCACACCCAGCTCTCTCTCTCTCTCTCTCTCTCTTCTTCTTCTTTGTGTGAGCAGATCAATATCACTGTAATGAAATGCACTCAAACACACACATATTTCTCATTATTTCTGCTCCGCGTTGCTTTTGAAGTGTAAAACCGTCTGGCAGAGCAACAAATTTAGCAACAATGATGAGAGGAAAACACCTGACAATGGAAATTTGTAAAGGTTGATAATAACTGATTTGTGCCGCGGGTCGTGCGAGGATAGAACCAGCTGAAGATGTATAGGTGTGTGTGTGTGTTCATGTGTGTGTGTGTGTGTGAGTCTCTGCCTGCATTCCTCATCATTTGTCGTTCCATTAACGAGCAGCTAACTGATTCCTGTTTGTCTTCTTTCATTGACGAGGTTTCTCTGAGTGCTCTGAGAAACACTGACGATGGCTGTGTCATATCATATAATCTATAATATAATCCATATAATCGATATGACTTTGAAGGATTTTATTATATCCTTAGTTTAAGTGATATCATGTTTAATGCACTGAATGTAAGGATTATTGAATGTACAGGTTTTAGCTCTACACTGTACTCCAACACCAACCAGCATCGGCCTGAGGTGAGACAGAATTGTTTAAATACCTACTACAGATTATGTAATAATCTAAAGTAAATATGTCTCTAAAAAAAAAAAAATGCTCCGAAGCAAACACTGCAGTTTAAAGTGAGTCGTTTTAATAAAAGGAAGGGCAGAATCAAGGAGCTCAATTAGGAAAAACCCAGAGCTGATCCTTCACTTTAACCCGTGTCCTGCATAATGATTCTGTAGCACAGCCTGTCCCTGAGCTAACTAACAGTGTTCCCAAGCCAACTCAGAAACTGTAACTCTGGCTTAACAGGCACGAAACAGCTGACACAACCACACACACACACACAGGTATATAACACAGTCACCAGGGAACTAAACTGCTTACAGGACACACCAGGAGGAGTCCTTAATGACCCAAGGTGTTTGCTAAAGTGTGTGTCAGAGAGTGTGCTGAGATTATTTTTTTTTTGTGTCTGCATTTTCACGTCATACACTACATTTAGTGGCTCGCAGGTGTTTCTTTTGCACTGCGTGTGTGTGTTTATGGGAGTGTTTGTTATGCAAGTGTATGTGAGAGAGAGAGAGAGAGGTAAAGAGTGCATGTGTGTGTGTGTGTGTTTGGATCAATAAAGCCATAGCTGTAATAAGCTAGCCTGGCTGCTGTGACAATATGCACCGCTCTCTGGAGAACACACACGAGAAACGATTTAGTAATTTACTTCAACAGCAAAATACACTCTTTAATTTTCTAATATCTCATGAGTCACCATGTATTCACACACACACACTTTCATGTTAAAACGAGATAAAATAAGATAAACTGATAGAATAATAGGAAAGTTGAAGTGTAAGAAAACATCTTAAAACTTTGAAAATGTGATGAAGTCAAATCCAAATTATCAGAAAGTGAACGAAGAATGTTTGTAGCCGACGCTGAAATTATACTCTTCATTATTGGCTCTTAAGAAGCCTGTGTAATAAATATAATCCTGTTAACCCTCGACAGTCAACCACTGACAAACACATCCATGAAGGTGGCGACAGTGAGCATCCATATCTCCAGACCAGGAGGATGGTGTCCCTGAAGCTCAGTTCATCCATCCACACACTCGTCCAGAGGGAAGCCTCCAGACAGTGAGCAAACAGGAAGACGTTTATCAGGTTTCTAGGACATATCACAGACTACATGCATCTCAGACAGAGTGCACCGCAGCACACAGCTCACAATATGACAACGTCTAGAACACGCACCCATAAAGCATTACGGAAACTTGAGTCGAATCACGACTCGCTCGTAAAAGACTGGACGCTACACAGCAGAGTGTGGCTCTTATTGACAAAAAACAAATGGATCCAAACGAGTCTCTGTGTCTGTCCACGAGGAATATCACCGAGTAAGAAAAGTTTGCCTTCTGAAATACTGAAACATTAAAAATGAAATCTAAAACAAAAATCCTTGTATTTTCTATTCTAAGAACTCAAATGTAAAGGTTCCCTGGATGAGGCTGTCAAATCTGCCCCCACATGGGCGATGGAGGAGAAAGTGCTGGTAGATCTGCTGTCAGACGACGAAGGTTGTTTGCGGTCAGTGGCTAAATCGAGAGGTTTCAGTGAGTTAGCAGCCGTTTAGCTCTGTGTTAAAAAAAAAGAAAAGGAGAGAAACTGTGTCCTGGTGAGTGGAGGAGAGGTACATGAAGGTACAGTATGAAGTCAGGACATAAATAATGACTGTGACCAGGGCTGGGAAATGGGAACAGGTTCTTGTAGTGAACCTAGAGGTTCCATTCTTACTGCTCACTTCACAATTCCAGTCAAGAATTCACATACACACCCAAGTGGCTGATGACATAATTGCATGATGACATCACATGCATGCTGCTGAGAATTGCTAAAAGAATAATAATAATGTTGATTTTACATTACATTCAATTGTTATTGTGAGTAAATGTGAATATCAAGATGCGCAGTCAGAGGGACAGATGGGATCAGAGCAGGAATAGGATTACATCACAGATTAGCTTGCTGAGCTGCTAGTCCTGTGCAATTATTAAGGAACGGGCTGACAGTGTATGTGGAACTGACTCACAGACTCATGGAAACTTGTGTCGGAGGTGGCAGAGGTGAAGAAGCCGAGGTTTCCTTTGGGAGTTAGCAGGAAAGACTAACGTTAAAAATAAGTGTACATAAGATATTATTACAGTCTAGTACAATGTTGGGGGGAAATCTGTGAGACAGTTTGGCAGGCGCTAAGAAAAGATAGCGGACAAATTGGACGACAGATGGCGTTATGTCAGGCAGGACGCAGAAAGGAAGACCTTAAGGATGATTATTGGACAAGAGGAGAACATGACGACGGCTGATGTACCAACGGAGGAGCCAAGAAAAACACATTTGCCGGTTCCTCCGTCTGTTCCACTGCACTACAATCTGTGGCTGTGATCTGGTTTTTGCCTCAGAGTGAAAGTGTATTACTACTTAACCAGGTTCGAGTCAAGTCTAATTCAAAGAGAAACTCAACCCTGAGAGGATCAGTCAGTGTGAGGCCACACACACCAAACCATCCAAACATTAATTGTTTTTCTTCTGGAAGAATGTTTTGGGCGCAGCTGTTTAGCCCACAGCCTCTAATCAAACAGCATTATTGCTTTTGTCATGCACAGTTATTTCTCATCTTCATTGATAATTAATAACACAAAAGCCATTAAGCTGCAGAAAACAGCTTCCATTTATAGGGAAGATTTGAGTGGGGGAAAAAAAATGAAAGGAAAAGAAATGAAACAAATGTGATGATTTGTGTTGTGATTAAGTTTGCTGCTGTTTCCCTTTTTTTTTCGTGTGACTCAAATATCGATGTGATAAAAATAAATGAAATGGCTGCTAAAATTAGTATTGATGCAAAAAAAAATGTGATTCATTGCTGCTGGAGCTCAGGCTGTAAATTCAATATACAAAACAGAAGAAATGTAAACGATAATTTTCCAATTTTAACCTGTCTCTCGGTGTTAATTGCTCATTACGGCGTATAATGTCAGAAAACAACAATGATGTCAATAGACGTCTTGAAACATTGACAGCTGTTTGTTGACTCATTCTGCCCTCGGGGAATTTGACTAATTTAGCATCCAGTGATTGTGAGTCGTCTCAAACTTTTTTACCTCCTTCAGAGGACTATAAATTCTGCCACTTACTGACAGGCGCTCAGGGACCTACAGTATGTGCTGCCCAATTCATCAGTGATATTCACGGGCGTAGGCGATGGTGGTGGCGAGAGAACATTGACAACAGAGAGTAGGCTGATGCCATGCCTTTCCATGTTGAGCAGCTAATTAGTGTCAACTGTGGTGGGGGCCTGACACGCAGTCATCGCCTAAAGCTGCTGTAAATGCCAATCGATTCCCAACTAATATTTTCTGCACGGGTGACACGTTTTTTACAAGAAATGCATAAATATAGAGCTGGAAACAAAACACTGTTTGACTCACACATATGAGTGTGAACGACTATTTACTGTAGGATGACCGTACTTACTGTCATCAGATGGATATTAGACAGCTAGTTTTACAGCAAGCTAGTAGACAATAATAAAAACAACCAGGATGTTTAAAAAAATTACAGCCCCATCAACTTCTGTTTGAAAAAATGTGAAGTAATGTTTTAATTTATTTATTTATGTATTTATTTAAATCTTCTTTGGGGTAAATATAATGAATAATAATTACAATAATTTTCAATAAACTTGAAGGTGATCTATATTTACTGAAATTCATCCCCAAACCTTCACAGAGCCATTGCCCTCATACTTCACCCAAGCACATTTCTAAAATAAGAATTGTTAAAAATAAGTTTCTGTTGAATAATAAAAGAGATTTATAATAATAATTTATAATAAAAACCTTAATTAAAATAAGTATTTCTTTGTGGTGGCCAAGTTTTCATCACTCAGGAAAAAAAAATATCGCCTTTGTCTAATTCATAAAACATGGAAATCCAAAAACCATCACGTACATCTAAACACCGACGTCGATGTCCGTCCACAGAGAGGACACACAGACACACACGCACACGTGCATCACCTGTTACAGATGCTGCGTGATATACGTATATACACACATACACATGTGTTTTACATCTTTCAGGGCGAGCAGGGATCAGGAGGATGTGGAGCGGAGAGAAGCCGAGAAGTAAATAATGAGCTGGTGTTAAAAACGAGGAGGGAGGAGGTGATGTCGACGGTGGAGCTGTAAAAGAAACAGGTGTGTGCAAACAGACACCTGTGGGGAAGAATATGAAAGGAGTCACACACACACACATCCATGGAAAAGGAGGGAGAGAGAGGGGAGAGAGGGGGAGAGAAAGATGTAGACACAGACAGCAGAGAAGAATGATGTAAGGATATGAAATTACTGCTGAGGGTATTTGATACATCCAGACCCTCCTCTCGCTCCACCGCCTCCTCCCTCCTCCCTGGTCCTCCAATTTCCTTTCCTTTCCTCCTGTCTTATCTCCTTTCCTTTTCTCTCCTCTCCTCCTCTCCTTTCCTCCTCTCCTGTCATCCTTTTACCCTCTCCTCTGGTTAATCTTAGTCATGGCTGTCTGTTCCCATGTGAGGGTGAATCATCCGTACGGTGGTTTATTAAAGCAAAAAATCATTAGCTGTCTGTCTGACTCCATGTTGTCCCTCTCTCTCTCTCTCTCTCCCTTTCTCTCCCTCTCTCTCCCCCTCCGTCTGTCTTTTCATACCAAAACATAGTTGGCATATTGTTGCCGCTTTTATCTCTCATGGAATATAGATGATGTTACCATTAGTGATGAAGAGAAGAGAAACACTCACTTGATGACTCACAGTCAGATGAATGGGATTCCTGAAGCATGTTTGTGTGTCACCGAGTAAAAGACAGAGAGAGAGATGGCTGTGTGTGTGTCTGTGTGTGTCTGTGTGTGTGGGAGAGGAGGCGAACCAGGATAAAGAAGTTCCCACCACGAGAATGTGTAACAAATCACTTTCTAACTATTTTAACATAGAACACAGGTCTGGTTCTTACCGTTTGTATTTGTCTTCTGGACAGTTGTTGTTGTTGTTGTTGTTGTTGTTGTTGTTGTTGTTGTGGCTCCAGGACCTGCAGAGATGCTGCCCTCTCACTGCGTTTTCTCTCTGTTTGTCTGTTTCCTTCGATGTACAGTCAGGTCATGGACAGGTGAATACTGGAAGTACATCAGTGGGACAACCTGGAAGGTGGCAAAGAAGAAAGATTGGCATAAAATATGTGTCAGCTATAATGGAATGTACAGTAGGTACAGCTCCGTCTGCTGGTTCATATTCAAAGTTATAGCCATCATAGCTTAACGTTTGGTCCACTCCACCACATCTGTCCTGTGTTTTCTGCCCATTAACTTTAATCTCCCACTAGAAAAACTAAATCCACTGGTTCTCTCCCACTTCCTGATCTAGTGAAGTTCCCTTTACTCAAAACACTTTAACACTGACCACAGTGGAACCTTGAACTAAAGTTCTGCTGCACCACTGACACGGTCAAATTTGAAATAAAACTTGGTTTGTTAACATAGGACCCATAACATGCCTTCAAATCTTGTCTGCGTCGTTGACTCGTGCGACATAAAGTCAAATGTAAAATCTTGTCTGCGTCATTGACTCGTGCGACATAAAGTCAAATGTAAAAGTTTAATGAAATGATGAAAAAATGCTCATTCAAAGCAAACTGTGCACATGGTTTAAAAAGAAAGAAAAACACAAACGTCATGAAGCTCCGTGACGTTCCTCTCATCACACTTTGTTTAGTATTCTCATCATCTGCGGTCATAAATTACTTGCCTCGGCCTCTAATTTTCAGGGGACAGGGTTGATGTTTGGGTTAATTATGATGTCACGGGTGATTTCTTTTTACCGTCCACACTTTATTTCCCTGTGTAGGTTAACTAATTTCACAGTGAGCCAGTTTAGGAATTACCAGCCTCATTTTTACTCCTATTTTATCATCATACTGTATATTAACCCTGCTTGGCTGCTTACGGTGTTATTTTTGTCCAACATATTTTTGCGGCTTGTAATCAGAGAAATAAAACCTGAAGTCCTGAAATATTTACAGCCGGTTTGTTCCCCGTGCGACTGCGGCGCGGGAAGCGACCGAGGCGTGATCGTTTTTCCTGCTAATGTAAAGTGAAACGCATATTCAAGGTTAGTTGGTGTGTCTCTTTGCAATATCCCAGGTTTCCCGTGCAGGGATGTTGAATGTGGTCCTGATCGTCCCGGCTGAGTGCACCCACACTCACACACACACACATATATATATATATTTATATATATATACACACACACACACAGATGCATGTGCAAACTCTGGTGTGTGTGCCTGGTGCAGAGCACAGGAGACTGTTGCTGTTGAAAAATGCACATCCTGCTCTGTTGCACAAGCTGCTGCCACTGCTGCATGGCAGACAAAGTGGGTCAGCACACACACACACACACACACACACACACAGATGGGATCTAGGGACTTTCACACACATGCATTCATATGTTCTCCTCTCGTAGCCTTCTCTTCCTCTCTACTCTGTCTGTGACTAACACACATGGAGGAACGCGGCGACGCCTCGGTCAAAGCCTTTCTTCTGGTGTTTGGCAACATTTCTGTGCTCCAGCTACTCCAGCACTTTGAGCCTTTAGCGATAAGAGAGCAACAGACCTGAGGTTGCGCTGCAAAAACATAAAAAAAGAGAAAAAAAAACAATAGCTGGGATAATGAGGAGAGGACATGGCAGAGAGGAAGGAGAAATAAAGGTGGAAATGAGAAGGAAGGGAATGCAGACGAGAAAAACACAGCGGAAAAACTGAGGCGAGAAGAGGGGCAGAAGACCAGATGAGGGCTATTAACAACGGAGAACAAAAGAAGAATAAATGAAAGCGATTCCTTTTCTCCGACCTTCTCTGTGTTCAAAGTGTGTTCAATGGCAAACGGTGATTATTAACCAAATGAGTCTCTTGATTAACTTACTGTTGTGTAACGGAAAAAGGGCTGATGGCACTTTCAGCAGTGTGTCCAGTTTTTAATTAGATCACGGAGATGCCTTTTAAAGCTTTAGCGCCCTAAAGGAGGGTTTATTGGACCATAAAACTCATGTTGCATCATCTCCAAAGAAGTAAACACACACACACACACACA
>NC_024324.1:9017185-9026229 GCF_000523025.1 Cynoglossus semilaevis | reverse complement strand
GTTTAATGAAATGATGAAAAAATGCTCATTCAAAGCAAACTGTGCACATGGTTTAAAAAGAAAGAAAAACACAAACGTCATGAAGCTCCGTGACGTTCCTCTCATCACACTTTGTTTAGTATTCTCATCATCTGTGGTCATAAATTACTTGCCTCGGCCTCTAATTTTCAGGGGACAGGGTTGATGTTTGGGTTAATTATGATGTCACGGGTGATTTCTTTTTACCGTCCACACTTTATTTCCCTGTGTAGGTTAACTAATTTCACAGTGAGCCAGTTTAGGAATTACCAGCCTCATTTTTACTCCTATTTTATCATCATACTGTATATTAACCCTGCTTGGCTGCTTACGGTGTTATTTTTGTCCAACATATTTTTGCGGCTTGTAATCAGAGAAATAAAACCTGAAGTCCTGAAATATTTACAGCCGGTTTGTTCCCCGTGCGACTGCGGCGCGGGAAGCGACCGAGGCGTGATCGTTTTTCCTGCTAATGTAAAGTGAAACGCATATTCAAGGTTAGTTGGTGTGTCTCTTTGCAATATCCCAGGTTTCCCGTGCAGAGATGTTGAATGTGGTCCTGATCGTCCCGGCTGAGTGCACCCACACTCACACACACACACATATATATATATATTTATATATATATACACACACACACACAGATGCATGTGCAAACTCTGGTGTGTGTGCCTGGTGCAGAGCACAGGAGACTGTTGCTGTTGAAAAATGCACATCCTGCTCTGTTGCACAAGCTGCTGCCACTGCTGCATGGCAGACAAAGTGGGTCAGCACACACACACACACACACACACACACACACACACAGATGGGATCTAGGGACTTTCACACACATGCATTCATATGTTCTCCTCTCGTAGCCTTCTCTTCCTCTCTACTCTGTCTGTGACTAACACACATGGAGGAACGCGGCGACGCCTCGGTCAAAGCCTTTCTTCTGGTGTTTGGCAACATTTCTGTGCTCCAGCTACTCCAGCACTTTGAGCCTTTAGCGATAAGAGAGCAACAGACCTGAGGTTGCGCTGCAAAAACATAAAAAAAGAGAAAAAAAAACAATAGCTGGGATAATGTGGAGAGGACATGGCAGAGAGGAAGGAGAAATAAAGGTGGAAATGAGAAGGAAGGGAATGCAGACGAGAAAAACACAGCGGAAAAACTGAGGCGAGAAGAGGGGCAGAAGACCAGATGAGGGCTATTAACAACGGAGAACAAAAGAAGAATAAATGAAAGCGATTCCTTTTCTCCGACCTTCTCTGTGTTCAAAGTGTGTTCAATGGCAAACGGTGATTATTAACCAAATGAGTCTCTTGATTAACTTACTGTTGTGTAACGGAAAAAGGGCTGATGGCACTTTCAGCAGTGTGTCCAGTTTTTAATTAGATCACGGAGATGCCTTTTAAAGCTTTAGCGCCCTAAAGGAGGGTTTATTGGACCATAAAACTCATGTTGCATCATCTCCAAAGAAGTAAACACACACACACACACACAGTTATATGATCAAAAGGCGTGTGTGAGGAGAGGAGAGTCACTGGGGTCCTCGAGGGGAAAGGAAAACAACAAATACACCAGAGAGTCACTGGGGTCCTCAAGGGGAAAGGAAAACAACAAATACACCATGGCTCGACCTAAACGACATAACTGGGTGAAGTCGAAACAGGTGTGATGACACTGTGGGGAAAAAAACAAAAAGAAAACCCCCTCACACACACACACTCTTCATCCTGACATTCAGTCACACATCAGATTACTCTGTTGCTTCTTCCTTCTCACTTTCTCTCAAAGACACACACACACACACACACACACATTGTGGAGGGGAGAAGCATGAAAGCTAGAAGTCCCTTCTCCTTCAGAGCCGCCTGTCAACACACAGCAAAACAATCTGCTTTATATCAATCAAAACACCAGGCACACAGGATGTGGAGACACACACTCTGTGAGAGAGAGAGTCGAGTCACTTTAGGTTTGGATTCACGTTTGCTTTAAAAAAAAACAAAAAAAAAACAACAGATTTGTATAAAAGTAGTCCAGCTGGGGTGACAGGTTTCTGCTGGTGTGGAGATGGTGAAGAGCTCACCGTCTAAAAGACACTGTGTTCATTCATAATTAATGCAACGTCAGGATTTTCCACACCTTAATAATACAACAGGAGGAGCTTCAACTCCTCAGATCATTCCCAACAAATTCAATGAACCTACAGCAACACATGTTCTTAAGTTTAAGTTGTAAATGAAAAAATAAAGGAACGTTCTCAAGTTTTATTATTGTTGTAAATGAAAAAATAAAGTGAAACAAGGTGGATTGAAATTCAGCCTAAACACTGACGGATTCTACTGTGACCCTGTGGTTCAGGCAGTTATTGGTTCAGGATTCAAAGGTCAGTTCCTGTGCGGTGCCTACAGCCCCTGGTGAGTGTTGATGGTAGGTTTCAGGGCCAATTAAAGCAGATTAAATAAAACTGGGAAAAATATTAAAATGGGAAATCAAGTCACACTGATGGGCAAGAAAAAAAAGAAAATGCTGATCGGCCGTGAGGCCAAACTTAATGAATTGGCCGTTTGCAGGGAGGAGAAAAAGCTCGGCACTTTCATCAAGCTCCTGCAGCAGAGCACAGGTGCAGCTGTGACGATTCTGCTGGAAGAGGCAAAATCAATGAAACGCCCTGCAACAAACGCAGAAAGAAAAAACAAAACAGTGCACTGCTAAACGTCTTTGTTTTTTTTTTGTTCCAGTACATCACATGGCAGGTGAGCACACCTGAACAAGTCACTCCCTTCACTGTGTGCAGGTGTAACAACCACTAATGGAATCTGCTTCTTCATCGTCTTCACGTCAGGGAATATTTTATGGAAGCAAACACAATAAAGGGTTTAAATGCACGGATCGTACAGGATTATGTTAATGTGTACACTGAGGTCAAGCTAAGGTCACAGAAGAACTGGGTCAAGCGTTTGGATCAGAGCGTACGACACAGTCAACCAGCACAAAATGAGAATCCCTCCCCGTCATCCACCGTTCAGAGGGTTAGCGAGCAGCTAGCTGACAATTCAAACATCAAGGCTGTTTTGTAGAGATTTCACACCCTTTTCTATTCAAACACAGTCACACAAACACATTTGGTGGCAAAACGGTTAATACCCCTGCTGGGGAACATGGGAACTGATGCTCTTCCTGTACACAGTTTTCATGTTCTCCTGATGGTACAGAGATAAATGAGGAGCTGTCCAGTTTGTCCTGCCCTCATCCAGCCACTGCAGGACTGGCTCCAACCACCAAACACACAATGATTTGGTATAACTGAAAAAAGTATTTTTTTAGGAAGTTATAATCATTCAGTTGTACACAGCATGCTGCTTCACTTGGCCGCGTTTCCTTTTCAAAAATCGGTCTTCTACCTTCTCCACCTGTAGCCCGACGCAGCGCTGGAGCAAAAGTGCTACTGGAAAATATCTTGTACGTCTTTCAAAACGTGTCACAAAGCTTGTGTTTTTCCACTTCCACTGTCCAGAAGCCCCAGCAGACACACACCGAGCCATGTCAACGCTCAGAGAACATCTTGCAAGTGTCAGAGAAGAATCCAGAGAAGAGTTACCTCGTCGTTATTCTAATTTCTCCTGTCTAAAAAACCTGACAATGCAACATCCTGTCAGAAATCCGTGGAGAAACGATGTCCTAAGCTGTTGTAGGACACCGCTCCTCTGGTTCCTTGTCATTTTTTTATTTCACTTTTTTTTTCCTTTAGTCCTTGTAGCTTGTTTTTTTTTTTGTATCTTTTTAAACAATATATTTTCTCCTGTTTTTTCCTCAAACCTCTCTCTCTCACCCCATCGCCAACCTTTTGTCGTTTGATCAGCAGAATTAATGGCTGTATTTCCATCTTATTACCATGGTGATGAATTATGTCGTTAATCATCGAATCGCCACAGTGACACATTGTGTCATTAATCAGGATTTTTTTCTCTCTCCCCTCGACTAAAACAGCAGGGTTAAAGAAAACAGTTAAAATGCCCCCTGTAGATGTGAAGCACAGAAAGGCAGCAGAACGACTTCTTTACTGCTGATTTAATCAAAGTGTCACCGCTGAATTACTCAAAACGAGAACGTACGGCCGTACTCCACACTCCAGACTGACATTCCAAGGAAAAATATCCAAACAATGATCAAGAATTAATCCAGAAATGATTTAAAGTCACAACTTCACTGGTGAAAATGTTTCATTTCTTTCTGACATATTTTCCACACATACTGTAAATATCATCTATCACTCAATCTGTCCCATCTCCACAATGGTTTTGAAATATTTTTTTAAATGGGGATAAAATGCATCAGTTTGTGGAGTAATAAAAACAAAGAATAAAAATAACACCTAAAGTGTCCCTACATCTTCTGTTGTGTTGTTTTGTCTCCAAAGTTTCAGGGACTCGTGCAGAATGATGATAGTGGAGGAATGTAGAACAGGCAGCTCCACCACCTCCACCACCTCCACTGGGATTTGTCTGGTGAAAGTCTTTTCTATGTTCAAAATGACTGCAGAGCTCCGTCAAAGCTGCTCACTTCCCATATCTGGATCAGCACCAAAATGTAAGAGAGTTCCTTTCATTCTTGAGCCACAACCTACAGAAACTCTTCTACTCTCTCAAAACGACAGACAAATATGGGCACAACCGAAGCCCCACAGCAGAGTGAGCTTCACTCTACGCTATATGAAAGATATATATTTAGAAAAAAATATTTCTGTATAGTTATTTAGGATCTTTTAGACATATCCGTCACCAACAGGTGGCACTAACACGGATGCACATTGTTATTGGGACTGTTATCACGCCATCTACAGGAACATTAAGTTGTAGATTGTATAAAATTATTTTGAACAATTAAAGAATACACAGTACTGACCTATTGACCTTTTTCAAATTGTCAGAAATGACTGGTCTTTCTGACTGGGATATAGAAGTCGTAAGTTCAAAGGTCAGGCTCCACCAAAACTCCACTTTAACCTCCAGGTCAGACACAACTCCAGCCACCTCGTACAGTAACAGTAACTCTGCGTCTTTGCGGCTCCCGCCCGTCTCTAACATCCGACGTTCAGCCCAACCTTTTCATCCGTCTCTAACTTCCTGTTTCACTCATCCCACAGCCTGACACCGTCCTGTGTCACACGGCCTCCAAACCACAGCTGTGGGAGTTGGAGAAGTAAGATCAGGTGTAATTCACTGATTAAAATCTTAACAACAATCTGTCCCACCCTCACACAAACAGGCAAGTGTGTGTGTGTGTGTGAACAGACACACACAGACGTACACACACAGGCGTTTTCCCCTCGTGTATCTGCGATTCATCTGAGATCATTGGTTCATTAGTGAAGCTCTGGTTATTCAGACTGATTTAATTATCAAATCATCTACGCTGAATGTATGTGTGTGTGTGTGTGCGTGTGTATTATAGAGTAAGAGAGATTATGCGGTGATCTTGGCTGACATTGATCAGCCTAGTCTAATTGGGAGCATCTAGCCGTGTAATTGATTCTGCTACACTTCACAAATAGATGAATTTAGCAACATCAACAACACTGATTCACGCTGATGAACAGAACTGGGCTAAACTACAGCAAACTGAGTCCCAGCTAAACTGGGGGGCACAGATAAACAAAGCTACAATCAGATAATGAGGCCATTTGTGTTTGTGTACCTCTGTGACCACGCCTCGCTCAACAAAAAAAAAAAGAAGAAAAAACATGGAGAGAAAAAAATCAAATTAAAAATGATCCAAAATGACTGAAGCTGGAATATAATGAGCCTCACTGCTTTGATTCAGCCTCACAGTTCAAAGTCTATGATCTGAGTTCATTCATAGACGTCACTGTTCTGTAAAAGAAATGATTTAAAATACATTGTTTTTCACCAAGATTCAAGGCCATATGTTATATAAAAATAAAATATAAATAATAATAATCATTATTTAGAAACATCCGTACCCAGGACAACAGCTGCCTCAGCCCTGTAGCAGGACGTGTTTGGCCAGATTAGAACGGTCAGACTTGACCAGCTTCAGCTGGATGGACACTGTGCCAAGGAGGAATCAGACTCATTCAGATTCACAAACATGTTTTCAGCCATTTTGGGGATTTTTTTTTTTTTTATAACATGTTACCTTTTTGTTTTGTTGCAAAAGCCATTGTATAAAAGGTATTTTTCAATTCGTGAGACGTCATTTTGATTTGGTGAACATTTTGGGAGCAGGTTGTGTTCCTTGGCACGCAGAGAAATGTTGCACAGGCAGAAATAGAAATATATAAATATTGAGCATAAAGAAATATGGAATGTTGAACTTGGGAGTATTTTAATTTTGAAATTTAAAATAGTGTGTATAGAGGAGGAAAGTGAGAGTGTGGTTAACTGATGAAGTGTACCTGCTTCAAAGTGATTTAAGTCATTGTAAATAATTGTCTGTGCCAGTGTCAACATGATCAGTTATCAAGGAAAAGTCAGAACATTGACTAATAGGTGACTGGGGACTTCACAGGCAGGTCTGTGAGCACTTGAAATATCCTAAAGAGCCAACATTTGGGCAACGTGTTGGCAGTGAATCATGGGAATGGCCACGGAGGGTAAGAAACTACTTCCTTTTTTATGCACCTGGTCAATCTGAATGAAAAACGACCTGGGCAGTGGCTAAGTACACTGGCAGATCAGCACAACGCCAGGAAAATTGTGTTATCCCGGCGCCAACTTTTGTGCATGTGGCAGGAAGTAGGCAGTGCTGCAGAGGCAGAGGAGCATGACTAATCCTTAGGACACACACACACACAGATTAAAACACACACACACACACACACCTGCATCAAAAAAGCCGGTCCCCTCTGATAGCAGAGGTGTGAAACAGAGAGAATCAGTCGACTGAGGGGAAGAGAGAGGAAAAGAGGGATCGAAGGAAAAGAGAGAGGAGGACGAAGGGGGGAGAGAGGGGACATTAAAAAGAGCAGAGAAATAATGGATGGGAGGTGGGAGAAGGGGTGAGAGAGGAGTGGGAGAGTGATATTAAACACCAGGGAGCTAACTGAGCAGATTCACCTGCCCACTCGGCCTTTTCCGCTCTCCATCGCTTTTCCCCGTTTCCCCCCTCATCTGCCTTTTTCCCTGTTTACTTTCTACATATCTCACTCTCTCCTCTGTTTCTCCTCTCGCTTCCTACTCCCCTAATTAGCCCCAAATCCTCTTACATCTCTCGCTCTGTTCTTCCTCCCCCCCTCCTCTTTCTCAGAGCCTCTACCCACATGGCTAAAAAAAAAAAAAAAAAAAAAATCAGGTTGACCTTAATGAACAGATGAAGAGAGGAGGAGAGCGTCTGCATCCAGGGAACCTGGGAAAGGCTGGATCAGCGCTTTCTAGATCAACATTTGTTTACTCAGGTATCCCCCATGTGAAGCTGTCAGAGGCTTTTTTGTTGGTTTTGGTCTTTTTAAAACAATTTTGTCCCTTACTAGACATAATGGGTGGGCTTCAGAATAATTAGATTTTTTTAAATTATTCCCTTTTTTGTGGGATGAGAGTGAAGTGGAGTGGATGTTGTTTACAGTGTTTTCCTAGAGACAGGCGAAATGCTAATATCTGGAGATGAGAGAGTGGATTTGGAGTGGATTTTAACTGTAATTTTCTTTGAGAGAATCGATACAGTACAATAGAAGATTTGCCCTTCTTTTTTTCCTTCTACTAGTTTTGTTTCTTAAATTCTCTGATTATCTACAGTAAGGCTAAAAACATGTTTTTTTCTTTACGTCTTCCACTTTATCCTGCCAGTAAAACCCAGCCTTTGGGCCCTGGGACCACGGGTGTAAATTTACCTCTGATAACGTGAACATCATCACAGAATGTTCCCATGTAAATTGGTGTGAAGACAAACTCCAAATGAAAGCATGCTTGAAAAGATAATAAACTGCTCATGTGTCGGCCTGTTTCCCCAGACGTGAGACGACAGACACCTCTAACACAACTACAGGCTTCTTAATGGTAAGAATGTATTCCCCATTTCTACTGTGTAATCAGTGAACAGAGTTGTGTTCCTTCCTCAGAGTCGGAGAAGAAAGATTCCCTCCCCCCCAGAGAAGTGACGGTCACCAACATCCACCAATTACAGAGAAGTCTTCTGCAGAAACAGCTGAAACAACACTTTCACCAGTGACACATGAAACAGAGAGGAACGCTGCGCTCTGACAGCCTGCCTCTGTGTGGATTTGTCATCTTTGCAACATGTGACGAGCCACAAAAACTGACAGAGTCTTTGTGTAGTAATTTGGAAACGAGCAAAATTGACTCTGCCTTTCTCCTATTATTCACCACTTTTCTAAGAAAGAAGTAGAAAAGCTTTCTAGGCACATCAGAGCTGGAGTCATTTGGTATTTTTGTTTGTTTTTTTTTTCTGATTTGTATCCACCTGTTGACAAAGGAGAAGATGTGTAATTGTTTTCTTTCTGTCTGATCTTCATCTTTCCTTCCAGTCCAAGCCAAGGGCTAAACACAGACTGTCGACTTATTTATTTCTTGACTTCATCATTTCTGGTTTAGAATGCAACATATTTTCCAAACTGATTTCCTTCTCCTCACTGGTACGTTATCTCTCCTCCTACAAGGGCAAACAGGCCTTAACTTCACGTTGTTTTAAATCTAATCTGTCAGTTCAGGCTGTGATTTACTTCCATTTCTCGCTGATCCAGTTTCCAAGCCTTTTTCATTGCCATGTTTACGTAACTTTGTCCTGAATTTTTTTTTTTTCATCCACTTGATTTTTTCCCCCCTCCCACCACCCTTTCATTTTCTCCTCCTCTGAGTCACTCTGCCAGGTGACTAAGCCTCCTTCCTCTGTACATCCTCCATCCTGAGTCAGT
The DNA here is from genome assembly GCF_000523025.1 of Cynoglossus semilaevis. NCBI lineage: Eukaryota > Metazoa > Chordata > Actinopteri > Pleuronectiformes > Cynoglossidae > Cynoglossus > Cynoglossus semilaevis. The sequence goes on along the minus strand of NC_024324.1, from coordinate 9,017,330 downwards.
CTGCGGTGACCTCGCTGATGCCTGGCCACTGAGATAAGCTCACACCTTTTTTCTTCTGTCCAGCTCTCCTTCACTCTCTCCTTCCCTCATTCTCACCTTCCCATCAGGCAACAACACCAAAAAAAATCTGGCTTCTCAGCAATTT
>NC_024324.1:8968056-9017131 GCF_000523025.1 Cynoglossus semilaevis | reverse complement strand
TTCCTGATACGTTATCTTGTTGTTTTTCTGCAAGCCTCTCTAACCAAGTTAAGATATAGGATCAACGGATGGAAACACACACAGCCAAGAGTTGTTTTTCTTAGCAAGTGTGTATGTGTGCATGTGTGTGTGTGTGTGTGTGTGTGTGTGTGTGTGTGTCAGACGAAGGATTTGTGCTGACTGGTAAGGGTAAAAGATTCATGACCCAACAAAGCTTATAAAGCTTGTCAGGGCCACACACAAACACACACACACAACCATACACTCACCAATCTACACACACACACACACACACACACACAAGCTCAATTTTGAGAGCAGGTGAGTCTGCAGATTCTGCTCCTGGGGAGAGACAAATGGAGGGAGAGGATTTAAGAAAATTAAAGAGAAGAAAATATCACAGGCTCGTGTAACTGAGTTAGCGTTGAGTCACGACTCTGGTGTTAATTTCAGGCCGACTTCCTTACAATTCAAATGAGACAGACAGATGTCTCCGTGTCAAAGACGTTCAGCCGGGCTGTAACATTTAATTATGAACAGGAAGCATCAGGTTTTTCCTCAGCTCTCTGACAAAACACACCTTCACGTCTTCATTTGAGTCAGGAAAAAAAGGAGAAAAAATATATACAGATGATTTAAATAGCACATCACAACACCAGAATAAGATGTCTGTCAATGTCTGTACTGGAAAACAAAGTTCTTTTCTTTTTTTTTCTCCCTGTTCAAATCTTCATCATTTTCAGTCCCAGAAAGAACAGCAAAGAATTCCGTCCATCACTGGGAGAAGAGCAGGATAAAACATCCTGGACAGTCAATAGTCCATCACTGGGTCACTAACATTCAGTCAATTAAGAATCTACAGGACTGCTCCAATTATGATGATCGCTATATTCAATTAAAGGACCAGAGAGCAACACATTGATGCTGTAGGCCAGGTGACAGACATGACAGAGACATTACGGTGCCTGTCAATCACCATCAACGCCATTAAAACAAACCAGCCCAAAACTAAGGCAGAATTCCAAATACCTCCAACCTCAGAACCACAGGCTGCAGTGCAGACCCTGGGAGGTAGGAGAAAAAACTAAATCATTCTAGACGTCGTAAAGCATCCTTGACACGGCCTTTATTGTTGTTTCTTTGAACGTCACGACTTAATCAATTTTCTGTGAACAACAGGTTCCGAGCCTCTATGACCTTTAGATTCTGCAAAGTCTTTGACAAAACAAAGAGCCTGACCTAATCCTTCATTTGCATGTCTTTGTGCTGTGAGAGTAAACCAAATTACCTGGAAAAAAACGTCCACACACAGAGAGGCTATCTTCAAAAACAGGACACAGACCTGTGACTTTCTCACTGTGTGGCAACAGTGTTGACCCGCTGCAGCCACTGCGTGACAAAAGAGTACGCAAAATATGTGTGAATAACAAATACCTATGGGTTTTAGAACAGATACTGTTCTGTGGTTTTACTAGTTTCTAGTACTAGTCTTTAGTTAATCATTTCCACAGCACAGCCACCAGCTGGAACCTGAGGACACGTGAAGCAGAGGCTGGAATTAGAACCCGCAACTTTAGGTGGAAATATGACCAAAGCATCCAGTTGGATTTATTATTCAATCATTAAAGAGTTTTTAGATCTTGACGGACACTAACGTATGAGTTCACATGTATCTACACTACTGTGACCGCTGCAGAGCTGGACATTGTCTACACATCCATGAGTAGTTGAGATGCACATCCATCCTCTTCTCTTTCAGCCATCCAGACGACAACAGAGAGAAAGCCCTCATTGTAATTTGTGAGAGTGAGAGTGAGAGAGAGAGAGAGAGAGAGCAAAGCATTATTTTATCTGAATACATTCAAGTCCCTCTCTGTCTCCCCGCTCCTACAGAATCAATAGTCATTACATTCAGAGTGAATTGATCTTTCAGCACTGTTTGATGATTCCCGGGACTAAACTAACACAGAGTGAATCCCGGCTCCTTTGTACCGGAGGATCCTATCGGGAGAATCAATGTCAAATGCGAGCTGGTCAACGGGGGCAGAGTTCAATGTGAAAAAGAAGAATCTGATTTTCTTCTTTTTTTTTTTTTTTTGGCCTAAGCATCAGTTTTCTCATTGTGTTTACCTGGTACGGCCCGGGGTCATCCAAATGAATGTGTGGGGTTTACTGTTATGTGGATATGATGGAGGAGACGCAGATGAAAGGGAGTGAGATGGGGAGGAGGTGAGAGTGAGGGAGTGAGTGGGAAAGCGGATACATATAATTGAGAAAAGACATCAAAAGAAATCCAACTTGAAAGTAATATTTTTAAAGTGTAGATTCTTGCCAAGGCCTGGGAACAGTGCTTTTATGTCTCATCACTCATTATCACTTTAATGTCACTGCCGCTGTTTCTGCCTGTTACTTTCATTCAACTTAAATAAATAAACAAAACCTCAACTTTAAGTGCGGAACACACAAATTAGCTTTTACATTAACTGTGTTTAAACATTCACTCTCTCTCAGAACTCCAACGACGACAAACAAAAGTGTCCAAATGATAAAAAGAAAGGATTTTAATGATGGGACACCGTCTGCGCTGTCTGACCTCCACTGGCCTGGGTCGATGACATGACCAGAAGTATCCAACATCTGAAGAGCAAGTTCAAGACGTTCTTCAATACAGAAAACTTTTCTCATGGAGCAGCTAAACAAAAATCCTCACCCAGGATAGTCTTTTTTTTCTTCTTGTGTCTGCAACATTAAAACGACTCAATCTCAACCTCTGGTGTTAAAGCCAAAACAATTATCTGTCACAAAAAATCCAAGATGGCTTCCTGTTGGTTTCTCATAATGCTTCAAGGCCTAATTGACCGGATACACATGTCAATCAAATTCAGAAAAGCTAATAAATATACTTTTAGGGAGGGGGAGGTTCATGTCCATCTACGTTTGAGTTCTGTCAAAAAAGCAAATGTTGTTGGAGGAGAAGAGCTGGATTAATGTGCGCTGGGCTGTGATCTACAGTAATCAGACCATAATAACAGAACATGATCACAGAATATAAACACATTTTCCACTTCCTGAGGGAAACAGAGGAGGAGAGAGAAAGAAATGTCCCCTTCTGTGTCCGATGTTTTTTTTTCAGATATTTGATCACTTTAGGACACAAACAGCAATGTTTAAATTTACTGTGGACAAAGTCCTGAGCTCATAGTCAGTTTGGAGTCTGAGCGGTCGGGAGATTTTCAGGGGAAGGATTTCAAGTCGTGTCACATCTGAAGTTACGACAGCGTAATCAAGTGTTGACACGAAAACGCTCAGATGTATTTATTTATAACTTAATCTGTGGTCATGGATATATAGGCCTGTGGCTGCAGATCACACACACATACTCTTTAAATCCTATTAGCTTAATAATCACAGTGAAGTGTTTGCATGTGAAGAAATAATTTGCATTTTTTTTTTCCGCTCCTGGTGACCAGCCTGCCGCTAGTTGAGAAACCAATTCTGGAAAGATCTTTATCCCAGCGTCTTCCTCTCTCTCTCTCTCGAGGCGCTTTAATGTCCTTTTTATCCTCCACCATCTCCTGTCTGTTTTGTTGACAGGATTGACACCAAAAACTGGGGCTTTAAATTGCTCCTCGCAGCATTATTTCTGTGCTGCCTGCCCTGTTGGTGCGGGGAGCTGGAGAAAAGGAGCAGACACGGCACATCCTGGTGTCATGCACCCGCTGTACGCAGCCAATGTAGCATAACTACTGAAGCAGGAGATTAGATTACTCCTTCACAATGCACGGTATTTATTTTGTAGTTGAGCTGACTGAGGTTTGTAAAGGAGCAAATGTAACTGGAATCACCTGCAGGCTTTTCTGCGCCATTTGTAAATGACTACAACCTCTCTGATTGTTGACAACGGGCTTTGAATAACTAAGAGATCACAGTCTCCACGTAACGTTTTGTTGATGTGCCGCTCCATAAATGAAGTTTTAGCCCACTATAGTCTCTCTCAGCCCATTTCTAATGGAGTGTGGGCTTCACTTTAAATGTTCTATTAACTGATTCCAACCTTATCTGCAGCCATAGAAGATCCCACTCAATTCAAGACACCTATTACCAGTGACTCATTACCTTGTGGTGTGATGTGTCAGGCATAATAAAACAACCACGGGACCGACTCCAGGTTTTGGTGCATATAAACGTTAACACCCAGTGCTGTAGGTAATAAATAAAAAAACAAAAGCAAATTACAGGCAAACACCAATTACATTTGGCCAAATTAAAATCTAAATGTCTTTACATTTATGACTTGGTATTAACAATGATGATGGTCAAGGTCATGATGTCATGTGGGGTCTCGCTTATATAATATTAGTATGGCTTAACAGCAGCGTCGTTCTATTTCCAAAACAGAACTGACATCAACAGAGAAGTGAGGTAATATTTGTAGTTAAGTTAGTTAACTAACTAACTAACTAAGGATGAAAATGAACAGTAGGGGGCGACTACGGCGGAGGAGCAGGAGGAGGAAAATGAACAGTAGGGGGCGACTACGGGCTTCGAGGGTTGCTTAAAAAAACACGTGCCCTAAATATATCCTGGCTGCTCTGGATAATTTTACTTCATTTATTACTTTATAATTTACTTCTTCTGGGCCATGATCCACTCAGGGTAAATGAGTGACTTTTCCACCATCATGACTGTGAGGCTTCACTGTTTAGACTTCATCTTTTTCCACCATCACGACTGTGAGGCTTCACTGTTTAGACTTCATGCACCTCTGCTGTAACAGGTAGTGGCTGCATCAGATTTGCAGTATGACTCTCTTTTTCTCTCTCTCTCAAAATGAGTTGTAATTAGCCCTTTAGCTTAGCTTCACCATGTAAAAAAGTAAGCACTAAAACTCTATTAAAATAACCATTTTCAGTCCGCTTCAGTTTTTCGAGGCTTACTGTGATAATTCTCACTGTTCAACAGGGGCTGGTACCAGCAAGAAATATACACTGGATAAACACGCAGCTGGACTGGAGTCCGGCCACCAGGGTGGAAACCCTTCAGCTTCAACACGACAAACACAAAAACAATACATATATTAAGACATAATACCAATAATTATTTCTATTTATGCCAGATGTTGTTAAATGAAGTACGAAAAAATACTGCGGCCTAACTTTAGTTTGAACACGTGCTTCTGAGATTTGGAATAAAAAATGATGACGCAACAAGCGAGTGGGTTCTGAACGTAGTTAAAGAGCGACTACATTACTGCATCTCTTTGCTCTGTTACACACAGACACACGCTCCGTCACTGTGACAGTTGCATTAGAATGAATGAGAATCTCCGAACCAATCACTTTATGGCTTTATGGCTCATCTGTCAGCCCGACCATTAGACTGCCAACTTCTTGACATTTACCAACAAATTCATATTTCTCGCACACACACGCACACCCACACTTGTATGCACACAGCGAAGGAAGACACACACTCAGTCACCCCCGCTGGTCTTCACTGTGGTAGTTGCACACACACACACACTGAACGCTTGTTGACATTTTGCCAGCTCTACACATTTTTTCTGCCAGGCATTTCAAATGAAGGACATGAGAAAGAGCCCTGTGACTTAAGACGGATTGATCCGTTCCTGCCATAAAAACGTGTTCCACAGCCTGAAGATGTCCTTCCCTGCAGCAAACGCACACACTTGACACACAGACAGATCCAATTCGAGCAGAAAATTTACTCGCCTCCTCCTTGTTAGTCCCTTCTCTACAGACTTTGTGTGTGTAAATTAGATTATGTGGGGGTCGGCGTAGTGGATGGAGGCTGAGGCGACCTCAAACACCCAGAGCTGGACTGAAAGATTAACAAGACATCAGGGTTTAGTTATGACACATTCTAAATTGGAGAAAGGGGGAAGAAAACTTTAAACCAAATGTCAAACTGTGGAAACAGACAGCAAAGCCGTGAAGCCACTCCGGAAATAACTCTTACACAACAGCCGTTTGAGACATGGGACACCAGGAAAAAATAAAATAAAAAAAATACCTTGCATGTATGTGAAAGTCATAAATACAAACACTGCAGCGTGCAGTGGTCATTACCCAGACAATGTGAAAAAGAGTGAGAGGTTCTAGGTAGGCTCCAGAAAAAAAATACACAGAATTTATATTTCTATAGCGGAGGGGAGAAAAAAAAAAGTATTTATGATTTTTAAAGGCAGAGAGGCTAAGCTAAACACGTTCCCCATCGTGACAGGCTGAAATGCAGCCTGAGAAAATACACAGAGGAGTCATTGATGTCGTTTCCTCCTGTCATTCCGAGTGGTTTAATTTAAACCACTTATCATCCTCGTCTGCCACTTTTTCTTGCCTCTTTGTGCCTGCACATTACGGTGGTTGGTTGGTTCCAGTATTTGTCCGCAATTTTTAATAATATGATATGGATTGATCAAGCAATGACTCCAACTGAAAGGTAGTGTAAATATACGGTTCAAGAACATTTGTTGACTTTCATTTATTCTCACCTCCACGGCTCCATAACAGTGATATCCTGAAGATGTCACTAGTGTTAAAACAAAACAAAAATCTTGATGCAAAAATTTGAAATTTCTGCTGCAAGGACGAGACTAAAGTCAAGTAACTGACTGTGGTGATCAAAGATCGGTCTGTGACTGATAGACTCGTTCAGGTTCAAATGTTAAAAACAGGGATGACTCAAGACTTATGCAAGCACCTGTAATTGTGTTCCACAAACAAAACTTTTTGGAACTATTTGTCATCACGAGGCCCCCGTTCCACATGTGAGGAGGAGAATTTTATACTTTCTCCACAGAGCCTGTAGAGGAGTGGCAGAGAACACGCCGCGGGACTTCTCCTGATTCCTCAGGTGTCCACAGAAACAGAGGCGAGGTCAGCAGAGGTGAGTCACAGTGGGGAGGAGGGGGAGACCAGGAGGACAAGAGGTCATGTGTGAAAGGCACAGGAGGTCACTCCCAGGAGTCCGTGAAGACACACACGACAGGTAATGAGTACCAGGTAGTAATAAAGCTGTATGGACCGGACCAGGTTGAAGCTAATGAGGCCCGTGGGTTATCAGTCATTCACAGCAGAATCACACACTATCACACACTCTCTGCTGCGTTAGAGTGTGAACACAGCAAGTTTAAAAGTTTCTCGCTTCGCAGAATAACACCTGGCCAGACACTTTCAAAAACTCTAACTGAGCTTTGATTTTTCTTTGGTCCAAGTCTTGTTAAAATCATTTTCCACAGAAAATTATTGCTATTTTTTGGCAGTGATAATCAACAGAATAACATCATAAACAAACAAAGCTGTCTCTAAATGAGGGGGAAAAAATATGTAGATGGAAAAAAGTAATTTTGTTCATGCAAGAACTGGACTTCAGTCATTAAAGGTTGAAATGTAACCTGTTCTTAAGAACGGAAACCAACACTTCATTTGAGGTCCACAAGTGTTTGAAGCCCAGGTTTAAAAACATATATGTATATATATATATATACATATATATACACAATGAATACTAGAGGTAAGAGCTGAAAATACCACGGCTCTGTAATATCCAAGGTGGTGGACCTTCACGCAAAGTCAGCCACTTCTGAACGTTCCCACACGTACTGTTAGGGGATGAATTGCAAAGCGAGCCTGTAGGAATATGCAGCACGTGTGTTGCCTGTAAAAGACTGTGGGACATGTTCTCTGATCCATGACAGAGTGAAGGGCTGCGTGAGGGAGCGCAGGGAAGGACGGTGCAAAGGAAAAACAGGAACCCAGACAAAGAGGCTGTGTGCACGTGTGCGTGTGTTACGGTGCGGCTTCACTGGGGAAATCCGGCCTCATAAGCTTTTGATCGATGCGGCTTCACTGTAAATTAAAAGTGATATGGTCGAAATAACTATCAGAGTACTGCCACTCTTTGATTTGTTGTTCTGAGAGAAAGAGGGAAAAAAAGGTGTCTCAGACCAAGTGGAGTTTTTCTTTAACCCCGCGGTAATCGATAATGTATCAAACATTTTTTTTTTGTGATGTGAGGGGAATCATGTTCCAAACTCAGGCTCCATCTGCCTGTTTTTCAGTTTCAGTCTACGACTTGAGTGTTTGGACCTGAGCTCTTACAGTACGTAGTTCTTATCAGCCGTGTGCCGTCCAGAGTCAAGTTAAGCGGACTCTGGACGGCACGTTTCCACCGCAGTGTACCAGAGCTACTGTACGTGAGTGCTGATCATTTCTTAATGGACTATAAAGTGTTTACTACAGCAGCAACGAAGGGACTGTAAATATTAAGCAAGGCACCCCTCAGAATTGGAAAATAAAAATACGAGACAACAGTAAAAGAGGAGATCAGAGTGTTCAACAGATACAGGAGTGAGCCGAGCCAGGCACCTACTCACAAGTAGATTAAATCGATTAAACAGGAACCTCAAATAAAGAAAAAACAAAACATCAACTCCACACATAAGACCCAAGAATTTGAAGCAACAAACCACGGCCCAGAATACAGGAGAAAGTGTAATCTTAGAGAACTTCAGCAATGGTTTTCCATTTTCCTGGTTATACACAGATACTTCAGGTATATACTGAGTACAGTCCAGGACGTGACATGGCTTACAGATATAAGACAGAGCTATAAGACGACCTTCTGTTGCTCAGGCGGCTCAATGACATTGGTATGTAGCTGTTCAACATGAGGATGTTCAGGTAGTGTCGTCAAAGTTTGGGTTCTAACCTGTGGCCTCGACCTCTGACGGTTCCCCTGAGAACAGCATGGAATTTCACATATACTCTGACAGCAATTAATTACAAGCTTGGCTTCGTTTCAGGTTTTAAAAACCCAGGAGACGAGATCAAGCTAAAAGTCAATTAAAGATACTGTATAAACAACGCAGACATCGCTTCACCTCAGAATACAATCCATATATATATACAGTATATATATATATATATATGGACAACAGTGTGGGTGGTGTGTGTGTGTATGTTGTGGTGTCAGCAGAAGGGGGGAGAGAGAGAGAGAGAGACATCAGACACTCTCTTGAAGCTGCTGTTGTCGTGTGAATCCCAAACACCCGTCTTTGACCGACGAGCACGGCCGCCCACTCACCCACTCACCCACTCACATTTGTTATTCTATAGGTTCAAGTACACACACTGACTAGTACCAGGCTGATGGAACCACAAAGACAAGACGCCGTTAAAGGACAATTTCAAATGTCATCACAGAGATTTAAATAACGTGTGTGTGTGTTTTGACAGATCTTGATCTCATTCTCACATTAGTCTGACTCACTCGGAGGACTTTAAATATAAACCCACAACGTCCTGCTCCACATGTGCTCTCGACTGATCTGACCTGCACTCGTTTCCACTCCAGCTCATTAGAAACCCTCAGGGGTCTTTGATTTTAAAACACACGCTGCTGAAGACTTCAGCTGCCGCCAACACGTTCACCAGATGTCTTTTTTTATTTCACCACAGCCATCTTTCCTCCTCATCCCTTCTTTAACCATTCTCTCTCTCTCTCTCTCTCTCTCTCTCTCCCTGGGGGTCAGATGCACAGATGCTCAGCCTGCACTTTCACACACACACGCTGGTCATAGGTCACTTGTGGGTGCCTGACTCTGACACAGAATAATTTCCTAGGAGCCGCTCTTACCACAATCATCACTTAACCAAACCTAACCCTTCCCTAACTCGCCACGGCCTTTAGGGGGAGGTGTCCGCACTTATCTGTGGTAGTGCTATAAATATATTCAGAACAGAGTCACGTTTATTCTGCGCTGGCTTTTTAGGGGCCTGTAAGCCTTTGATTCTAAACGTGGAATTTCTGGAATTCTACAAAATTGGATAAAGCAAACAATTTCAAAAATGCCACAGGTTTTTTAAAATATTGCCTGAAAAGACAAAAGTTAATAGAGACATTGAAGTTAAACAAAAAACTGACTGTAGGTTTTAGACATTGTGACACGTCCTTAACGTCCTTGGGACAAATTATTCCGTTGTTTATTTAAAGTTTAAGTTAATGTAAAGTAACGGAGTAAAACACAATAAAAACATGGTGCCAAAAATTTCACTCACTCTGAACTGATGCCAGTGCAGGTGTTGGCGTCTCATTTTTAGTTTGAATGAGAAAATAAAGAAGTTAAATAGGTATAAAATAAATAAATAAATAAAAACATGCCAAGAGCTGAAGGCTGGAATTAAATCTTCATTAGAAGCTGGCACCATCACCATCACCATCAACCTCAGCGTGTGTGTCCTCCACAACACCGCGCCGATCAGGCCTGACAGGAGCACAGACTTCTCTCTCCAGATCACACAGCCTGGTCGTTTCAGTCTCTCCTCGACGTTCACAAATTAAGCAATCAAACAATCTCCTATTGATTAAAACAAAGCACAATGGAAGCACAGTAACATACTTTCAATTTCAAAGTTCACTGAGTGTCGACGGAATTCACTTCAGGAGTGACTTGTTTGTGTAATAGACCATAATGGGAACAAATCAAGGCCAAACAGGCAGCATAATAACAAATGCTCACTTTTGAAAAAGCATTTGTTTATTTTCTTTAATTTCAGAAAAATTAAGCAGCAGAGAAAAGAGCAGTTCAGCAGAAATTCACCTTCACAGGTAAAAACACGCTCGTTTCCCAACTGGAAAAATCACATTTTTTCCCCCATCTTGACCCTGACCGTACATATATATTGAATGCAACATTTTGAAAACCCAATACTGTCAATCATTACTATCAACTAACTCATGCATGTGTGCAATTAGAATATACATTGATAAGCTGTAACTGAGGAACAAATGCATCAAAGTGTAGAATAAATAAACCTTACTGTAGTCAACGCCCGTCATTAAAATAAAGAAAAATCAAACCAAAGGAAGTGACTGTTTTCTTCCTCAAACACCAGCAAACTTTGTCACCGCGCGACATCCACTGCATCCATTACCAGGTGACATTAGTTTAACACCAGCCACTACTACAATTAAGTCCTTATCTTAAAACCATCCTTAATTTAAAACCTGATGGTGTATATTAGGCCGAAATGCCCCCAAGACGTGCAATACTGGGACGGCACACACACACACACACTGGTGCAGTATTCAATCAACACTGTTGCAGGGATAATGCCAAACAGTTTTAGTAGCTCTTCATTAGCAGCTGCAACTGAACAAAACAAGTCTTTAAACAAAGGACATTTAAAACAGAAAAGACACACACGGTGCAGGCAGCACAAATATAACAAGGTGCAAAGTGAGTCCGGAATGTAGAGCACAGACAGATGAGTAACACAGATAGATGAGTACATTATTATTAAAGGAGATGGAAGCAAATTAACAGGAGAGGATTAGGGCCACAAGGACTTTTACTTCCAGAGTTATGAGATTAAAAATGAGAAGTTCTAGCTTTAATCAGAGTTCCGACTGTTAGGACAGAAAATATATTTGAAGAAATAATTACTTTGTTTTAGGTCACTTTGTGAAAAGTCAGGAAAAAGTCAGCCTTTTTTTAATTCTGAGACGTCTACTTTTGTGATTTAAAAAAAAAAGAAAACTTGCTGATTTTTTGTTTGCACCTGACTGACTCCCAGACAGATGTGAGCTCACCAACCCCACACATGTCCCTAACACTGGAGACAGATTAGATCATTATATTTCCAGCTCACCTTAGCTCTCCGAACTCTCAAAATTTACTTTTTCAGATCAATCCCTTCCTGTTATCGATCTGCTGCTCGTCTCCTTCCACACTCTAGTGTAAAGCGCGAGGCACATTTAGTACACAGCAGACGCTCTGAAGCAGCTAAAATCAACAGGGCGCAGACTATCCATCCAGCTGTGTAAAGATTGGACACATTTATATCTGACAATGTGCAGAGAGCAGAGTGTTGTTGTGATTGCCGTGTGTGTTGTGTTATCAAAAGCACTTGCTTCACTGCATGCTTGTAAAAGCTGTTAAATATTTCAGAATGTACAGCAAGTCAACAACCAGAGCATGCACGGCTGTTTGGAAGAAAAAGAAAAAGACATCCATGTCCGCTGCAAATGCATGTACCTGAGGTATGTAGAAACACCCTCCATTATTAATATTCACTTTAGATGTTATGAAGTTCTGCGTTAGCATCCGGTCCATTAATAGCTGCGTTCTGTTCTGACTTTTTACAACTTGCTAAAATAATTCATTCATAACAAAATGCTGAGATATTCTTTACCAAATCAGGGGATTCATTTGGATGAATTACATGATGCTGTGAGAGGAATGAGTCTGAGACTCAGCTCTGTTGACTGCTGTCGAGGGGAGATGTTGCTGCAAACCTGCTAAATATTTTAGCAGATTTTAGGAATATAGCGTCTGCCCCCATGTTCCTCCAGCAGGAGCAGGTCAGACAGCAATACTTAATATATTAATATATTTTTTTGCATAAATAATATGATTTTAATACTCATTTGAAAAAAAAGTTCTGCTGCTTTTGTACATAGCCTCCAGGAAACAAGAGGGTGATGTTCACAATTTGGTGCAGCAACAGCTCGTTTGTGAGTTAAAGATATCTGCAAGTGCAACTTGCTGACACCTAGAGTTAAGCAATTAATATATTTTAAAAAAAAAAAGCTCTGAGGCATCACAGCCCACTCCCTCTTTTACGCCTAATAACTTTACTCTTGCTGAAAATATTTCAGGAATTCAGTAAAAAAAAAAAGGCTTTTTAATTATTTGCATGATTCGTGTGATTATGCTCTGGCTACTGGCACTGTTGGCCGTCTGATATGGCTGCTGATCAAACAAGCGTGTTAAAGAAATACGTGCAATGGAAGCGCGAGGAAACATGCGTGATAGTCAAACACGCACACACGCACACAAATATGAAGTATCGCCATGTGCAAAACGCCACAATAAAAAATAAATAAATAAAAAAAGCATGTGAACCAGAGCCGGTAACAGCAGAATGCATTAATGTCTCACATGCATGGACGGACTTTTCACAACAGGCCACTGGCTGCCAATGTAGAAATGAATGGCATATCATTCTGGATGACACAGTTATAGATAAGAGTTATGGCCACATGGAAGTCTTTAGTCAAAATACTGTATTTAATAAAATATATTCCATGTGGCTATAATCCTTTTCTACGGTGTGTATTATTTTATAAAAAGATACAGCTCTCAGCTTTCACAATAAATAGTCATCAACCATCCTCAAACCTGAGGCTTCTTTTGTCCAAACGTTCATCCTGACCAGTGGTATAAAATCCAACACAGAAGCTCAGAACCATAGAAACACATGCTCATTATACACACGTGCACACACACACACGGCTAAAGGCTGAATAGTGATTTAGCATATGTCCAGCTTGGTCGAGTGGCAACAACCTGTTTGGTACCGCAGTTGACCCCTAGTTTGACCCCTACAGTCACTGGATTAACTTCAAGTCTTTGAGGATGTTTGTTTGTGTTGTTACGACTCTAACAGTCCACATCAGAACAGCTGCAGCAACACCTCAGGTCCCCAGTCCAAGGCGGTCTGAGCCACAGCGAACACAGCCGCCCCCAGCGTAGCGGACAGTCCCCACACCGCCATCTTCACAATCTTGTTCCCCTTCCCCCACAGTTGGCCTCGGTTCCGGGTTAAAGCTGCTTCAAGGCCAGCGTGTCGAGAGGCTACGAGGCCCGAGACAAGGAGGAGGGTGTCAAACAGCAGGGGAAAGAGACACAGTGAGGACATGACGTCTTAAAATGTTGTTGTTGTTTTAAATGTATTCAAACAGGACTGTGATGTTCTGGGTGATTAGGTTGGAGAATAAAGAGGGGGCAGGAGGGGTTGGGTAGGGCCAGGGTATGTCAAACAATTGGAGTAAGGACAAGGATGAGAGAGGAAAAAAAACACAGTTCATTAAGTAAAACACACCCTGCAAAAGATTCTGCAGGATGAACATAGTCAACTAACATCACAGGCTTCAGAGTAATTAGGTTGAAGACCAAGTTGGTAATAACTACAAACCCTGAGCCTTGGCTACCGGCTTATTAAAAACATAACACAGTCATTCCTGTCCACGAAGCATCAGCTTTTCTTGGTGTTCATCGATATTTAAGAGGTAAAATGAAGATGAAAGTTTTGTTTTCATGATACAAGAACCCATCAGCGACGAGCGTGTTCTCACACACTGTAGTTCCTAAGATGATGGATTAATGGGGCAAACAAGGGAATTTCAGAGGAGGCAATAAAAGTGCATCAGCTGCAGCGACACTTTTGCAGGTGGTCGGACAGTTGCTGAACGTAGGTCCAGTAGGTGGAAGTAATGCAACTTAAGGCAAAGCAGCTGCTATTCAAACTAAGAGGGGGGGTTATCAAGGTCAAAGGGGGAGGGGTGGGATCAGCTGACTGGATTTTATATTCATATTCATTTTTTTTTAGATGAGAATGAAATCTCTATTTTAAATCTATTTTTCTAACTTACTTCACCTTGTATTTTTACCAATATTTTTCTCTTGCACATCTATCTTCACTCATGTGCAATAACTATACTTGGGGATTTCTTCCTTCTGCACAGTCACTAATAAGATCACAGTTACTATTTTTACCGTTGTTGGAGGTGTTGGAGCCCTGGGCTTTGGTGAGGCGCTGGAGAACAGAGTCTGGCCTCTGGTGGAGGGTGGAGAGCTGAAAGGCATGGAAGGTGCTGATACACCGGCTAGAGCGTGTGTGAAAGAAGAAGAAAGAACGCAGGTTGGTTTTTATAGAGGCGTTAACGTTGGATCGATGGTAAACAAACAGATTAAAAATAGGTGAATACAAAGACCTTTCAACAGAGAGCTTCGCCTGGTTGGACAATAGAGTCTGTCAGGTTTATTTTTTGACAACACAATAAATAAAAGTGACATAATAAGACAAAAATACACAGGAAGGAACCACGTATTTATGTCAGAAAAAGCTGTTTTATGTCTCTATTCTCGTTATTCAGTGAATGTTTTCAATAGAATTTCAAAGACTTTCTTGATAGATGTGTCTATTAGCACCCCCTATTGGGTGACACAAAATTGTGACATACTGTAAATTTCACTCCTATTTCACTCCTCACCTTTTTCGAGATTGCAGCGCTGCCCGCTTGGCCAGCACCGAGGGAGGGTACTGGCTGAAGAGTTCCAGGGACTGAGCGATCAGGAGTTCATACGGGAGTTCTTGAGGGATCCGCGACAGGAGGTGATGGACCATGGCCATGTCACACTCAGTCTGTTTCACCTCCTTCTCCCTGTGCAACACGATCTGAGGAAGAGCGAGGAGAGAGAGAGAGAGAGAGTTGAAAGGCATGACATGTAACAGTGTAACTTCTACATGTTTCAAATAGGAAGTTACTCCATGGTTACATGTGGTAGAAAATTAGGAGCATCACATAAAATGAATGTATGACTTTTGCATCAGGAGAACCCATATTCCACTGTATATTCCAAGTGATTCATTTGGTAGTTAGATGTTAAAAGTCTCTCATGTGAGCGGCAGTGATTAAAGCTGGAACCATCAGGCATCGGAATCCACTGTTTTCGCGTCTAATTGTGAGGCAGAAAAAGGTCGGCGGCAGTGGAAGTGGGCAGTGGAAGAGTTAAGTCCTCACGCTGTGAGCTGTACTCAGCCTTGAAAGAAACATGAACTACATTCTGCTTTGTTGTTTCACACACTTCAAACAGAGTTCTCCCTCTGCCCCAGCCTCGACACAGCAAAACATACAAAACCTCAAACAAACGCAATTATATGGACTAATAAATATGCACAAAACCCTTTCATTAAAAAGGCCTTTCCACACACACAAGTGAAGAACCAAAAAGAACTAAATGATATGTGTAAATGTAAATCGTTCCCACCAAAACAACCATCATGTAGCAGATAGAACACCATGGATAAACCAACAGAACCTATGTTATAATTGATCTCCTTTTTTCTCTCCTTTACAGTCAGGTCTCCTCCACACTCTTCTCCTCTCTTCTCTCTCCCCCTCTCCTCCCTTCTTTTCTCCCCATTCTCATCTGTTCATTAGCAGGTATCTAATTAACTAGTCCAGTGACTTCACAGTGCTCTGCTGCTCTGTGTGAGAGTGCCTGTGTGTGTGTGTGTGTGTGTGTGTGTCTGCGTCCACACGTATTAACAAAAGGACCATCCAGGATTATTGACAAAACAAAGTCGCTGCCTCTCGGCGTTTATCCCCTCCTCTTTGATGTGGTCTCACCGTGGCAGCGAGGTAGATGGGCATCAGTGGGTGTGAAGCCAGGAAGAAGTCGTACAGCCTGAGGGTGAGTTTGAACTCTGACAGAACGTGACCGTACCAGGTGATGAGCCAGGAGAGTGCGAAGATGGTTCCCACCTCAGCTCTACCAGACAAAAAAAAGGCAAGGCATGAGAAACAACCTGATGTTTTATGAATCGTTGGTTTTCTGTGGCCTGTAGCATCCCACATTATTTTAAATACACTCCTTTTGGGATGTTGGTCAAGTACCGTATACAGTAGCTAAATAAAATTAAAAAGAAATAAACCTAAACTTTCTGCACACTTAACCCAGTCAGCTGAACAGAATGTCGGCTGAACTAACCCACCTGTTATGGTCTCACATTAACAGCCAAACCAACCCACCTGTTATGGTCTCACATTAACAGACCACTCCTGACTCAGTTAAACCCATACAGTATAATAACATGATTTTCTAAGGGCTTGGATAAAAGTCTTAAATTAAATCTTTTACTTGGCTTTGTTTTGTCTCTCTCTCTCACACACACACACACACACAAACACCGAGTCCATGAATGAGCTCAAGATAATTAATGACATGCTGGGACTTACAAGGTTATTTCATTACCCCGACACACACACTGTAACAGGCTTCACAAACTGCTTATGACCCTCCTTTCAGTCAGATGCTTACATAAAAATGCAGTTATTTTTGACACAGGCTCCATTCCCCCGAGAGTCTCCCGCAAATTGGAGAGTTGATAAATATTAGATAGGAGCATTCAAGGATGAATAGAGGGAAGTAAAGTAAGTAAGTAAAGAGAATTATGGGAGTAATGGACATGGGTGGGGTAAAGAGAAGGAGCATGTGTGATGGAGAGATAATAAAGGAAAGAATGGGAAGCAGGTAAAAGGAATTATGATGCAGAGATAAGGAGAAGGGGGGAACGCCGCAGTCAAACACTCGTTTCAAATGCTACTGACAGGAGCTTTTTATCCTGCCGTTATTCCTGAGTGTGTGGCGGTGTGTTTTTCCACGCTCTTTGTCTTTGGACGAGCTTGTCTGTGAATCAACGGGTAATTTGCAAGTTTGGAGTTCGGTGTTAAGCATAGACACACAATGGAGGTACTGACAGAGAAGTAAATATACCTGTACGAGTGCTGTTATAGCCCAGACAGTGGTCTACAGCAGTTGCAGACTTGTGCACTGTTTGAATTCTAACCATTTATAATGCAAAAATATTAGTATCACAGGTCCAAACAGTCAAGGAGGTTTTTTTTTTTAAACTACAGCATATCGTTCTACTGGAATGTTCACTGTGTGAAAAATATTACTTTGACGCCCTCTAGTGGCTGTTACCTTTCTTACATTATCTCAATTTTGCAGACACTGTTGCTCAGTTTAACACAACTTTACATTTATGGAACTTTTAATACAAAAATGCAATTGCGTCACTTGCAAAAGTTAATTTAAAATTGTTTATATTCTGTACATACCTGATCAAGAAGTCATGCAGCTCTACATCAACTTGTTCTAATATGGGCATCAGGTAGTTTAAGATGTGCTTAGTGCTGTCCATGGTCGGGTCCATAAAATCTCTGCAGATGAAAAACACAGCATCAATAATTATGTATTTGTACGGATGAACAAGAACCAAAACATACAGTAGGGCATCAATGATGATGATTCAGATGAAGTATTAAACAACCTTAGGTGATAATTGGAGAGTGTGTCCAACATAGCAATGGCCATGCGCTCTCCAACCACTAGCAGCAGAGTGACGGCCACGTCATGGTAGCCCTGGTAGTAATGGAGCTGAGGGTTGCGTTTTAACACCTCCAGGATGATGTCGATCAACTGCTCCTGAAGCACAGACCTCTCTGAGGCGGGCATACCTGTGGAGAGACCCAAATAAAATCAGCAAATGTCAAAAATAAAATCAGCAAATGTCAAGAAGACCGAGCGCTCACACACCTTTAGGGAACCTTTTCATTGACCTCCTGACATCGAGGAGAACCTGATTGTAGTCCTTGTGGTTCTGTCTCACATCCCGACCTGCAACAAAAGATGTAGTGCCATCAAAGCTTATACTTTCAACATTGAAAAAAATATACACTTCTACACATTTAAATATAAAATTCCATTTAAAAATAACCTGGTTTATGTGGGAGATCGTACACGTTGACGTTTAGTAGTTTGGGCCAAACTTTTCTTCTAATCTCATCTGTGAGGAGTCCTCCTTTACTTGCTGCTGCTCTCCTCAGGGTTCCAGTGTCAACTGGATCACTGTATGTTGAAGAGTCAGAATTAAACTGTCATGTTGTTTTGTCCCACAGTTAGAAATCTGCTCTGGCTACAAGGCATCTGTCCTGAACTAAAGGCAGCCTGTTGTGGTTCCAAATGCAGGAGCTGACAAAGAAAACTATTGTTGTGTTTAGGTGTAAGCAGTTCAGCTGATTTCAGAATGCATTTCTGCACGAGCTTGTCTTTGCACACACATTAGGTTTCACATGACTGCATGCAATCTATCTGCCAACATGTGAGACATTTTCATTTGTTAAATGAGGATAGCAGTGAGCACTGAACGTAGCTGTGTTCATGCACAACAATAACCTGGGTTTCTGTTCTTAAAAAAAGGGGGAACACCAACAAGAGTTACCATTAAATAATGCCAAATACTTACCATATCAAAGCCTGATGGATCTCAGCCAACTTCTTTTTCTTGCTACATTCTGGTTGTGAAAAGAGGAATCCACAGGAGAAGATTACCGAATAAAAATGGGCAAAATAAATCAGCAAGTGAACAATTTATACAGCATGAATTTTATATATAGAAACTATCACATCATAAACCCTTCAAAGAAAAGACAACACCCACAGCCAGTCAAATAAAGGTAACAAACATTAGCTTTAGTAGACATACCGTGTGAATAAAATGCATTAAGCATAATTGCAATTGTTGTTCTCTTCTGTCTGTGTGGTTGTCACCTGCAGGTTTCCCATATGTTTGTTTTTTAGCTTGACAGTGACGTCTGCCACGTTGGCAATACTGAACACAAAATCCGTTGCTAAAGTTTACCCTCGTAACTCAGTGTTAATGCGTGAGGGCGAGGCAAAATGGCACAAAGAAAACAATATGTGTTTGTGTCAGCAGGTTGCTCTAATAGTATTAGGTTAACCCATAATGTGGGGTGAGTTAATATGTGTAACAGGAAGTCAAACTTCTCCGACTGCATTTACTTACAAGGTCGAAATAGATAGAAAAACACGGGTTTTAACAACCGGGTTGATTTCTCTAAGAAAATATACATTTTAAAAACCTTGGTTAAACGCTATTCAGTAACTGTATTTGCGTAGCCTCACCTTTTGTAGCAGCTTCGTTCCCATTCACTTCAAACCCAGCGTTTATTTTCTTCTTTTTAATCCTTTTCATTTCTCTCTAAAAAAACAGTCCAATAGTGCACCAGGTTTTCATGGGTCATTGACCGGTTATGGAATGACAAAATACCCACATTAAACGTCTGTAATGTTTTAAAGTTAACACATTAAAGCCAGCAGTCGGCTGCCGGAGGTAACGCGCCTAGAACTACCTCCGGTTTGCTGTGATTGGTCCGAAAATATCATGTGACCAAGTTTTTTCTTCTCCGCCGTTCTTGATTGTAGTTTACAGTTACAGGTTTTAATTTCTTAACTAAATCATGGCAATTTGAATTACTTAGTGAGAGTTAATTACATATTTTTTAATTTATCATTCTATCATCTATAGTGGGATTTTGTTTTTTAATATACTTTCAGTTTGACTTCACCGAGATTATTTTTGCCTGCCTTCTAGCTAACATTCATCTAAACTAGTCTTCCAAAAATTCCAGTCTTGTATGAAGCATATCTCAGTCGGATTTTAAAAAAAACTCATGAAGCATATGTCACTCGGATTTTTTTTTAAAAACATTTATTTAAAGAGGTCAATGAAATTGTTCCATATGTTGTAAGGGTATTTTACAATAACATTGATTTTTACCAGAAATTAAATAGAATTTTCCGATCCGGAAATTGCTTAAGACTCTTATTTTGATAAGGGGATATCGCTTGAAACACAAATCTGGCAACCCAGCTGACACTTTGCACCTTGAACGGCGGCGGCGCTAATGGCCCGCCTTAACGCCACAGCTGAGTAGAGTGAACTGGACACGGACCGGTTAACTCCTGCTGTGAGGCTACGGAGAAAAGCCCACGGAGACAAGAGACGTAAATTTGACCTTCAATGGAAGCCAGATAAATACAACTCGAGTCAGCTTCCTCTGACATGAGCGACCTAGACCATGGGAGTGGGCCCGTAACCCGCCGGAGGAGGAAAACCCTCTCCAGCTGTGGAGCGGCCACAGCGCAGCCGACCAGCGGCAGCAAGGTGAATGAAAAGCGTGCGAAATGTGGCCAGTCTCCCGTTAAGAGCAGGGCAGAGGGTGAGCAGCTCAGTGATGTGGGTGACGGCGAAAAGAAGACGAACCAAAGGATGCCAGCGGGACAGAGCAGCCTGAGGAAACAAAAGAGTGCTGAAGACGACGTCAGCGAAAGACTCAGGTAATATTGAATGTCTTCCAATTAGATATACGTTCATTTTTTTACATGTTACTTCCCGTTTTAACGGTCAGTCTTAACGGTCCTGTAGCCTTTTATACTGTTTTCGTATGAGGAGCTGTTATATTCTGACACGAAGGATACAAGATATCATTTGTTCAATTTGTTGAGCTCAAAATGTTCAAATTGATTTGAATAATTTAAATGTTTTCCTTATTTCGTTTACGAATTCCTTTAGACTGTAATGCCATTCTAACTACCTCGGGACTTCAGTCAATGAAATGTAGTCGTCTAAAATTGGGACATTTGGGCTAAAAATGTGTATAAACTTGTCTTGTCTTTCACTACTACTTCGTTTCCAAATATGAGACAACAACCCGCAGAATGGCCAAGTTATCTGATTTAAAACATCCTCATAAAACTTTTTTTTTTCATCAGAGAATTCCTCAGACATACTGTCATTCACATCCTTTCTTCTCCACTCAACCTGGGACTGACACTAAACACCTCTGGAATGATGGGACATTTGGGGTCAGGTGTTTTTGACCGTTAAACCTGTGGGTTGAAGTCCATGTCCCCGCCCACTGGGCCACAGCAGCAGTGCCCAGATATGACAGCTCAAAGTGAGACTTGACCATGACATGACATGACTCCTTCAGAATATGAACAGAAGAACTTGTTTCATTTAGAGAGTCATATTATAAGTTCAGTGTTGAAACAAAGTTCTTGTGCTGTGTTTACTGGAGTTCTGCCAACACGGCGAGATGTGTAATTACAAGTTCCTGTATGACGCTGTGGAATACTTCTGTGCCATGCTGTGGTTACATGTATTTCTGCACTTTTTTCTTTTTCTTTCAATGGATAACATCACACTTTTTAGCCTTTTTTGTTTTCACTGTTACTATTGCTGACTTTATCAACTTTTGCTTATCTTTCTCATTTATCTCCTCTTTTCCTGTCACATACAGTATATGCAGTTGTGTAAAGATGTGAGGTCGTTGCACAATCTGTGGCTAATAATCCCTCGAGCTAAACTTTCACAACATCGTGCCTACTCTTAGTTAGAAAAATGAAATCAATACGTGTCATATTTTCTTTCGTTGTAGCTGTGAAGTGACAGAGTGATTTCAGAGGAGTTTGTATTTAATTCAGGGAAAAGTTAATAAATGTGCATCAAACTCAAATTTAAAATCAAGGCCTTCTCTTTTACGTTGACTAAAATGATCTGACATTTGAGAGTCCCTGATTTGCACAGCGATTTAATCCATTTGGAAAACCACGCACAAGGTTTGGAGGATGCTAAATAAGAAGTCTTGATCCTAAAATCTTCACTCTGTGTTTTCTTTCAGCTGCCACGTTCTCCAGGAGTCTCTGTTGAGCTCGGCCAGTGGTTACAGCAACTACAGAGGGATCCTAAACTGGTGTGTTATCATGCTGGTGAGTGAAGTCATGTGGGAATTTGTACAGAAAAAAAAATTCTCTATCATGTTATATAGGATTACGATAACATTTTAGCTGTTAGCTTCATATAAAGATAACACACGGTAACATTTTTGCTGTTAGCTTCATATAAAGATAACACATACAGCATACACCTGTCCTGCATTTATTTGAATCATCAACTGAACTTGTTCTACCTGTTTCCTTTTATAGTCTTATAACTAGACCGTATAGTGTAATAGCATGAAAAGGAGCAGCAGTGACTTATTAGTCAGGTATTAAATACACACATCACACAGTTTAGGTTGCTACACAGATCTTATTTATACTGTGTCAAACCTAATGAGATGATCCAAGGTCAACTAAGGGCTGATAACTCCACACCAACACCAAGAACACTTTGAGCTCATTGACTGGGGTCATTATATGCTGCACTTGTCTCTAGACTCAGCCCTACTGAAAACCTGGTCTTTATTTGTAATTTAATAGGCAGGGAGCCACTGACTGAAACTGTCATGGATCCAGGCTATATATAGAAGAGCAGACGTGTGTCTGTGCACCAATTCTGTCAAGGCCAACCCTGAAGAGAGATATAATGCAGAATGTGATTACTTTTTATAACTGTATTATTTGATTGCCCCCTCCCTCAGTAAATGGTCACAGCTTCAGTTCAGATTGTTCAGGAGTAATGTTGTGGAGCATGGAGATACTGCTGCTGTTACAAATTAACACAGCACTTTTATTATTAAAAAAACAAAACAAAACAGTACAAAGCTAATATATAAAAGGTCTTCACTCACTGACTCTCAGGAACAGTACAGACCGGGGGTCACCAACTGTGTTTGTCAATGGACCTGAATTTTCCTGCACAGACACCTTGAGGTCAGGACAATCAGATAAAACATTAATATTTGAGTTAGATTAGAGATTACAGATTTAGGATTAAACTCTGAACAGATACAGTTTCTTCACAACCAGCTGGACTTGACTTCATCAGCTGCTGGAAGAATCTGAACGACTGCCAGCTCCAAGTGTGTTGTTTTGAACTTTAAACTACATTCTTTTTTTAGATCAAGTCAAAAATACGACGGTACAGTCTTGAGTTTAACAATTATTTCTAAATGCCTAGGGATTGTCCTCGACCTATCTTTGTAATTCACAGTTAGCGATACTCTTGTCTGTGCAAAAGGTTACTGAGACCCCGGTCAGTGGCTCGGACAAAATTCACAGTTGGATCAGAACCACATACTGTAGCTGCAGGGTGACGGCAGCACAGGGCTGAGGTTCAAGATGCCACATAAAGACTAGAGCACGACCTTGTCATGTGTCGTGTCCTGACTCGTCCACAAAATCTCACCTGTCTCTGAAACTCCCATAGAAGGTACATATGCTGTATATATGCACATATATATCTACATATATACATATGCAACACAACATGCAGTGATGCCGCTCTGAAAGATCAGGAGCTAACAGAGATAACAGAACCTTGAACTAGACCTGGAACATGGACTTTAATACATAATAAAATAATAAAGTGCAGCAGAATGAGAGTCTGTTTGATAACAGGGTTTACACCAACACTGGAACCACATCAGTGGAACAAATGCACTTCTTCCAGGGCAGCTGTCATTTGACTGAGCAAAAGTCAAGTTCTGAAAACATTTGACAAGATATTACTTTAAAAAAAAAAAAGTCCAGCTAGCAAAGCTGCAGCGCAGCATGTGTTGTGTTTACAACAGTGAAGTGTTGAAGCAGACTCAGGAAAAACAATGGCCTTCAAAGATGCAGACTAACCAGAAACAGGTCTGTGGTCAGAAGATGAGCCAGATTTAGGGTCAGAGATTTTAACCTTCTCTGCAAAATAAGTCTTAAAGACACAGTGAGTAATCGTCTTCTTTTGTCCTCTCTGTCAGGGGTTGACCAACGCACGTCTGTGTCTGGAGAACATTATAAAGTGAGTCTATCACTGCACACGTGTCCACAACAAACACTGACCAGGCTTTATGCCATATCTTTACACACTGTGTACTTTTTTCTCATCCAGGTACGGTATCTTGGTTGACCCTATCCAAGTAGTGTCTCTTTTCCTTAAGGACCCCTATAGCTGGCCTGCAGCTTGCCTCATCATTGGTGAGAACCTTTTATTAAAATAGTCTTTTCATATGTTTCAATGTTAACTTGTACATTGGAATTATTCAAATTGTCTATTAATAAAATTGCATAAAAAATATGTGTTAATTTACCGTGTCCAGTTGTTAAAATATCCTGTTGATGTTGAATAATCTCTTCTTCTCTTCTTATTATTTCAGTGTCCAACTTTTTTATCTTGGCAGCTTTGTACACAGAGAGACGTCTGGCTGTGGTCAGTTTGGACTTGTTTATAATACTTTGTAAACAAGTCACAAAAATATTTTGCAAATATGCAAATATGACAGTTTTTTCTGGTATTAATATTTTTTTATTTACTGCAAATATGACAGTTTTTTCTGGTATTATTTTCAAGCATTGTTACTATCATATTAATATATGTATCATTGTTCATGGATGTTAGTCAGGGACGGGAGTTTGACTTCCTGGTGTCCTGACAGTAGAGTCAACATTACAGCACCTGGACTCAAATATATATTTAACTCTGATAAGAACTCTGCAGGATATGCAGATAAGATTCAACGACTGTTTGAACATGTGATAATAAATATTTGTTTATTGACAAAGCTTTTCACGTTGTAAAAAAAAAAGATTCCTGATGTTTTTCTTTTTTTCCCAGGGCACCATCTCTGAAACCACAGGGCTGATCCTTCACAGTTTAAACCTGACCATTCTGTTGATCTTCCCTACAGCTTTAATTCTCTCTGTGACCTCCATCACCCCAGGTACGACATTTAACCTGTACATGTAAAGTAAAAGGATGGAATGGTCTAATCAGTCTGGAAACATTTGTATTTCATTCCACTCCACACACAAGCTCTCCTGTTTTTACCCGTTACTTACTGTGTTTTGTAAACAGTGGTGTGTGTGTGTGTGTTTGTCAGTGGGGAGTTTTGTCTCTCTGGGCATCTACACCGTCCTGTTCCTGAAGCTCTACTCCTACAAAGACACCAACAGATGGTGCAGAGAAATCAGACAGGCCAAAGCTAAAAGGCTGACACGATCTCATTCATGTGAGTTCCACTAGACTTTACTATGGTCCAAAACCAAAGGAGGTGTTTTACTGCCATCGAGCGGTAGCATGTGGGAACGACAGTCTGTGCCACCATAGACCAACACAGTTATCTCTTTTTTTTTAAGACTGTAATGTGATTCCTGTGATCACCAATGAACAAAGATTTTATTTAAATGTATTTATGAAACCACTGAACAACTGTGTGAATGACAGTAAGTGAAAGATCGACTCGATCGTCCTGAGGCTCAGCCACCTTCTGATTGGATGTGTTCTTTAGGTCCATCTGTGGCTGACTCTAATAACCTCTCAGCTTCCACTCGAGTCTCTTATCCAGGAAACCTCACCCACAGAGGTAAGGACCAGTCCTGCTGCAGCATCAGTTGAATGGTTTGATTTTGTTTTTAAATATTAACCAATGATTTTCATTTTTCTTCGTCCGTCTCAGACATGTACTACTTCATATTTGTCCCCACTCTCTGCTACCAACTCAACTTCCCACGGTCTTCACGAGTGCGTAAGAGGTTCCTGATCAGAAGACTGCTTGAAATGGTGAGACTGTCCACACACACAGACACACACACACACTGTACACACTAAACCCAAAGACTTCACTGCTCATCATGTCACTCATGTTGCCCTGGTTCACAGCTTTTCCTCATGCAGCTCCTGGTGGGATTAATACAACAGGTGTGTAAAAACAAATAACACGACAAACAGGAACCAGTGCACACACTTCAACAGTGGTAAAGAAAATATCTGTTTGTCTTTTTGGAGATCTTTTTCAAATATCTAACCCATAAAATACAACTTGTCAAACTTGTCTTTCAGTGGATCGTTCCCACAATACAGAACTCCATGAAACCATTCCAGGTCTGTGTAATAAGGAAACTCCATTCTCTACAGTGTAAAATGTCTTTTCTGGTGTATGTAGGATGTATGTTTATTGATACAGACATTTTTCTTGTCCCTCAAAGGAAATGGACTTCTCCAGGATGGTGGAGCGCATGTTAAAATTAGCTGTAAGTAGTGAGAAAGTCAAAAGTTGGAGAGTTGGGGGTTTGATTCCTAACTCCTCTTCACTTTGGACAAAGACAAGACAACAATCTCCCAAACTTGCCTCTTCCTTACCCCCCTCCTCCCTTCTCCCTGCTCCCTCCTCCCCCTTCAATTCTTAACTCTCCTTCCATCTTCCCAGGTCCCCAACCATTTCATATGGTTAATATTCTTCTATTGGTTTTTTCATTCCTCAATGAATTTTGTGGCAGAGCTGCTGCAGTTTGGAGACAGAGAATTCTACAGAGACTGGTGGTGAGTACATGTGAACAGTCATCAGTGTTGTGTTGTATTCATTTACTGTGTACACACAAGTAATGAAGCATGTACACAGACTATTCTACCACATGTGGTACACACATTGTAGGATGGCACGTGTTTGTGTTATAGTTAGGATCTCACATTGTAGGCTGACACGTGTTTGTGTTATAGTTAGGATTGTGGTAACATTGTAGGATGACACGTGTTTGTGTTATAGTTAGGATCTCAGTGCTCTGTAAGTCAGTCTGTTTAAACTCCAGTTTGTCTCAGGAACTCTGAGACCGTCACCTACTTCTGGTCCAACTGGAACGTTCCCGTTCACAAGTGGTGTCTGAGGTACAGTCCAGCCCAAAGATATGTATGTGTGATGTTTAAACCGCACCAACAACAGGCAGAATGACACGTGTCCTCTGTCTCTTCAAATGTTCCAGACACTTCTATAGACCACTGCTGAGGAAAGGAACCAACAAGTTCATGGCAAAAACTGCAGTTTTTCTTCTATCAGCCTTCTTCCACGAGGTAAAAATAGGAGATTCAATCATCTCACAATCACTATTCCACGTGTAGTTTAGCTTCTAAAATTTATTTTTTTAACTAACGTAAAAGAATAATTTCCAGTTTACTTTAATCCTGATCAAAAGTCCAAGGATCTCTGCTCTGTCTTCTCCTCTTCAGTACCTGGTCAGTGTTCCTCTGAAGATGTTCAGGTTCTGGGCCTTCATGGGAATGTTGCTCCAGGTAAGATTCATCTAAATAATACCGTTACAACCTCTTCTCTCTTTGCTGCTGCTGCTGCTGCTGGGCTTGACCTGGTCTGACCTTTGACCCCTGCAGGTTCCTCTGGCCTGGGTAGTGAGTCACTATCTCAGTGGAAACTATGGAAACGCTGCCGTGTGGATCTCAATCATCATTGGTCAGCCGGTCGCTGTGTTGATGTATGTCCATGACTACTATGTCACTCATAATGAGAGCAGCACATGAGACTTCACACACACACACACACACACACACACACACTCCAGCCTCTGATATCAGCCTGCTAATAAATACCAGGAATAACTGTAAAAACATACTTCAATAAGTCATTTAAAAAAAAAAACAGATCAAATGAGAATTCTGATTTTCCAGTTTCTTCCACTAATGTTCTGGGAATTTCTGATGGTGAAACAAAAGTGAGATTTTTACTAGAAACAAAACCAAATGCACTTGTGTCTGGTGTTGTTGTTGATAATCCAGGTCAGGATAGCTGAATCAGTCCGTCCACAGGCACAGTTTGACTATTCTGTCTGAGTGTGTATTTATACACACATCTTCATCTTTGATGCAGTTGTACGGCATTTTTAAATGACATTTATAAAAGGTGAATCTGTGAAAAAAAAAAGATTATTCACAAGACGAGAAAACAATGTTTTTATCTAAGGAGAACATGCTGCATGGTCAGATTTTCTGTGACCAACGTTTCATTTTGTACTTTATATTAATTATTGTATTTGTTGACGTGGATGCAGTTGTTTTAACACAGTATTTATGTTTCCTGTTTGTTTGATGTAGTGGTTGATTTACATTGATCTGAACAAATTGATTTGTTTTGCACTTTAAAGAGATGCATGCCGTCAGAGCAATAGATTTCTATGAATGTATTCTTCACAGGGTTTCTATAGGGAGAGTATATATATATATATATATATATATATGGATTTTTATATACTCTATATACTCTAGATCTAATGTGATTCACTGGTCTGGTCGTCTGATACCGTTTCAGTACGACGGTGTCCCAATACACGTGGTAGTATTTTCAAATGGTGTTTTCAAACCAGATGTTGTTGACATTTCTTGTTGAATGTGTTAAGTGCCTGCAGTGCAAAAAACGCTTTAACTGCACATGGGTGTAAAAGAGAGAGAGAGAGGAGGGAGAGAGACAATGGATACACCAACAGATTTATGGCAGGAAGAGACCAAATATTTTAAAAGGAGAGGACATCTCTGTTCTCAGCTGCCAATACCATCACACCACTGTTATATTTACCCTCTGTAGGACATCCTCAGTCTTCAGAAGGAATTCAGTCCAACTATAATTTAAGTATTGAGCAATATGAGCCTGTGATTGAATCAGTGATTCGTGTTTCCTTGGCAGGATAGTTTCACAACATTTTCTCACTGCACAAACGGCAGCTATAATACCACTTTTAACAGGCATGTCCACATATGGTCACTAGGTGGCGGTGGCTTTGACAATTGTTTGGTTTATTTTATGTGCACTATCTTGAACTTGGTAGCTTTGGCATTCAATACAAAAGTACAGGCAGTGTGTATTGTTGTTAGCCAGTGTCAAAAACAACGAACTGCCAAGAAACAGAAAAATCAAGAAAACAGAAAAACTCAAAATCAACTTTGAGCCAATGTTTTAAAATCATCCCTGTTTATATTAAGTTTAGAGTTTATTAATAGATCTGATGGAAACCCTTCATCTCTCAGGTTGTCCATGGCAGTGTTATATCTGACCCAACATTGACCACGTCCTTATGTTGAAGTTTTCAGTTCTATAAAATTATTTATAAAAAGGGGAAATAAAATCACGGTTTGGAAATGATCATTATTTTTGATGGACATTTACTTGAAATAATTTGTTGTTGGATAAAGATTGTTTATATTTGATGAAACTGGACTCTGTTTTTATTTCTGTTTTTTTTTTTAACACACATTTTGATCACAGTATAATAAGCCCCATAACCCTCAAAATATCCAACTCTACTATTAGTGTTAGTCCATAAAAATCTTTATTAGCAGTTCACAGCACAGAACAAAACTCCAGTCCAAAAAATACAATATTAAAGTTTTTTATCTACACAGACGTCAGTGTTGGTGGAATGTTTCAGGCCCAGAAGTTCTACTGCTGTAAAACACAAAGCAGACAAATATTAACTGACTGCTTACAAAGACTATATGTGCAGTTCATGGTCGGGTCAGTGTCAAAGTGTGTGACTCACCTTGGCCTTTTGATTCTGGACAGGAAGATAGAGTTTAAACTCTGCCGGAAGCTCATCCTCAGAGTAAAGTCTGTCTGAGAAATACACTCGTCTGATTCGACAGTTGGCGTGAATCTGAGGATTAACAGAAAACAGACATGAAGACAGTGATGTACATGTGTACTCAGTTTATTATCTCTGAGGCTACTTTAGCTGACCTGTACACGCAGTGTTTCAATGTAATTGGTTCCGTATGCTCTCCTGGTAAAGTCTGACAAATTGAACTGGATCTGGTTCCAGCCGTCGTCCAGCCTCATGGGCATGGTGCAGATGAACGGCTTCACCCGCGTCGTGCTCTGATAGTTACTCGCTCGAAAACGTCTCCGGACATTTTTGTCATCCAAGACCTAAGATGTAAGGATGTACGGTCAAGTAAAATGCTGTTATTGTGTCAATGTCAATAAATCCACGTGTAGAAGCTCTTCTTACCTGGACTTCAAATGTGAAATACTTCTTAAGATTCTTTATAATCATGACCAGAAATGGCAGCTTTATGCCCAATGTCTTCTTAGGGTCTGCTGGACATGTGATGTAGGTGGTGCTGTAGAGGTCAGAGAAATACAGAGGACGTGAGAGTCAAGTCTACGCGTTAAAACATTACATTCTGAGTTAAACCCTCACCTCACGTTCGTCCCTTCGACTTCCAACACTGATGAGTGAATGTCGTTGTCTGTGATTCTCTTTATGTGTCCATTTCTCACCTGCACAAACAAGATGTCACTGCTGTGGAAATGTTGTGATTAAGACAGGAATTTATGTCAGTGCTGTGGAAATGTTGTGATTAAGACAGTAATTAACAGATACATTCATGTATTAATTATTATTTAAAAGATTACATCAGAATCTTGAAGACCATACAACCCTCAGACAGTCGTTAGCATTACATTCAACATACAAGAAAATGCAACATTCAAACACTGACAAATTGTAAGAACAAGAAAATGCAACAACATTCAAACACTGACAAATTGTAAGTTACTTCTTCGTTAGCATGAAGAGCTAATGAAGCAGAGAACGTTGACGCTGTGCCTCCATTTACCTTTTTGTCCCATATCTGCAGAGGTTTGCTGCCGATACTGTATAAAATAGACAGAAATCCGCTTTGGAAGGTGTTCTTGAACATTGCAGGTCTCTATTCCAGTGGAATTGTAAACGTAAGTGAATTCACACTGCTGCTAACTGGTGTTTACAGATTTGGTTTCCGTTCCCAACGACACCGCTTCCGTCACTGCGGAGAGGAAACAAAGGGTTCCGCTGAACAAATTGAGAAAAAGCAATAACAAAATAAGAAGCTAACGTCCAACAACATATAGTGTGATATAACGTCTTAATAATTATCTAAGATAAAAGCGTGGGGACGACAAGAGAAAATGGCTGACCTTTTATTTATTTTGCCGTTTCTAAGGATAGCAAATGTGCTAGCTCACGTTTACGACGACGCTGTTTGACGGTGACGCAACTCTGTCACTATAGTTACAGAATGCTGATCTCGCTGATGTGTCTGTTTATGTCCATGATTTTAATCAGTAACGTTAGTTGTATCATCAACACAGCTGTTAATATTATAAAATGGAAATTAAATAACATAACGGTTTGACAAATACTGTATAAACGCAGCATTCACGGTAGCGAACTCATCTACTTTAGTTACAAAGATTTCAAACAGTCGCACAGTTATTAAAGATTCAAATGTTACCTGTATTTCGATCAGTATTATTATTATTCATCATTATTTTATTTATTTATTTTATTTATTTTTCTCCTGTCGAAAGATATCTATTTTATAAAGTTAAAGTTCCCATCAAAGGGTTGTCTACATGATTTCGCCCTCTGCTGACTGAAAAGCGTACACTCATCTATTGGCCGAAACTTTAAAACTATTTTTTTTATGTGGTTGGTGAGAGACAAAATTGTCCATTCGTTGAGCATGTTTTATTTCTGCAAATAATCAGGAAAAAATTTTCACCGATGTGTTAGAAAAATGTTATAATTAAGAGGATAGTCACATAATAATAATGTATATAATAATATATATGTTATATAATATATATATGTTATATAATATATATGTTATATAATATATATTATATAATTATAATAACAATAGTCACATCGAGGACAGTTGTACTGACGCTCTGCTAGATATTGACAAGACTCTGCCCTCTAGCGGACATTGCATGTTGCAGTTAAACAAAGAGTGTACAGATTAAAAAACTTTATCAGTTATCACAATATTATTAACAATATTATTTATTATAACTCCTGAGTAACAAACTCGGGGGTAAATACTATTTATGTATTTACCCCCATATATATATATATCTTTTCTACAGGCGACTCCAGCTTTGATAGACATCCCCGAATGTTATTAATATAGTCACGTGGGAATAATTCGGGCGCTAATACTGGGATGAGACTGCCATCTACTGGCCCAATGAGTAAAAGAATCCCGGGTCATCCGCAAGTTCCTCATTAACAGGTCATCAAAGCCAGGTACAACACCCTCCCACCGGTGCTGTGTCCGTGGATGATGTCTCTGATGACTTTAATGGTTTAAAGTTCCATTACTTTTTTGTTGACTTGCTTTGTTGTTCGCTCCAGTACCCGTCTCTGCAACATATATAATTGCCTCCATAAACGGCTGCTCCACACAGAACTAAAGACCTCATATGCTCCACACGATCTGACATTGTGCAGTCGCTATCCTTGTCTCCACAGTTACACGCAGTAACATCCTCCTACTTTGGTTCCTCCCACCAAACTGGCGTGAAATCACCTCCGCCCACTTCGGATCCACTTAAACTGGTATGAATGCGGACTGGTTGACCAGAAAGCACCAAAGTTGTCACACTCCAGAACCAGAACCGTGTGTGTCTGAAAGCACCCCCTGAGTAGAAACACACCGACATCTAACGGCACCTTTTTTTTCTCGCCATTTTACAAACTTGACTCTTTTTTTAAAGATGATTTCCTCAGTGTTTTTTCCGTTCATTCTCGTGGTGGCGGTGGGAGTGTTCGGTTCCGTACCGGCGTCCCCCGTTGTGGAGCAGGTGTACAGGGAGCGCCGTGTCCCCCGGACAGGAGTCTCTGAGCGGGGACTCCCTCCGCTTCCTCTTTAATACACTGGAGAAACGTGTGCAGTGCCGCGGCAGCGACGTGTCGTGTGAAAAGGTGAGTTTTATGATTTTAACTCCGTCCGCCTGAGCCGGGTGGAGAGGTCCAGGTCCACAGCTGTAACGCTGCCGGGGCTACCTGCTGAAATACAGGCATATTATTTATTATTTAGTTTAACTCAAATCTGTAGACAACTACGACATATTAATAATAATAATAATAATGTCACATTTTCAGGAACGGTTGAAGTTGAAAGTCGTATTTCTGTCACTTTTTCACCTCAAAAAACATTTTATTAAAAAGGTAGAAAAGCCAGTAATTTTAAAAAAATTAATAATTAAATAACAGAATTTTAGGATGAAAGTAACAATTTTCTTTGACTTTTTGTTTCAATATGAAAGAAAGTGACTAAATTCTAATCTTGGTCTAAGAATTCTGAGGAAATTTGCAAAGATTAAAGCTTCAAATCCTTTTTTCCCCTTCTGATTATTTTATTCTCTCTTTCCTGTCTACAATTAATAGTTTATAAGGAAAAAAAGTATGACTTTAATTTATAAATTCTAAAGTAAAAAAAGACAAAAACATTGTATTTAATTTTAAATAAAAAAATTATAGGAAAAGAAATCCTATAATTTTCTAATTTTAGAGAGTCTAGAAATTCTAACTCCTCAGTCAAAATACATGTCATTACTGATGCCATTTTTCCAACACTTCTTCTGTTTTTTTTTATGCACAGAAAGTTATAATCTTTGAACTTTGAGTCCGGCCTTTGCGTCTGTCAGATACAAAACAAAGTTCCTCAATAAAGTATCTATTAATGAGAACATAAATCACATTCATTTATTATTTGAAAAGTTGTGACATTAAGAACCTTCTTTGTAGCAAAAACAAGAAATAAAAAAATGAGTGTCTAGTGATTTCATTTTCTGTCACATCATTTCTGAAATAGTTCAAACACCGAGGCAGAGTATTAATATGATGTGAACTGCTGTGACCCATTATCTACAGTTGATAGGGTGTGTAGTAAAATCCACAGTAAAATCATAAACCTTTCTTTGACCCACAGTATCATGTCACCCTGGGCTTGAAAGACCTTGTAGGTTCATGTTAACCTCCTCCTCTGCTTCCTGTCCCTGGTACTGATCCAGACAATCATGTCTGATCTGGACCACAGATGTTGGCCATGGCGTTGACCAAAATCAGCTAAAAAAATATTTATTAATTGTTTTGAGGAGTAGATCACACATCAGCAAGAGCTGAGAAAATAATTTACTATTGACTATATTGACTATGTTCAGTTAATTTTTACCTAAATTACATCACAAAGACAGAAGAAGAAATTTTAAGGATGCATGAATTTAGATTTGTTTTTTGTCTTGTGGCGTAATTGGTGTCTTAGCTGAACCTCTACTGTACGCTCTCTCCACAGTGTGATCTCACAGAAGGCCTCCATCAGCTGATCAGTAACCACTCCAGCCACCAGGGGGCGGAGGAAGAGGAGGATGAAGCTGGAAGAAGCCTGGAGAATGTAACAATCAGTGTGTCCCAGTTCACCCAGCTCGCTGCCGGCTGTGTGCTCCACCTTACCTCTCCTGGAGCGGTCTGCACGGCCATACGTCAGGGGAGGTGGGCGGAGGAGACGGAGCACTTCCTTCACGAGATCACACACGGGGAGCATCATGAACACCAACATGAGAAGAGCCGGACTGAGCACGCTCACGACCACATGGACGTTCATGGTTTGGAGACTGTGCTCCAGGAGCTTCAGCATCACTATGAGCCTGAACACAGTGAGGTAGGTTCTGGAATGACACTTCACAATGTTGTATTGTTAGTTCCTGGACCCCATGATGATTTTGAAGCAGTCCAAATAAATCCTTTTTACCAATCTGGGAGGCAAAAAAAAGGGAGGTAAAATGAAGTTCAGTCACGACTTTTTACCTGTTTCTCAGTTCTATTCTATTATGATTATTATTCAACTTTTTACCAGTTCTATTCTATTATGATTATTATTCTATTTTCTATGTTAATTTGAAAATAATATCTATTATTTCAGCTTCACTTCCTTTGTCAACTTTAAGGTGAACTCTGATTGCTGCAGTTCTCCATGTGACATGTGTTGACTTCATCTTTCTCTCTTTCCTCTTGTCCATACAGAGCTGTGTTAGACCTGCTGACATCATGGCAGAGGTCAACGCATCACTGCCTGGGCAACAACAGGAAGTGGGCGCTGTTTTGGGCAGAGTATTATATCACGCTCTCAGAGGTCACTGCTTCATCGGCCACTCCCTGCCCGAGGAGAGCTTCTTCCTGGACTACATCGTGGGCCACGTGGGGTCAGAAAACTTCACCATTGAAGGTAAACCTCCAGTAAACACTTCTGTATCTTCACTGTTTTTTCTTCTGTCAACGTGGAACCAAACACCAGCTCTGGGTCTTTACAGAATTAAAGGCTTTGATGAGAAGTTTAAACATCGGCCTCACTGATGAACACGAACACCATGAAGGTGAACATGAACACCATGAAGGTGAACACGAACACCATGAGGACGGACACGCCCATCATGACCACAGCGGTGGGAGGCGGAGGAAGAGGAGAAGTCTTCATCTAAATGAGGGGCAGGAAAGAAACGGCACCTGGGATCAGGTAGGACCTGAGGGTGTAAGAAAATACTGATACACTGAAATGTTGCAATATATTATTTTCTTAAGAATTGACATTGAAATATTCACAGTGTCGGTTCACTTGACATTCAGCCCTAGTTGAACCACAGATTGTAGAGCAGGAAATACGGCCACAAATAGGTCAGCTCTAGGTAAAGGCCATAAAAATCATTAATCAAAGTGTGTCACTTTGATTAATGATTTGTTAGCGCCATGGATACAGAAAAGTCTTTAAAAGACATTAAGATTGATGATAAGTTCCCTTATCTCTGACCTCATTAGTGTAATTAGTTTGACTGTAACTGAATGTCAGGCTCATTTTCTATCAACGCCCTTAAAATATATACCTGTAAACAGCTCAAAATGCCTCCGTAGCTAATCAGTAAGCTAACCATTAACACACGTCACCATTCCTCACAGCGCTGCTTCTCAGCCGAGGAGCTGGTCCTGATCCTGGGTAAAGCGGCCGACAACAGTTCCGTCCTGGGTCGGTCCGACCTGGCCCGGCTCAGCCCTGCTCTGGTCCAACAGATCCTGAGTGGAGCCTGCACAGACAACACAAAGCCAGTGAAACCAGACGGACTCACTGTGACTGAGAGTAAGAGTTGACGATGACCACCTGTGACCTTAGCTCCAGAGTAGACGTCTGAGCCGTGATTGGTCCATTGTTTCCTCAGTCCTCTCACCGTCTCTCCTTCCTCCTCCTTTAGGATACCTCTATGCAACTCTTGCCAATGTCATCATAACGCTGACGTCCATGTTTGGCATCGTGCTGCTGCTGTGCACCTCCTGCACCAGTGTGTTTCAGTACTGTATCCAGTTCTGCATCAGCCTGGCTGTAGGCTCTCTGACCGGGGACGCCTTGCTGCACCTCTTACCCATGGTAGGTGCTCGGTTCTGCATCACAGGTGTTTGAAGTAGACAGGTGTGTGTGCTCAGACTGCTCTCATCTCTGTGTGTCCTCGTCCAGTTCCTGGGTTTACACGTGCACTCAGACAATGAAGGAGGCCACCACGACCACACACAGTCACCACACACACACCAGGAGGAAATTCCAGACTACATCTACAAGATGTTGGTGGTGATGGCTGGGATTTACTATTTTTACCTGATGGAAACGATCTTCTCTCTGGTCACGTATAAAGAAAACCGACACCATCATCAACACCATCATGCAGTGAGTACAGAGACTAACAGCAATACAGAGTTAGCCTTTTTTTGCAAGTCATTCATAGGTTATTTCTTTTACAAAGTTAACCCCAAAAGTAGACTCGCCAAATATCTGATTAAAAAGATTATTCAAATCTGTGATGTCAGACTGGGGTTGGGAACCACGGGTTTAAAGATATCTTTCTGCTGTTGTTTCAGGAGGAAGCCGAGCCTCACCACTGTGACCACGGGTTGGTTTTAGAGATGTATCAACAGGAAAGAAAGCAAAAAGACAAGTCACCTTCCAAAGCAGACCTGGTGAGAAAACATCTATTAATATTTCAAAATAAAATGAAAGGTGTCTAGAGATTTGATGTCGATTATCATCCATTAATATTTCAAATAAAATGAAAGGTGTCCTGGTCTAGAGATTTGATGTCGATTATCATCTGTAGATGCATTTTCACCTGAGAAATCAATCATTTCAGGTTGGCTTCGATGACGAAAAACCACACAAAGAGCCCAAGGAGCGCACCAAAGGTGAGCTGGCAGAACATTAGGGCTGGTATCATGCAGTAATGATAATGACATTCATTATGGCGTCTGTCTGCCTGTCTCTGCAGAGCAGCGACTGCTGCCTTACATGATAACCATCGGTGACGGGATCCACAACTTTGCAGATGGATTAGCCCTAGGCGCCGCGTTTTCGCTGTCATGGAAGTCTGGTTTGGCCACGTCATTGGCTGTGCTCTGCCATGAGCTCCCACATGAACTGGGTACAAATATGTCACCTAGACAGCTGAGTGTGTGTGTGTGTTCCTTTTATGATCATCTTATTTTTTACGTTGTTTTTGTTCGTCTCCAGGTGATTTTGCCATTTTGCTGCACAGCGGCGTCTCCGTGCGCAGGGCGTTGCTTTTAAACATCAGCAGTGCCATGACGTCGTTCGTTGGTCTGTACATCGCTCTGTCTGTTGCCAGTGACCTTGCAACCACACAGTGGATCGCTGCCATCACTGCGGGGCTGTTTCTGTATGTGGGACTGGCTGATATGGTGAGTGTTGGGCAAACAGTCACTGAAAGACAAAAATCAATGATTACCAAAGGATTGTGGTTCTAACTAAACTGGAACTCTTGGTTTTATTGTCTTACCTCCAGCTGCCCACCATGGTTCACGTGAGCAACAAGAGACCCTGGCTGGTATTTGTGCTCCAGAGTTTGGGGCTTTTGACCGGCTGGGGCATTCTGCTGTTGCTGTCACTTTATGAAGAGAGAATCAACTTCTAACGCATGGACCCGTGTCAGGATGTCGTGACACCTGACCTCCGTACACAGGTGTATTTTGGATTCGAGTTAAGAGCTACGGTCTTATTTGTCCAGCCCCTGGTTAGGCTGAGTACTGCTGTAAGTATTTTGAAAGGAGCGGTCCACATTGTCTTAATGGGTCCCACATTTTTATGTAGTCCAGGCTGACCAGCGTTGGTCACAGAAGCCCATGTTCATTACATTTTACTTGTGCACATTCTGCACATGTCATGCCAGAAGTGTTTTGTGTCTGTCCAAATGTTTTCTCTCTCTTGTTTCCACCTAAACTGACTCTACCTGTTCACCATGACTAACAGAAATGTGCATAGAGTCACTAAGGTTGTGTGACCTCTCCCTCACACCTCATATTTCATAACGTGACTTCATCATTTTTGTCACTAATACAGTAAGATAATATTTCATAACGTGACTTCATCATTTTTTTTGCCACACACCCTGATCAGTTCTTCTCAGTCTCATCACAGTCTACAGCCACCAGAGCTGCAGTTAGC
Organism: Cynoglossus semilaevis; assembly: GCF_000523025.1. Lineage (NCBI taxonomy): Eukaryota > Metazoa > Chordata > Actinopteri > Pleuronectiformes > Cynoglossidae > Cynoglossus > Cynoglossus semilaevis. The sequence continues at coordinate 8,978,648 of NC_024324.1, read as the reverse complement.
ACTTCTCTGACACCAAATATGAAACAACTCTGTAAGAAGTACTACAAAGACACGTGTATGTAGTAACGGTACAGTACTACACAGTAGAGATCAGGTCCATCTGCCCTGGAGACAATTTACGGACACAGCAAAGTTTCCAGTTACTGTTATATTAAAATAAAGATGCTGAAACTTTAAGCCCCACCTCAGAGGTGCTGCTGTGTGGCCACTAAAGTGTACGTAAGTGCAAGTAGAAGATTGTAATGTGTCAGCACTGTCGTCTTATGACATTTATCAGTGCCTTTGTTCCCTATGAATCCCTTACTGATAAACGGCCTGTTAAAGAATAGTTTTTGTACTTTTTATTTAATGTAATTTTATGTAATGCTGGATATGTATGAAAAAGATTTGTATTTGTATTTTGACTTTGCTGAAAATTAAAAAAAGTTTGTTTTCTTCCAGTTTGGTTTCTAAGGATTATTTGCCTGTAATGTTAATAATGGTTGATGTGTTTGGTGACAAAATAATTACTATAACACAAAGTATACCAGAAACTTTAGCAGCATCAAGTGAGGTAAAACGTCACACTCTCTTTTTTTTAAACTTTTTTTTATCTTTAAAGCGATCTTCACACTGTTTTGGTGGTAAAGTTCACAACAATGAACTGAAGCCAGTAAAAGAAGAAAGTGGACATGATTTTTATCTTGTTCATCTAATCTCACTGATTTATGGGAGATGGAATTATTATCATTGGGTCAGAGTCCACTGACAACTCACTGCTTCAAAGACAGAAAAACACTCATCATCTGTTTCAGAAGTGTCTGTGGATCTGCTCATTCAGAGACCAGGCTGATCTGATGGCTGAGATCATGTGACTGCACAAGTGACGGCTGCTGCAGTTCCTCTGAACACTTTGTGCACTAATCTGGCCACCATGTACTTGCAACACACTATAACAAACATGATCAAAAAAAAGCCACTAGGGTCACCCGGAATTTGTTAAGTCAAAATGGGCCAAAGCCACTAGGGTCACCGGGAATTTGTTAAGTCAAAATGGGCCAAAAAAGTCAGGAACCACCGCTTTACAATATAAAAATAACCACATTACAAATCAGCTGATTTACCAAGAGAGAGAAACATCCTACATATACGTGCATATGTGACCAGTTTCCCCCTCCCTTTATGCCGACGTCAGTCACGATACTGCTGTGTAACAAAGTAAATGTTAAAAATTAAAAGGTCCTTCAGACTGTTCTCCACGAACTCAAACAAACAAAACACCTTTGTGTAGGAAAAGAAAAGAAACGTGAGATTAGCAGCTGCAGCTGACAGCTCTACAGCCACAAAGTGACAAAAAGGAGCCTTGACATGAAATCAGACCTTGAAGGAGCGCTTCCAAAAAACTTGTGGAATCCACACACAGAACAAGGGAGAGTTGTTTTTCCCGATACAACGTGAGGCCCAGCCCAGAGATAAAGTGCTGAGTGGTTACATGACTCACGGCGTGAACATACAGTAAATGCTAGCATGTCGACTTTCCCACAAACAAAATGACCCATTTAATGACAACATATGCGGCGGGATCAGCGCTGAACCTTTAAGCATGTGCTATAAAACCTAATGACAGAGGCTGACGGCTGCTGACGGAGGAACAGTGGATTTTTTTTCCTGAAGTCAGCTCTGCAAAACAGTTTACGAGGTTTAATGAATTTCTGGTGACATAAACTTTTAAATGTCACGTCAGAAACTAGACCTTTGGGCTAGTACAACAATAAAAGACGGTAAACTTTACCAACACTGGTGGAAGTTTATAAAACAATAATATAAAGATAGAGAAAAGATACTTTGTCATTCATTCATACAGTAAGAGATTCTGAACACGTGCTGAGCACCTGGGTTTATGTAACGCCTGAGCTGTAAATGATACTTTTTAGAAACAGCCTTCAAAATAATTTTATTGACAGCTCTACAAACTGTAAAATTGTTGAACACAATTTATCAGCTTTTTTTTTTTACTTGTGTTTCCAAAAAATATCTAAAGGACTGGGAAACCCCTGAGGGATGAGAGCAGATACACTGCTGCACCATGCAGCTCATCACAACACTACACAGGGATTTGAACCTCTAACTTTTATCAAGGGATCGAAGTGTAAAGATCGCTTGTTTGTAAAGCTCAGTCTTGGAGATTTCTTTGTTTAGGAAAAAAAGGAAATTCCCAAGTGTGTGTGTGTGTGTATGTGTGTGTGTTTGCTGAAAATGCAAACACTGGCTGATATTATTTACTTAACCATTCTGGGAAAGACTGAGCAACTGCAGGACTATTCATTAACATCTCAACAACAGGGAAGTGTTTGGGCACACACACACACACACACACACACACCTTATGTGATGAAATTAATACAAGTTAAATGTTAAATTAAATTAGTAAAATTACCATAAATGTCAAAGGGAGTGATGGTAGATCAGGAGTAAAGTATGTTCAGTTAAACCTGGTTATTTGAATAGTAAACTCCAACTCCAAACCGAGGCTCACTGTAAGAAATAAAGTGTTTTAAAAGTTGTCCTACACCGACACAGCTACAGAACGTCAATATTTACATTCACACCCTGAGGTATGACAAAGAGTGTGATTCTTGGGACTACAGTAGACAACTCAAAACAGTCGGAGGTAATTAGGTTAGCTGCAGCTATTAGGTATAAACGTCCACCTTATCTCCAGGTTTCCACTCTTTCTAACAAACTCAACAGCTGTGAGGCCAAGCATCGTCTCCAGATATTGTTGAGGTTATGATTCAATGTTTCAGTCACTACATTCCAATATTTAAGAACATCCCGTTGTACTGTCGGTGTGACTGCAAAACTGAGGCTCACTGTAAGAAGTTTTAAAAGTTGTCCTACAATATTTACATTCACACCCTGAGGTATGACTGTATTAACAACAGTGATAATGGCAGGAGAGGAGAACGAGGGGAGGGTGATGGAGGGATGGGGGAGGAAAAGAAAAATCCCACTGTGTTTACGTCCATGTACTAGTCCATTAGTAGGTCAGTTTTTGGTCAGTGAACTAATGGCTGTGCCAACATTCAGGATGAGAGGCTCTTATTTATTTACAGCATTAAAACAACTAATAGTAAAACAAACCATTTTTTAAATATATTTACTTATAAAAAATAGATTTTATTTGATAACTACTTACAACAGTCAAAAGCTACACATAATAGTTTTAGTTTTCAGCAATAGAAGAGAATAGAAGATAAAAATGATTTGGATCAAAGCCTGTGATGGGAGTCTGTACTGTCTGTGTTTGTGCTGTTACTTGAAGCGAATGATCTCCTGAGTGGCCATTCTGATGATCTGGTTGAAGTCAAACTGGATGTACTTCCTCCAGTATCGTCTGTCTCGGCCGTAGGTTGTAGCTGGGTAGCACGGACTGCCTGAAAATATTCAGATTTTAGCATTAGGGAATGACAGATGAGTCAGACCTCCGAATTTGACCTTAAGATTCAAGTAAAGTGGGAACTGCCTAGATAAGATTCCACAGAAAACAAAAAGGGCGTGTCTACGGGAGGTCAGATCATTTTAAATGATTAAAATGGAATTTTTTTTAATAAGCTCAGAATCAGACTTTGACACATTCTTGATGTCAGTGCTGGGAATTTGAGCTGGTAGAACAATACTGTCTGTTCTGTACCTTCTTATCCCTTCCTGTTTGGCTGCATTCACTTTGTTTCAGCATAATCGACTCCTCTTCCTGCCTACTACCTGTTTACTGTGGACTAGACCAATCACCTGTCCTGGAGTCAGGAACAGGTCCAAAGTTGCAAAGTAAATAAACAGTTTACCTGTGGCCTTCCATTTGGATAAAACATTTAAAAAGTGATTTATACAAAACAAAATTTATCACGTTTTTAAAAAGAGGCACAAGATACAATAGTTATTGAGATGAGACTTGACAGCTTAAAAGAGGGACATCACATCAATCAAACTTTATCCTCTATCGCCCTCTAGAGGTACAGGAACAGCTGTCCTGATTTTACTGATTTCCTAATGAACAAGCTGCAGAGAGAGTGTATGTTTACACACGACGGGTTAAAAAAACCAAAAACGTTATCATAGATAATGAGAAAAGAAGTCTTAAAGGTCGAATGACATTAACGAAGCTGAGAAATGGTATTTCTGCTCTTACCAATGCCGTGAAAGATTCTGGCAACTGCTCTTCCTGAAAACTTCTCATCGCTGCGGTTGGAAAGAAAACTTCTGACATCTGCTCGGATCTGGTTTTCCCAATCCAATAGCTTACAAAAAATATGACAAAAACTATTTCAGAGGACTTATTATAGTAGCAATGTACTGTATCCCAACCATCCTGAATTCTATACCTTAAATTTGTCCAGTTCTTGGATGTCCAGTGGTTGGAGTGTGTGCTCACGGTCTCGCCTCTTGTCAAAGTACTCAGAGAGAAGTTTTTTCAGCTGCAGACTTCGATTCACGTCCAGATCATCGAGGCAGGAGGTGACACTTTGGAAGGCAACGCTGGAGATAAAAATACAAAAACAACCATTTATGAGAAAAACTGTTCACTTTATTATCAACTCAGCAGGAGGTCAAACAAATGTTTACCTCTTGAATGCCTTAAAACAGGCACTCAGCTGGTAAAGCTGCGTTTTCTCTCGGTCCTGCACACGGTTGTGGAGGAACTGACCAACTCTGTCCAGTTCTTCATCGCTCAGGTCGCCATAAGATCGGAAGTAGAACGACACAGAGGAGAACTCAACAAGAATTCCACTACGACCGCCACCTGTAATTAATTTCTTTTTTTAAATCAGTGATTTACTAAAGATTACTAAAGAGGAAAATATTTACATTTAAGGTAAACCTTAAAGCTGCTACCCCTTAATTTCTTTTGTGAATATAAATACAAACCTCTGTCAGTGCTCCACTGCAGCTGCCTCAGCCCTCTCTTCACCAGAGGAAGCTGCCATCCCATAGTGTCTGCAACTTCCACCACATCAAACTCCAGCTGATCACAGGTCTCCACCTTCTCACCTTTCATTCGCTTCCTGGCCAGAACCACAGCCACAGGAGGGCAGCTGAGGGATACATTAAAAAAGGTGTTTTTATTTTCAATGACTGATTCGCTCAGTTGCAGGAGGTTTGGGTCAAACATTTTATACATTTTAGTGATAGTGTTTTTATTTTCAACGACTGATCATTTTCACTCAGTTGCAGGAGGTTCAGGTCAAACATTTTATACATTTTAGTGATTTTCTGGAGCTGTCTGGGTCCATCATAGCAGCTGACTTTACACACAGACAGAGTCGGGTGGAGCAGTTCTACAAAGCGCTGAGGGTGCAGCTCCAGATAGCAGAGCAGTGTTTCTACACCTAAAACACACAAAGAAGAAATCAGGCCTTAAGTCTTGAAGCTGGGCATAAACATAAAAGTGTGTGTTTGTGGTGTTCATTTTCCTCCACCTTCTTCTGTGATGTCCAGAGCCTCCACCGTGTCTTGGATGGGAATCGCTCTCTCGTGTGTGTGACACACTCGCTCTCTCGGCCAATCATAGTCCACCTCTTCTTTGTCTCCTGGTCCATCATCAGCTGCTTTAACCTCTGCATTCTGCTGCTCCAATAAAACAACCCCCTCAATGTTTCCTGATTCCTCATTGGTCGCCTCATTTGGATCTTTTTGTATTGATAATTCTAAGGAAGCAGGCTGTGAAGTCTCCTTGAGGTAAAGAAGACAAACACCTGTTAACTTAACACCTAACATAACGAACCAAAGTTCACCTAACACAACAAACCAAAGTTATAAACAGAAGGTGACTGTCATTGTTTAAAGACCTGAGCATCAGCAGTAACAGGAGCAGGGTTGGAGCTTCTCTCCTCATCACAAACATCCATCATCTCCAACAAATCAGAGTCTTCAACATCCTACACAGATGGTAAACACTTGACAAACTTTCCTTTTTTTTTTTTTTACAAAAGCAGTAAACACTTGACAAACTTTCTTTTTTTTACAAAACAAAAAACTTCCAAGACCCAAAGACACAATGTCAGTTACCCTCATGAGCTCTTGTTGTTTCTGGTGGATGCGTTTACATTTGCACTGAGGGAATACTTTCTGGACCAGCCTCTTCACGGTGTAGTAGTCCACCGTGTCTGCATAGATGTGACGACGCAGCTCGTGCAGGTCTTCACCCTGGACACAGGGACACAGGCAGGAAGTTTAATTCATTTATATATGAAATGTTTTGTTAAAGATGAGCCACTGATTTTTGTAAACAGGAAGCACAATTGTAAACAATACCTCAAAAATATGAAGCAACAGTTAATGCACAACAATCAACTGGAAATACAGTAATCAAGACTAAACATTTTATAAAACCAGATTACCTTAAAACTGTGAACATAATGTTTTTAATGCAAATATCAACTGTTGTATTCACTGGCCAATATATATGGCATGAACAGTCACATAGAAAATATATCTTTTACTTTGACGTAGACAATTAATTCCAAAGAACTTTTTTTTTTAACCTCAGGATCCAGGAAGAGGTGACAGTGGGCTGGTTCTCCGTCTCTTCCTGCTCTTCCAATCTCCTGGACATAGCTCTCAAAGCTCTGACAAAAATAATCAACAGGATAAATTATTAGGATAGAAAAAATCAGTATCATGTGACCATTTTATTATAATAAATAGGTATAAGAAAGAAGAAGTAAATAAACCAAATGGTCAAACCTTTGGCATGTTGTAATGGATGATGCCGCGGACATCAGATTTATCCAAACCCATTCCAAAAGCCACAGTGGCCACCACTATTCTGAGCTCCCCGCACATGAAGTTATTCTGGACCCTCCTGCGCTCAGACGCAGACAAACCGGCGTGATACGACTCAGCCTGCCACTTCAGTGGCTTACGAATCTTCTTTCTTGCTGTAAAAACAGATTATGAAGCACAGACGTTATTTTTCAGTCTAATGATAAATATGAACTGAGAATGACAGGACTCACCCAGCTCCTTCTTTCTGTCTGACGCAGAGTTGTTCTGGCTGCTGCTGCTAACTTGTTTGTTTTCTTTAACCAGCACTCCCTGCAGGCAGGTTCTGAGCAGAGCTGCTATACGGGCCGTCTCCTCTCTTCTGGTGCAGTAGATGATGACGGAGTCCAGACAACCAAATCGATCTCCTTTCAGCAGGGCCACCAGAGCCTGGAATCATTCAACACAGGATGAGATGCCTACATTCTTGTTTCTTTTTTCACTTTTCATAAAACTAGGCTGAATATTTAAAAACCACCAGACCCGATCCTTCTCTTTATCCATGGACACAGACAGATACAGGTTAGAAGGAACTGCAGCAGAGCGAACTGCGATGCCGTCCTGATCAGGGATGTCCAAATGCTGAGCAATGTCCAGAGCGGTGGACAGAGTGGCTGTGGCAGTGAGACCCAACAAGCACTGGACTCCCAAACGTTCCCTCAGTACCTGAAAGAAAAACGACAGTTCAAATAAGAGCAAACAGTCACCACTTTATTTATCTAATAAACCACAGTATCTGAGGAACTATCAACCCAACCAACCTTACAGAGTCTCAGGTAACAAGGTCTGAAATTATGAGACCACTCAGAGACACAATGAGCTTCATCAATACAGGCAAAGGCCACAGGAGGGAGCTCCTGAGCTGAAGGTAGACATCCAGCACCTGAGCCTCCTCCACCAACTAGAGCCTCAGGAGAGAGGAGCAACACACACACTTGACCTGACTTCACCTGTAAAGACAGGAGCAGAAAAACACAGGGCAACATTTAAAAAACAAATCAAACATGGACAAAATAGGAATCATGTCATTTTTTAAAGCTTTGAAGATAAAAAAAATGATCAAGAGAAAATAAAAATTGTTTTCTATCTTCTCCTCTCTTGTGTTACCTTTTCTATGGCAGCTTCTCTCTGTTTCATGGTCATGTTGGAGTGAATACAGGCTGCCTTCAGTTTAGCTGGCAGACCAGACAGCTGGAAACATAATCAAAACAATGTAACTGCATCACTGTTGTCTTTAAAATAAAGCAGACCTTGTTGCTCATCCTAACCTGATCGTCCATCAGTGAGACCAGAGGAGAAATGACCAGTGTGATGCTCTTTGACCTCTGAGCGTACAGATAGGCAGGGAGCTGGTAACACAAGGATTTACCCATACCTGTTGACAAGACTACCAGGGTCGAGAGGCCTTCAAAAAAAAAGAGAAAAGAATTTAACAACATGGGCCAAATCTGTTACTCTGTTATGCTAAGCAAATGCACAGAAAAAAAAAATATTTTCTAGTAACAATTTTTAGACTAATTGAGTTTTGAATGTGCAGATGTCAGGCATACTGTGGCTACAACCACAATGGTTATGACCATTTCCTATATAAGGTCTATGGTTTACGTGCTGTGGTACCTGACAGGATCCTCATGATGGCGTCCTCCTGTCCTGCTCTGAATGACTTGTAGCCAAGGTCTTCCAGAGCTGCGTAAACTTCAGCTGGTGTTTCTGCACACACACACACACACACACAGCCATGGTTAACTGTCCATGTAGCTTCAACCACACACAACGGTGTTTACTTACCCTGAACCTTTCCATCGTCTGTGAGGGGATACAGGGGTTCCATGGGTGGAGGAGGAGGGGGGCGCTCATAGTCCGGTCGAATCACATTCAGCAGCTCCTCGTCATTATGTTTATGATCCACTTCATTTTCTCTGTCCTGCTGCTCCTCACTGACACTAGGAGACACTGTGGGAACACAAATGTATTTTGATGTTAGATATTGTGGGTGGAATTTTTTGAATGTTCACTTTAGCAGGAACATTAGACAGGAAAAAGGTCAATGGACTTACTGAGAGGCTGAGGTCGCAGTGTTCCTGTTGCCCTGGCAACCTCCTCAAGCGTTGGCAGTTCAAAAGGCTCCTCCTCAACAGGCTGGTTCTCAGGAGCAGGTGGAGGAGCAGGAACTAAGGAGTGCAGTTGTGAAGTGAATAAAAACAATACTATTTGTATATAAAATTGTATTTTATTCCTGACATTTGATCTAAAAATATCAAATGTGTGGCTCTGCCTTTTTATTGATTACAAAGACCAGATACAAGATTATTTATGAAAAATCAAATTGAACAACCTTGTCCTTTGCAGTCGATGGCCCAGTGTCCTGTTCCTCCACACTTGTAGCAGGTATCGCCCTGACGATTGAGGCCTCCTCTGAAGCCTCCTCTGAAGCCTCCTCTGAAGCCTCCTCCTCTCCCACGGCCAAAATATCCACCACCTCCACCGAAGCGTTCACCTTTCAGCTGGAACTTCTGCATGTATATCTGAAACAGACATGACAGATTGACCTCAGTGATATTATCTGTGTGTTTTTATATTTTGTACTTTCTATGTTAGATTGACCTCAGTGATATTATCTGAAGTGTTTTTATATTTTGTACTTTCTATGTGAAATTATTATAATATTATTATTCATATATATTATAGTTTTACAGACATTTATATCAATTAGAATTCTACAAGAGCTCACGAACTCCCTGATTACTTTAATATGAATTTTACTCTCTCACCTGTTTGCGGAGTGCCATTCCTCTAAGTGCATATCCTTTGACATGAGATTTCTTCTTCATATTAATCTTCACAAAATTACCCTCTGCACCCTTCATGCCTCTGCAGAGAACAAAAATAAATACATAGGTCAGGTGAAGATGCTGTGACACCATCCTGCAACACGTCCTGGTCAGTGTGACCTCACCTGGCTCTGACAGGTTGAGTCTGACACATTCTCCGACTCACAAACTCCTCTTCAACTTCTCCCAGCAAATTCTCATGAACCTCCTTGACACAAACATTACCACGTAAAAATTACAAAAAAGATGCTGCACTGCCAGATAAAACACAAAATAAGCTTCTTACCTTTTTGGGTTCCTTGGTCTTTTTCTCCATCTCCTCCTCATCATCTTCATCTTCATCTCCTTTGTCTCCTCTCCCTCATCATCTTCATCTTCATCTCCTTTCTGTTTGGTTCTTTTCTTTCTTCCTCTTTGCGCTGAACTCCCTTGTTTGTCTTTGTCAACTTTTTTCTTTTTCACCTCTCGCTCTCCTGACAACTCACCCTCCTCTCCATCTCTCTGCCTCTTCCTTCCTCTCTTCTTTGGACCACTGACCCTGAGCTCATCACCAACACCCTCTGACGTTGGTGTTGTCGTCACTTCTTTTTGCATCTCCTCTTCGTCCTTCCTTTTCAGTTTCCCTCCTCCTCTACTTTTTCTTGCAGGTTTCTGATCAGGTTTTGCTTTACTATCACTGTCTGTTTTGTCAGTAGTGACGCTCTCATGGTTGTGCTCTGTCTTTCCACTTCCTTTGACATTTGAAATCATCTCACCGTTTCTTTCACATTTTTGTGTTTCTCCTTCCATCTTACTCTTTTCTTCTCTTCTTGCATCTTTTTCCTGGTTTCCTGCAACAGGTCTCTCCTCAACCCCCATCTCTTCAAACACCTGACATCTCTCCAGCCACTTCCTGTCAACAAAACTCAGCCTGTTGGCAGAAGATGGTCTTACACCAGTCGTCATCCCCCCTATTGCTCC
>NC_024324.1:8935901-8968036 GCF_000523025.1 Cynoglossus semilaevis | reverse complement strand
CTACCATTTAAGGAACTAACATGTGGTTGCGTATTGCCTAAAGTTTCAGAATCATTCTTTTTGTGACCTGAAGCCTCAACATGATCCAATAATTTTTGTACAGCAGCAGGAGATTCTGCTGAATTTTCTACATCAGGTGAAGAAGACAACGCTGACAACAAGGAGGCGGATCTGACTATAGAGGTGCTTACACTTGATCCAGTTTGATTCTGTGAAATAAAGCCACGGTCATTTATATCAGTGGTCGGCCTGATTTTACTAACGCCACTGTTGCTGCCACTTGTTTCATCTCCAAACTCTGTGTCAGGTACGAATGGTTTAAACAGCTGCTCCGGCTCCAGTGGATGGAGAGTCTCTGAGTCCAGAGGCCCCAGGGTGGTCCTAACACTTCTGTGAAGAAAACAACGTTTTGACTGGAAGGCAACAATATAAAGCAATAAGAAATACTTTCGTATATTAAATACAGTGACTAGAAAAAGTAGTGCAAAAACACATTTAATTTACGGCTGTTGTTTGGATGAAAAATGACATTTGAAGGTAGCATCATGGAATAGAGTGACTAGAAAAAATGACATTTGAAGGTAGCATCATGACTAACCTTGGAGAAAAGGGACAGGAGTTGTGGTCAGAGGGTAAGACCCTGTCAGTGGATGGAGCATCAATAGCAGCTGGAGTTCTGGGACTACGTGTCAGACCAATTTGTACGCCAGCTTTTAATGAATTCAGAGGAAGCCGACCAATGTGGGATGACTTCTTCAACGAGACTGGTCTCTCCTGGAGGATCGACAACACTTGTTATGATAATCCATTATTTATCCTCTTCTCCCCCCTCTTTAACCACGTGGTGAAGTTACTACCTTGCTTAACGTGGCCAGGTTCTGTTTAAGCTTGTGGCCATAATATTGTGCAGAGGCCTGAAGACTGTCTTTGTCCTGTGGCGTCAGTCTGGGAGCTGAACGTGGCAATGCACTGCGATTCAAATGAGAGCCCCAACAGTCGGACTGCTACAGGAACAGAAGACAGACACAAAAACAGGGAAATCGAAAAACATAACACACATGAAAAATCAGCAAAACAGATTAAAATAGTTGACAAAGCAACTTGTACAATGGAAGAGGAATAATGAGATTTTGTGCATTAATCACCTTGGGGGCTGTACTGTTTTTAGAAATAGACGTGGGCTGCTCACTGTGTTCAGTGGCTCCACCAGTACTTGTGTTTTCCTTGGCTTGTTTCAAACTGCGGTACTCTTTATACAGTTCTGAAATTAAGACACACACATTCACCTTTCTCCACCAAGGTTCAGTAAAACTGCAGGTGCTGAATCCGTGTGATGGAATTCATTTACTTACTTCTGGTCTCTTCTGGGGCTTGGTCAACATCATCCTGAAAAGACCACAAAATATCACATGTCAAAGTAATCATATATAATTATGCTATTGTGACCTGCAAATAAAACTACGCAAAATAAACGATGTTGACATTGTTGTTCTATAACACGTATGCATGTGGCTAACAAGTCAGTCACCTTGCCGGGTTTCCTTTGGTGCTCCGCGACGAAGCCTTGCTCCCACTTCTTTAGCAGAAGCTTCACTTCGTTGTAGCGATCCATGATTCCTCCAGGAAAATAATCCTACACCATGCTAACCTGTGTTAGCTGTGTACGCTGTCATGTATGTTTCACGGGTTTAAGAACAATATAAAGCTAAGACTTTCTCTATTTCTGTTTAGTTATCGTTTGTCTTTTTCAAACCTCGTCAGAATGATCATGTTGGAGCGATCTTTAAATAAATAAAAAAAAAATCGCTCTCACATAACAAGTTGTACGACTTAAAAAACCTTCGAAAACTCTGTTATGACTTCTGAAGTGACAAGTGAATGGAGGCAGGCTTTGTGTTGTTTACGTTCTTCCCGCGCTGAAACGTCACCATACGTCACCCGACACGTAAAATGTCACTAGGTTGCCATGTTTCTTTTTTTGCAGGAATTATTATTTAATTCCAACACGCATAAAGAGAGATATTTATTTAATAAATCATAACTATATAATGCATTAACAAAGACTTTCACTTTAGCGACAGTGTTAATGTGATATTAAATTATAAGTAAACGATGTTCAGCTAAACCATGTAATTGTTGTGATTCAAGGTTGCCATTCTTTAATTTGCATACCAATGGTTTGAGGTTTATACCACATTTATTTTTAGTATATTCCGAATTTTTTGCTATTTACTGTATATATTTTGCTATTTATATTTTTTATATATATTATATATTTTCTGCAGTTATAAAGCCTATATAAATTTAAGAATGATGACATTTATACTTTAGCCTCTTCTACTGTCCAGCTAAATTTGAGTTTCATGGTAATAACTGTTGGTTTATATAATTTAAGTTTCCGTTTGCCCAGTTTTTATTAATATATAAATTCTCTATTTATCGTCTTTACTTACTGTTTTGTTTATCTCTTGAAGTTTTAGAATGCATTTATATTAATTGCACTGATCACTTTTCGCCACTGGGTGGTAGTAACAAACTACAAAGCTGGGTGTGGAAGACGACATACTGTTCAGCAAATAAGTGCAGCATACACAGGTCCAGCCCAAGCAGACATTCGATCACTGGAGAAAAACAAGGTAGGTAAACGTCTTTTGCGTGTCTTTATGCTTTTTTTAAAAAAACGGATGTAGTTGTTATACACCTTAGTAAATGTGCTAGTAAAATATCTTACAATAAAAAATACCCAGCGTTAGTTGCAGAAGCGCAGTGAAGCTAACTGTAGCTTAGCCATTTTTAAATACCCCTGATGTGAGCTAAGTACTACACGTTGTATTTTAACAACTAACAATCATATATATTTCGCTCATGACTTGTTAACATTTAGTCGGGATTTATTGTTGGTTGTAGTAAACAACAGATATAAAATATATCCGTACACACTAATTTGAATGTCTTCTTTCCTCAGATCTGTGACCAAACTACAGGAAATACTGGAACTGCAAAATCAACATCTCCTGACCCTACACTTCACAACAGCTTGTCTCTTACGAATTCAGGAAACTGCTGGCAGTCTATTCAGAAGACTGGAGGCAGACTGCAGACTCGGAATTACATCAATGTCTTTCTGATTTTTATTTTGTAACAAATGGTTTTAAGTCATGGATCAAGCTGTCGCGGACGGTCCTGTCATTCTTGTCATCCGGGCACCGAATCAAAAGTATGATGACCAGACCATCAACTGTTGTCATAACTGGACTGTGGAGAAACTCAAGGCGCATCTGTCAGACGTATACCCAAGCAAACCGGTGAGTATCACAACTAGAATTGTTTGGGGGTTTTTTTTCAAGAAGAAAAGCTCAGAGAACACACAGTAGAACAGAATATGTCAACAGTCAGAAGGTCAGAATTCTACTCCCTTGTCTGCTAGTCCACAGTCCAATGTGTGCCTGGGCAGCACTCCTGGGTGACAGTGGACCCACTATGATGTCATGTAAAGGTCCACTGTATGATATTTGAGTTAAATTCTTCTTCATTCTATACTAATGTGCTGCTCAATCCACAGAAACTAAATGTTTTATGCTACACATATTGCATGCATTTAATATTAGTTTATGACTCCGATTACATCTGAACATCTTTTTTCTACTGTCATTTACGACAGGACACTTTGTGAAAGATTCACCATTTACAAGCCCTGTCTTTAACCTGTCTAATCCAATCAGTGATTTCCTCATGAGACAGAAAGTAGTTGCAGGGCTCACAGTCCTATCACCACACACACGGTCAACAGTTCCCACCTGGATAATGTTCACTGTTTGCTTTTATGTTGTGTTTTAATACCTGTGATAAGGGACAAAGACCGTTACCTGAGGTTTATTCTTCTACTGTGAAAGAAGCTGTCACTCACAGCAGCTGCAGGAGCCTCCGAGTCTGTACGTTTGACGTCACAGCACAAGGAAGGCGTTTAAATTCCTGCAGCGATGTGCACTACTGCTAATCCTTTCTGCTGGGCTCTAGTTCTGATCTAGACTCTCTCACAGGGGGGAAACCATTTCATTGGCATGCTGTAGAAACATCTCTATCTGCTTTGCATTTTATCAGATCACATAAATAAGGCGTCAATTAACCTAGCTGGTTTTGTTCATGAATGAGTCGAGTATTCAATGAATGTAGGATTTAAGAGGTCACACACACTGACCTTGTTGGAGCAACAGTTTAATCCGGGGTTAAAATCCTATTATCCTGATTAAGGTTACTATAATCTGAAGCTTATTATTTACTTACACAACACTAGTGCTTTTTGATTCCAGGACATGAATTATCACATAGGTTTATTTTTCTTGATCTTGTTTAGTCAAGTGTTTTCAAGTATGATAATCTGGATGAGGGCGGTGCTGCAATAGCTTGACTGTGTTTTGTGTGATGCCTGTTTTTTTTACCTGTTGTTTCTCATCTTTATCTTATTTTAAATTGGAAATATGTAGTAAAATATCTAACAATATTAAACTGTGTTCATTCTATTCTAGAGCTCCAAAGACCAAAGACTGGTGTATTCTGGGAAGCTGCTTTTGGATCACTTCACATTAAAAGATGTTTTAAGAAAAGTAAGTTTAATCTTTTGGGTTGTGGGCCAAAAGATGTTCACTGAGATGGTTGTAGAGGGTCACAGAACTGTGAAACACTATATTTTAGTTTTAAGTTTTTTATTGCCTTTGGTCTAATTATGTTATGTGTTTTGTGCTGTTTTTGTCTTACTTAATTAGATGCATTTGTGCTGTTTTTGTCTTACTTAATTAATTATGATTACTCGTGGTTAATCAACATGCCCAAATTGACATATATTGCTAGAATGGAGAGTGGACTCATTGGATTTACAGTGCACATCATTCTGCCCATGTGTTAAAAAGTTTAATCAGATTAATTTTATAAAATAATTCAGACTTGACGGCCCTGGACAAAACAGATTCTGTTTTATCTACATTTCCCCTGAGAGACAGGAGGTGTTTAAATGTCTGCTCATTGAGATGAATGTCTCAAACTCAAGACTCTGTTTGACACTGAGCTGCGTTGCCCTCTACAGCAGGACGAGTACCACATGCTCCATCTGGTATGTGCCTCACGCACACCCCCCAGCTCCCCGAAGCCCCCCCGCAGCCACAGCAACAAGCCCCAGGAGAACTCGCCAGGTCCCACGGTGGGTCAACGCTGGCTGGAAACATCTTTCCACACGTTTCATCATCACCACTCCACCTTTCATCATCCAGCTCACTGCTGTACGCCTTCATTAAGGTTTGAAGGGGAAAAATATCTACAACTTACTGTTACTTTTACAGCCCTTGACAAACTCCCGTCCTCCACCTGCTGGTCAGCCGCAGTCGCCACCTACAGGAGAGAACAGTGATGGAGTCAGGCAGAGGGCTGGAGCCTACCCTTATCATCAGATGTATTCACAGGCTATGCACAGGTAAAAAAAAAATTTACAAATTAAGAATTATCACGAAGTAAAATGAAAAGCCAAAAAATTGTAAAACAAGAAATAGCAAAAGAAATTAGAAAGTCCAATGAAAAAAAGCTGATATGATAACAGTGAGTTAAATGCTGCATTTTTTTATTTTCCAGTTGGAACCAGTTCCTTCAACAGTCATATTACAGGCCCATGACACTAATGTGGTGGCAGCAGATGTACATGCGACAGTACTACCTGCACTAGTAAGTCCTTACATGTTAAATGTCACTCTTTATTTATTCATCAACAAACACAACAGCACACCCATCGTCAACTACTTCCTGTCTCTCACACGTCAGTCAGATGTTAGCCGCCGCCTCCTCCTCTCAGCACCTCCCTCCGCAGCAGCCCTCGGCTCAATACAGCCAGTCCGAGCCCGTGACCCGCCGACCTCGGGCCAATCGGCGTGTGAACCCGGAGGTGCAGCTGAACGCACAGGGAGGAGAGGTCCTGAATGAAGAGGAGCTGAACTGGGATTGGCTGGACTGGGTCTACACAGTTTCACGTGCTGCCGTCCTGCTCACCATAGTCTACTTCTACTCCTCCTTCAGCCGCTTCCTCATGGTCATGATGGTCATGTTGGTGCTTTACCTGTGAGTTTGAACTTGTCTGCCTTTTCTTTTTTTCTTGTGAAGAGGACATTTCTGAACTGTTGTGTTTCTGTCTTCAGACACCAGGCCGGTTGGTTTCCCTTCAATCTGGAGAACGAGCTCCTGCTCCCTGGAGCCAATCAGGATGAGATGGAGGCAGAGCAGCAAAACCAGGACTTACAAGAAATGGTATCTGCTGCTGTCCTTTCTATAATGGACTTCACACTGTACCTGCAGTGACAGAATCTATTTGTAGGCCGCAGTTTGTTGCATGTGTCTTACATGAGTCTGTCTCCTGCAGGAAGGACTAATGGACGACAACTCAGACGATGAAGGCGAGAGCGGAGAGGAAGGAGCTGAAGATCCAAACAGCAGCCCAAACGCAGGCTTCCTGGCGTCTACATGGTCATTCATCGTAACCTTCTTCATGTCACTGATCCCAGAGGGCCCAGCGAACGCCGTTAACTAAACCACAATATTCACAACGAGAATCTCCGGCTGACAGTGGACGAAAGTCCAAGCCTGTTCAGGGAAACTGTTACTGTCTGTTTCAGTATTAAAGATTCCCGATAGTGTGTTTGTCCTCATCTTCAGACTGTGACTGAGAAGACAACTGACTGATTCGAGTCCAACAGGTGAAAACGTTGTCTTTATATTGACTTCTCTAGTTTGTCGGAGCGAAGATATGAACAGTGGGCTTCTATAAATGATTACTAACACAGCCTCCAATCATACACTACATAACCTGTCTATAGTTTATATAGACGTTTCTTAACACGAATCATCACAGCATTGTGTGTCTAACAACACGTGTCTTGTTTTTCTCAATAGAAAAATTGTATATTTGTTGAAAGTCTTGTTTTGCAACCAGATGGATGACCTGATTGTTGTTGTTTTGTTTTTTTACCGCAGATTGGACAAAATGTGACAGGACATTTGAAAGTGTTAACACAAAGTTAACTTGAGTTGGCTATAGTAAAAGTCGATCCGTGCTGAAATCAGCCGGAAAGAACAAAGTGAGGAGATGGTGGTGAGAGAAGAGAAAGAAAGAACATTGTAATGAATCAAACTGACAAATTCATGTGGGGCAAAACCACATGTGCTCAAATCCAGCCTGTCAAAATGGCTGCCGCTGTTGTGTATTAAGAGTTATAGTTGTTATTATTAAACATACCTTTAAGGTAATGTCCTCATGGTCTCTTTTTCTTCACATTATCACCTGGATGTGATCACCAGAGCTGACCTGCTTTTCATGAGATGAAAAAAGAGAAAATAAACAATCCATCATAGTGATCGACCAAACCAATATGTTGATTTATTTAAATTAGAATTATTAAAATGGTTATTTGTTTTTTAACAATATACTGGGACACTAACGTAACACTAACCCTAACCATTATTCATACATCTCTAACGTTCGTTGTGCTGTATATCTATGATACGTTTAAGTGTAAATATATTTATATATAAATATATATTGATATAAATATATAATAGTAATAATAAATTTATTTCATAAGATCAATATATATAATTTTCAAATCCATTTGAATTTTTGTCTTACCTTATCACTTAGCATAGCCTAGCTCATTATGATTAGCTTGTATCGTACTGTATCGTGTCTAACGTCCACCAATAAAAATAACTACAGTATAACACAATAAAACTAAAAAAAAGTTTTTGTTGCACTTAAATCACATGGTATAACATTTAAATAATAATTAACGTAGCTCTAGTATACTTTTATACAGGTAAGCATTGATCCGAATGCAGGAAGCTATAAAATTATCCAATACGATCGATTTACCTGTGAACGTTAGTTTCCGTTTAGCTGGATTGATCTTCATACGGATACAAATTAAAGTTTTCGCGCCCTTAAATATACATGTTAGGCAATAAAAATTAAGTCGATTAAAAAAACATATTACGAATAACTCTATTTTACGTACAGTATTATTCTATTAGGGTCCTACAATATCAGATTCAACAACCTGTAGTTATGAAGTGCGTTAACCAGGACTCTGCTGCCACCTGGAGGTTATGTCCGGAAAGCAACGAAACAACTTCACAATTAAAACAAAATATTTCCTGGCAACATGAAATCAGTTGTGTCACATTTGACTTACCTGTAACAACAAACAGATAGTGTTCACTCACCAACCAAAAAGACGACAGGAGGAATTCACCATGTTCACACTTTTATTGCTTTGCACCGTTCGTCTCTGACCCAGAGGTCATCATCCAGGCGGACAGCAGGAGGCAGTTAGCTTCACTGATGTCACTGTACATCAGAACAAAGTCAGTTTCTCTCAGTGATGGTGGTGAGCACTGCACTGAAGTGGTGATAAGGTTTATGCATCAATACATGTCCATTAAACACCATCACAACATCATATTCAAAAACGTGGGTGTAACAGTGGATAAACACACTGGTCCATAGATGTGGAACTGCAGACTGAAACAAGTGAAACTTCCTCTTAGAAAACTATGGTTTTAGTGTTGAGAGTACAACAAGTTGACATTTACAGACGATTTAGGAGTAATAAATTATTTCAATACTGATCACACAGCAGTGGCAGCAGAACACCGTACACAGACACAGTAGTTAGCAGGTACAAATGGAAGAGAACCGTGAGTTACGTACATCATTTGAGACCAACATTAAGACACGTGAGCCTTCGTAGGAATCCAAACACACACCTGTTCACTCCGGTCAACTTCTGCCTTTTGGCATCCACGTGCCAAGGTTTAGGTCAGACCTGCACAGCCACATCTTTGACAAGGCACGTACTGTAAGCTCTTGTTCGAATCATCACTGCGGCTAAACACACGGACAGACGATGAAACCGACAGCGAAAATATCGTCTCGCTAAATATTCTTTGCCTAGAGTCCATACATCACAGGGTATGGGATACTTATTGCTAAAAACCAGACTGCACTTAGCAAAATAAAAACAACTTTTTATAGAATATATATATATTTCTCTGACACTTTACTTGCATAAAAGTATTTGCAGCACTAGACATGAATCTGTACATCACACCCACACCCACACAATAACTAACATCAATACAGACAGTATAAAAAGAGGTGCTACTAGACACATACAGTATATAGATGTTTTTTTCCTTTATCCTGCACCTCACTACGTGTATTGATTTACAGCATTTATTAAAATAGTTGTCGACAATGTCCCGGTAAATACACGTGGGGAGGCTACGGTCAGAAATCCTTCACGATTCCTGAGCAGGTGAAGTGACGATAGTTCCTGTTGATACCGAGGGAGAAGCAACCTCCTCATGAGTAACGTTTTCAGGTAAGAAACTACACTGGCAAAGTGCTTCCTGTACAGTACAGACTTCACATGGCCTCAGAAGTAGAAGTTTACAAACAGAAACAACATGGTACACGTACACAAACACCCGCATGTGGTGCGTCGATGACGGCAAAGAAAAATATGAAATGTGCGGTTAAACACCAGACCAGCGTTACAGCAGCATTTTCCAACACTTCACTGTTCTTCTAGTGCAGTGGTTCCCAAAGTAGGGGTCAGGTGACCCTTAGGGGCACAAGGTCAGGCTTGGGAATCACTGTCCTAGTGGAACTAGAGGTAACATGCCTACACTAATGTAGTTTTCTACATGATTTACTTTAAAATGTGACCAAAGATGATTTAGAGTGGTAGTAATGTAGTTTTCTACATGATTTACTCAGAAAATGTGACCAAAGATGATTTAGAGTGAAACCCTGTAGAAGTAAAAGAAAAAACAACTTCAACAATCTGAATACTGTGGAAAATATATCCCCAATGAGTAGTTTAGATTAACTTCAGGAATGTTTCTACTGCATTTCCAGTCAGTTTGGAATATTCTGGCTGAATGAACCTGTTGGTGAAAAGGCTCTCCTTGAATGATGACGTATGATCCATCACTTCCTGCTCTTCATCACAGCCCTGAGCCACGACAGAGTCTGTACTGAATGATCCCAATACTAGAAATATTAAACTTGGACTCAACAGTACATATGACTGTAACCAGTTTAATTTGCAGAATCTGATTCGACTGTGTTTATCGTTGTGTTGTCGACTGTTGTTCAGCCAAAACAATCCGTGGTCCCTGACAGGACCTGAATGATTTCCTTGTCTGGGTTTAAAGCTGGTTGAGTTTAATGAATGAAAACACATGAACACACACAACCAAACAGCACGGAATAAAAACGTATGTTGTTCTGAGACATGTACAAAGCGGTGGCCAGCTGAAACCATGATGACGACGACAACCATGAAATGTAAAACCAGTTGAAATTTAAATAAACTAAAATCAAAAACAGTCAAACAGTAAAAACCCGACAGCGAGGCCCCGTCCTTTGGCATCTGAATGAGTGATATGGAAAATATATATTTCATTTTTGAAAGCGCGTCGATGGGCAGTCACAGCACAACTCTATCATTCAGAGGTGTGTGTGTGTGTGTGTGTGTGCTCTCAGGAAGTACATTTTACAAATATTTGAACACAGGCTGCACACTGGAGTGAAGCAGGACTCCTGCAGGAGGTTCACCTCCTCTTCTGAAGGTAGGAGAAGAGTCACCGCTCCTCTTCTTTGCCCTCCACCGTGATGGTGCCCTCCACTGGGGGTAAAAAGTTGTAGATGGATGACATCACAGGAAGGTCTCGGCGCTGGATCCTCCTCCCGGCGTGTCGGGGCTGACGTCCACTCTAACACAAGCTACCTTCTCCTGGCTGTCACACAGAACGACAGGATTAAACCAGAAACTCAAGTGACGTTGCTGTTTATGAGAGTAAGTCATAAAGTTAACCTCAGTGAGTTTAGTTAAGTCAAGTTAAGTTTAAATAACTAGAGCAGGTTCGATCTCCTACAACTGTGACTGAAGTGTTTATAATTAAATCAATGCTCAATATGTATCAACATAGCTTTGTTACTGTGAAAAAAATGTTTGCATATTTGTTTATACCCACTTTAACCTTCATCAAATACCTGTAATAAGTGGGTATGATCTACTACTAAGATCTAACTCACACCCGATGAGGTGACACGCTTCCTCCTATTGACTAGGGCTGTCAAAATGACATGGTTGGGGTTAAATCATTCCACACAGGTTGTCATTTACACATGCTGTGGGAAACAGATTTCGTCTCACTGAAGCACTTGGTGATTTATCGCGAATAATCATGATTAGTTGTGATTAATCCACAGACACTCTATGATTAATCGGATTAAAAATCTTCATCCTTTGACAGCCCTAATATTGACATTTTTTTTAAAAATCTTTAACAATTAACGAGCAGCTTTCTTGAATACAAACTTGAGACTGACTTGTCCTTTACTGACACCTATAGGCAGGGGCTCTTACTACTACAGTGGGCCATCTAGTGACGCTACACAGTTGTATGACATCAGAGCTGTCTCTGATGTAAAGGGGGTAAAGCCACATGAGCCACACAAACACAAAACACAAGGAAATGACATGCACATCCACATCACACCAGCAGCACAGGACGACAAACCAGGTGAACCGTGACCATGCAGCAGTCAGACGTTAACAGAGGCAGAGGAGAGAGAGTCCGGTTATGGCATGAATTCTTAAATGAGAGAAAACAGCTTCTAAATGCTGGTGTGCACGTCAGTGATGATTCATAATTTAGTACGGGCCGACAGTTTAGGCCGTGCACTAACACTAATCAGTCAGCAGGGTTACGTCAGACTCAGCCCTGCTACCTCTTCTTCCTTTGGAAGGCTGTGGGTCACTAGTCCTATTCTGTATGATCTGTTCAAGATGGACACGATAACACACAGCTGACCACCACAGTCGGAGGAACAGTCACAATATAATATATGGATATATTTATATATGTCAGTAAAATATAGGAGAGAAATAAAAAACACCTGCCACTTTTACGGAATTATCTTAATCAAATCAAATATTTAGCCACCAACACCAACCTGTGGTTGATGACGTGAGTCACTCACCTTCCAGACAGCGTCTTCACTGGGATGTTGAGTGTGTTAGGGTCTTGGTAGCCGACCTTCAGTGCCTCATCGTCTTCCTGAAGTCTGGACTCCTCCTCCTGGAAAGAAGTATTTAATTTTTATGAAATTGTGAATTGAATGACTGGCTACCAAATGCTGCTATGAATATGTTGTGTAAAAATTATTAATATTGAATATTTAGCACATGCAGTCAAAGCATACAGAGTCAGGATAAAGACTGACTCAATTTGGTTTATTAAAGTTATAATTATTAGTTTATTTCTTTTCCTCTCTTGCCTTCTTTTTTTTATCGTCCTCTTTCTTCTTCTTGCTCTCAGGCATCAGGTCGTCGAGCCAGCTCAGTTCTCTCGCTGTGAAGAAGAAGTCCAGAAGCTTTCGGATAAAAACCAGAGCCAAAACCTGGAGAAAGGATGAAAACGTAAATGTGAAGATCTCTCACAACACTCACCAGTCGCAGGCTAAGGCTCAATGCAAACACAAACACGGTCGTTACCATTATGGGAAACACAACCGCAGCTGCCGAGGCCTTGATGACCCACAGCAGCACCAGACAGGAGAGCTGCACCAGGGTGAAGATGTGAACCTTCCACAGCGGCACGTAGCGCAGGTAGATCAGATCAGGCTGGTGTTTGGCCGGCATTCCAAACAGCTTTATTCTATCAAAGAACTACAGAAGAAGACGGGAACAGTCAGTCAAGATACTGTATATATTATATATACGTCAGATTTATTTATTGCTTGCAGGTGTCAGTCAAGATATATATTATTTATTCGTCAGATTTATTGGATTTATTTATTGCTTGCAGGTGTCAGTCTTACTTGAATTCCTTTGAGGGAGGAGACGCCCATGTAGAGAAAGACTCCATACAACACAGGCATGGGAATGAACTGCAGAGGAGAGATGTCACATCAGTCATTCACTCTATAAATCACTGAACACCTAATAACTGTCTCATCATTTCATTACTCACCTTGAGCGCCGAGGTCATAAAAACAGAGCAGCCCATCAGCATGAATATCATGAATCCTGTGACCCGCTGCTCCCGGATTCCCAGGAACTTGGGCTGCTCTCCGGGAGCGGAGCAGCCCGACTCCACCTTCAGGCTGTTAACGTGCGTGATGGAGAGGACGGTGGCGGCCACGAACCACGGCAGGCCCATGACGGAGCACACGCCCAACATCACCGACACTACCAGCAGGTCCAGGTGATAGCCACAGCCTTTCTGTGGAACGGACATGAGAAGAGGACAGTTTAGAGCAGTGAGGTTTGAATACTGGCAATACCAACATAATCCTCCATGAAAGGTCAAATTTAAAGTGGTTTAAATAAAAAAGAAATTCCAAAAAAACAGCATCGATAATAGAAATTAATGCATAAACTTCAAAAATAATTTAAAATATGACAAAGAAGAAAGGAGTCTGAACTACAGAGAGTGAGAAAAGTCAAGTCAAGAACAAAAGAACATGAACTCTATTGAAACTTTTGACTGTCCTTTAAATGGTTCAAAGACTCAGTTTTGCACAACCAGACGAGACTAAATTCCATCCCACTCCCTGGGGACGGAGGGGGGGAGAAACTTTGAGCAACATCCTGAAAAGAAAGGACTGACCTTGAGTTTGTGCTCCTTGCGGTTTATGATGACTGCAGTGATCTGCTGATCCATGAAGATCAGGATGGTGCAGAGCAGAGCAGGAAGTGCTGTTACCAGCAGCGTCCACCAGGGGTTATCCCCTAAAGGATTAATCAGCCAGCCTCGGTTCTTGGAAGTTGGCTGCCAAAGGAGGGACATGTGTGAGAATATTGATTTTATATCATCCAAAATTCAATAATTATTTTTCAATTAGATTAGAGGTAGATGCCTACCTCGAAGCGGTCTGGAACATTCAGTTTAGGCGAAGGCACGCCCATCAGATAGTCCACCAACACCATGGTCATGATGGTTATGAACACAGCAAAGTCACTGATGGTGGATCTCACCTACAAACAGCAGCGTGTTTACTCAGGGACTGGACATGAGCCAGCGTGACACTTTCAGCTGCTGTTCTGTTTTTACATGTGTGTGTGTCTGTGTCATCAGTTAAAACCTAATTAGAAAGACAATAGCAACACCTGCCCACACAGAACAGATCACAGCTGCTGCTGCTGCTGCTGTTACTGTGGGAGGACACAACGCCATCTTGTATTGTCATGGACAGGACTGTGTGCTGCTGCAGCCACAGTGTAAACATTAGCAATAAATGAAGGCCTTTGATGCCAAGTAGAATAAGTAGAATGCAAAAAAAAGGTAGATTATGAGCAATTTAATCAATAAAAAAAAATTAAAAAAAATATAAATATAATTCTGTAGTGTGTCATGATGACATTGAATCATTTAATGCTACATGTGACCCCATTTTGACATCACAAATTTCAGACTCCAGAGAGATTTTCATTACCTTGGTTGGGAAATATCTCTGGAACTTGAACTGCTTCAGGAAGGAGGACAAGAAGAAGGTGGTGAAGAAGAGGATTATAGACCAGAAGAGGACATCTGGTATGTAGGGACCATGGTGACCACAGGCGGCCCCCACGAACTGCCCATGGAGCTTTTTACACATCTGTGGCAAAAAAGTTAAAATATTACAGTGGAGTTCATCTAACCAGTGTTGGTATGAAAACTGTGGCTCTCCCTGTAAGAGGGGGCGTTGAGTGACTCATGGTGTGTGGGGTCTCACTGAAACACTGAGGCTGCTCCAGGGAACAGAGTCTGGACTGTATCCTGTCTGATTCCAGTCCTGCTCCATCTTCTGTGTGACGTTGGCCGGGGGAGAACACTGACACCTGTGGACCATTAAATAAATAAAATGTTTCTTTGGGTGTTAAACACTACAACCCAGTTGTACCGTATTTTATTTTATATTAAAAAAGGGTTTAGGAGCATAAGCATAACAGTACTCACGAATACTGGGTGAGATTGTCTAAAGTGTTGTGCATGTTGACAGGGAAGTGCTCTCCCAGGTGGAACAGCTTCTCCAGAGCTTCGTAGATGAAGATGATGCAGATGAGGGCGGCGAAGGCCTCTTCTGTAAATCTGGTGAAGTAGCAGACCAGAGTACTGGCATCTGTGGCCACCAGGACGATACAAAAGAAGGCCGTCCACAGACCGATGCTGGACCGCAGCGACAGGTACGACATGCCGTAGTCACTGGTTCAGACAACAGACAGGGATGGGTTGTGTCATTTTTGAAGCTCTAAGAACAAAGTAACAGCTGCTCCGTCACCGATGTTCTGACATGGTGGTTCCACATACCTGCAGAACTTGAAGAGGATCTTCTCAAACACCAGGACGGGCCCCGTGCTGCCCAGTATAGTGAGGGGCTGGCCTGAAAAGAGGGAATAAGCAATTCCTGTCATCGAGGCCCCAAATAAAGACTCTATGGCACTCTGCAGACAGAAGAGAGAGGGAAGGGGTAGGGGACAGAAAAACAAAAGGGTTAAGAGGAGATACAACGACATGAAGGTGTGGCTGGATGCTGAGCCAGACTCACGATGTTGCCCTTCGTAGCCTCTCCCAGCAACCCCCCAAATGTGATGACAGGAGACATGCAGGCACAGTAGAGGAAGAGGATGGAGGCCAGACACTGCAGGCTCAACGCGTCCCTGATGTCGCTCCAGTAGAACGGCACCTTCCGCTTAATATCCATGATCAAACCTCCAAATATCCTAAGGGACAAAAAGGACAAGGGAATAAGAAGTAGATAATGGATGGACGGATTGACCAAAATAGGAGCAGAGAATAATATAATAAAAATGGAATAACCATGACAATATTTTTAGCATCAAATTACATATAACTCCGTACACACTTCTGGCAAACAGAGCTCTCTTTTCAATTTAATTCTCACTTTCATCTTTATCTGCTCTGCTTTGTTGCTTCCTTTCATTTCCTTCTACTCCATTACTGGTGTTAAACCTCCAGCCTCTGCTGTCATGTTTATAAGGCCATCGCCTCTAACAGCCGCCTTTACGTTCAGCCCTTTTGAACCTCCTCACAGCCGTCTGAGCAGCTCTCTAGTACAGTAGCAGCAGTGAAAAGTGAGAGAGTGAGTCTGTAAATAATACAGTGACTCTGAGAGCGTGTGTGTGTGCGTGAGTGTGCGTGTGGTGGGACATTTTTAGATCAGCCTCACTGTGTGGTCAAGGCTCTAGAGACCCAGCACGAGTGATCCATAAATGTCAGTATCTAAGCTCTGCAGAGTAAAGCTGTAAACACACACACAGGGACATTTTTAGATCAGAAAAAATAGTTGTCAGAAGTTAATAACCTTATAAAGTGTTCAAAGGTTTTTCCATTTAAAAATATTAGTTTCACTAGTTTATGGTTTGACCACAAGTAATAAACTGAGGTCATTAGTCTCTCCAACTAGTTCGTCCCCAAAGCTGTTGTTAACATTGAGCATGTGTCTCCACGTCTTCAACACGACACGTTTAACTTGGCTTGTTGTGACTAATGGACCCTTTAACTCCACAAGGACATGCTTTAATTATTCAGCAGTTCTCTCTGTCAACATGATCGCCGACGTGGGTAATTTACCAGAGTCGTTTGGGGTTTCATTTGCACTAGAATTGATCACTTCAAATTAAAAAAAAAAAAAACATGAATTAAACCCACCTCCCGGTCCTCTGCAGCTCAGGTCCCGTGTGATGGTCCTCCTCCTTTTCCAGCTCTCCAGCAGGAGACGCAGTTCCATTAGGCTGGGACGGCCTCTTCCTCTTCATCTGTACATAGATGTTATTAATTGTGGTAATATAGTGTAGCATGGCATAAATGACAGTAAGTTTACAGTAATTAAATAGCATAGCTTAGCTTAGCATAATACAATGTTATTATCAGATCAAATACTATATTAACATGTATTTTCACAAATCACAGTGTAATAAAATTCACACACAACCCAAGTAGTGTAATAAGTGTAATAAAATTCACACACAACCCAAGGACAGTGAAGTAGCACAACCTGAGACGGGACATTTTTGGGAGGCTCGATCCGAATGGTGGGATCCCATTCTCCAGGAGGAAGGACGGTCACTTGGTCAAGGAACTCATCTATCCCGGAAAGGATATCCGTTCGGTCTTTTGCTTTGTACGCCACGTCGTGGAAAATCTACAGCGTTATTAATAACAGAATTTATTTCAACTGCAACTGACAATGTAGGTAATGAGTTTAGAAGAAAAGAAAAGATCAAATTCAATGTTCTCACCTCATCCGTCATGAGTGTGGCCATTGATCTGCCGATTTCGTGGTACTGCGGCCCTTTGCCGTGAGGACCCAGAAGCAGGAAAAGAAACCTTTACGGTGAAGTGGACATGCACACTCAGTATGACCAGTGAAATAGTTGATCTGTTTCAAGGATTTCTACAAATTGACCTATTTTACCTTCTTGAGGTCATTTATAAAAAGTTGCAGAGGAAAAGAAATCATCGCTCATGTCGTACCTGGTGGGAACCGGCACCTCAGTGAGGCCTGTGATGAGTACTGCAGGGGACAGTCGTACAAAGGCAATGATGGGCTTCTCCAGGAAGTCCACTTCTCCCACCAGCACGTTGGACGCCTCAGCACCGGGAGGAATCTTCTTCATGAAATTCATATCCACCTGAAAGTGAGAGTGTTGGTTAAAATTGACGAACAAGATTTTTTTAATGGCAGCAAAATGTGAAAAATAATGAAGAGGAAGCCACGAGAGGACGTGAGGAAAAAAAAGAAGCTACTGTGAGTTCAGCAGAGGTTCAAACATGCAAAGAGAAATGAAGATGTTAGAATGTGAGGAATGACAGCAGGTCCTCTGGAAGCAATGTGAAAATGGAGGTTAGTAAGTACTGAGCAAAGATTTTCTGATTTTTTTTTATTAACTTTACAATTTTTTTACTGCAGATTTGTGCAGGACAACTACTGTATGAGTCTGATTTGAAGACACTGTGGCCGATACACAGCAGAATGTTTTCTAATGACAGCTACTAATGGACAGCCTGTCATTGTTTATATTACGGGTTTGAAACTGCAAAATTCAGGATGGAGCTCGGCCTTGTTACATAACTATGCTCAATGTTAACAATGAATTCCTACTCCATTTATGGAAATCACAAGCCTCGTAGACCTGTTTTGTTTTGTTTAAAGCAGATCAGGGTGAAAGTCCAGAAACTGAAGGAATTGTTTTGTTTTGTTTAAAGCAGACCAGGGTGAAAGTCCAGAAACTGAAGGAAAGCACAGATGGACTTGGTCATGGGCCCCGTCCACCATGAGAGTCTGTGTCCGTGCTCAGTACTGTGGTGAGGTTACCTTGCTGAAGTCGACACTGCTGCCTTCTCTACTGACCCCTACTTTGGACGGCCTCCTCTCCACCGCCTTGTTGCCATCCAGGTTTTGGGGGACAGAGGTGGGAGACACCATTGAACCTGAGGAGAAGATAAGGAGAGGAAGATGAGGAAAGGAAGAAAGGGGGTCAGGGAGGGGAGGGCAGTATTGACAGACAGTGGATTTAGGAATTGTTAAGTCGGGTGGAAAAGCATGGCCACGTAAATAAAGCAAATGCTTCAGAGTTAAACATCACTGTAGTAATTATTTTTAGGTAACAGGTATTTTAAGAAACAGGTGATTGTCATGTTCTTTTTCTCCCCAAATGAAGTCTGTTTTCTACTGGACTTCTCTGAGGCTCACACCACTGTTTAGTTCAACACTAGATTCACACGTTGGACGTTTCTGACAAATTACCTCCGTGGGAATTCAGCACAGGAGTTCACAGCACTTACACAATACACGTGGCTTGAGCCAAACCAGACACAGGAAACGCTAGCACTGGGGGCGACATGAGAGCAGGAGATGGAATGAGGGAGAAATGAGGAGCACTGAATCAGAGAATAGTACTTGGATACTATTCTCTGGAGCTCTGGAGGGGACGCTTCTTTTACCTCCTTCATACACACACCAGCAGGCAACAAACAAGTGTTGACAAAACCCAGGTCACAGCTACAAATAATCCCCAAATCAAATCACTAGGTGAAATCTTGCCCTGACACTGTACATACACTCAGCTATGACCTTTACCCTTGAGTAAGCCCTGTGAATGCTGGGTAAATGTGACTGTTAGCAGGCACATGATCGCTCACATACCTGACAAAGCCTCTCAGACTGGGGAAAGGATTATTTTAGGTTGTGTTCACTTTGTGCAGGAAAGCTCAGCCCTGGACTCAACCCTGATCCCAAACCGGTGGCGTCACAGTGGGAACGTGTTAATATGCAAAAATATGTAAACACTGCAGACTGTGAGCAGCTGTTTGCACTGGAACTGGTTTTTTTTTATTTTGTCAAATTGACTAGTCATTTCTGAAACACACTCAAGGACAACTCACTGTGGACGACTGTATCTATCTAATAAATCTGTGAAGCTGTTGTGGCTCAACGTCGCACACAATGGTTTTACTGCCTCCAGGGATCTCCACAGCACATTATTAAACCATAAAGATGAAGGTTTAAAACCCTCTGTAGAAACACACACACTTGTGCCAAGTTGCTTGACTCCCTGTATGTTTTCCTAGAAGGGTAGAATTATAGACTGATCAGCTGTAATGAGACCACCTTGACCTCTTGCTTTCAACTGCTGCCAACACATCACCATTTCTAATGAGCTATGCTTCCAAACGGAGCCGTTCCTGGAGTGAAAGAAACGTGCAAACACCGGGGAACAGCAGTGCCTCCTCTTGCTACTATGACGGAACACAAAGTACCAACACGCCCACCATGGTCTCATGCTTATATTTAGATGCAGCGCTGGCAGACGTTTCCGTCTCTGCATCCTTACTGGGGTAAAAGAATGTTTATTCTTAGGAATAGATGGAGTGGAAAAAAAAGCATGGCTGATGGGAAAAGTTCAGGTTGCAGTAAAACAGAAACAAAAAAAAACACTGAGAATGAAGGAGTCACCTGAGGACAAAACACATCACTGCAAAATATTTGACCAAAACTTAAAAAAAGCTGTTTGGAGCCTTTTTTATGGGACAAAATGGAAGTTGATTTATATCTGTACATATCCAGACTGCTGTAGGAATTAGTTTAGTTTTCTGATTAAGAAAGGAGACTTAAGGAATGTAAATCTTTAAGGCTATAAAACAGCCGCCGCCGGGCTGAACTTAATCATGTTCATAATTACAGTGAGTGCAGCACAGAAACATTGCAGCGTCGGCAGATAATCTGACTGCAGGGAGCAGGTACACAACACCACCGTATGTGCCACCACATAAGCTAACCTACTTATCCTACAACAGTGTTCTACTGTACGTGACAGAGCTACAGTCTTGATATGAAGCATTTAAAGAAAGTAAAGAAATGTCTTTAAAAATAAAAACTTTGATACATCTGAGGTGTTACTTCAGCGTATTAACCACGTTCATGTCAGAAAAACAAAATAATAGATTATGGCTGTTTATTTCTTCTTCATTGATTTTTCTTTTGTGTTTGTGTTCTTTCATTTGACTGAGTCGGGTTTTTTTCCTCATTGGTTTTTCTTTTTGTTTGTGTTCTTTCATTTGACTGAGTCGAGTTACAAAGGATTGCAGATTGAAACACTCGTTCCTAGACGGACTGAAGATTAAGATGTGTTCACATTGATCGATACCAATGATTTTGGTAACCGACAGTGAGAAAACAAACACTGACAAAAAAACAAAAAAAACACACCATATTGAAGTAGGAGAGAAGCCATGCAATCACAAATGAAGGAGGCGTTAATAGGCACACAGACCATAAAGACGGTGATAGTGAGGAATATACTGAGAGTTTCAAAGAAGCAGAGATTTATAAAGACCAATAACTGTAGAGAGGAGGAAGAAGAGAGCTGTGTGGAAAAGTGTGCACTGATAGAGGAGAAACAGCAAGTGAGTCCTAC
This sequence comes from Cynoglossus semilaevis, assembly GCF_000523025.1. Classification (NCBI taxonomy): domain Eukaryota; kingdom Metazoa; phylum Chordata; class Actinopteri; order Pleuronectiformes; family Cynoglossidae; genus Cynoglossus; species Cynoglossus semilaevis. Next base: position 8,947,010 of record NC_024324.1, on the reverse strand, counting down.
TGTGGGTTAGTAATGAGATGGCCACATGACTGGAGCACTTAGAAGTTAACGGGGAGCAGCAGAGCTTTCATGCTAGTGCTAGTGTTCTCTGTTCAAGCCGTGACTCACACTGGCAGGCTACACAGATATTTGCCTTCTAAGGGCATCAGCTCAATGCCCTGGGTCGGCGAAGACACTTGTCGGCGGAACTCCGGCGATGCCGCGTCGTCTTCTGTGGAGGTTGGAGGCTCATCATCCTCTGGAGGCGACACCACCACCTCAGGGATGGCTTGGGGGCCACCGTGAGGGCTTGGCGGGCTGGGGGAGGAACGACGGAAGAAAGTGGGGGTATTTTGTGGGGTACTTAGGGGCGAGTGGCCAGAGGAGGAAGAAGAGGGTAGAAGGTGGTTGAGCAGCATGGACATTCTGGACTCTTGTCTTTGGAACTGGGTGGAGGCAGAAGATGACGCCCCGGGCTTGTGGAGAGAGAGACGTGAAGAGGACAGGCCCTCTCCTAACAGAGGAAACAATGGTAAAAAAGAGGAGAGAAGGAGACAGACAATAGGAGGAGGTGGAACAGAGGAGAAGGAATAAGGGATTGAGAAGAGAGGAAATAAAAAAAAAACATATTGAAGTAGGACCACATTACAAAGATGGTATCTGGAAGGCATACAGCCAGAAGTGGTGGAGCAGACGAGGGTGGCCAAGGTGTCGTTAGAAAGCGGAAAAGTTACAGAAAAGTAAATAAAAAAAGCATGGATGTGTGCAGAAAAAAAAAAAAAGACAACAGTGATTCAGGGAAGTTTGTTAAAGAAAGTCAAGGGGGACAAACAAATCTTCAGATTCAAGTCCAAACCACCCAATCACAAAGGCTGACCCAACCAAGGCAAAGGTCTCTCTTAAGAAAGACTCGCATGCAGAAGATGAGTTAGCATGGCGTCAGTGCACGTGAAGCAAACATGTGCTGTGCTCTAGTGGGGTCGTAAAACCGTGGCACACAGAGTATTCTCCACTGGGCACACAACTTTCACACCACTACTAATACCACCACCACAGACTATTTTTGTAAATATGACCTTTTACTTGTACATTTCAGCGTGGATGAAGTGACACAGCAAGTCCATCAAGAACCACAAACACAGAATGGGATGATTCTCTCATTCATCAAACGTCAGGCTGGCTGCCATAACCCAGTTTTTTGAAATGCACACCTCACATTTGCAAAACTGTAGCCATGCCCAATCACAAACACACAACGCTAACTCCAGTTTCATTCAAACGTCACCTCAAAAGGTTTGAAAACAACATTAATTCAAACCCCAAAGCCAGGCCGGGCATTCAGGTTAGCACAATAACTAGCACCCAGATTTCTCTTCTGATGTTGGAGCCGACTGTCTTAATAATAAGAGATTATTTGCTAGATTTTACTCACTTTTTACCATCCACCTTCTATGCTGGCATTAAGGGATTTGAACAGTGATTTTTTTTTAAAAGAACAATTAGGAACTCAGTAGTGGAAAAAAGTGGAGAAAAAAAATAAGAAGAAATATGAGTGCATCAAAGGATCTCACCCGTTTTCTCAAGCAAGAGCGGGTCTGAATGTTTCTTGCCTATGTCAGCAATGGAGCGCACCAGAGGGATGCGATTGCTAAGTTTCCTTTCGTTCTGGTGGTGGTGTTTCTTCAGCATGGCTTCCCGCACCTTCTCCCGCAGATCCTCCTTCAGCTGACCGGAGGCCACCATGCTGTCGATCACCATGTCTGAGTCGCACAAAAGGCGGGGCCACGTAAAACACGACAGAAACAACAGAAAAACAACTGAAATGTGTGACCGGCCACTTTATGAGGTACACCTTTTCAGGCCTGTGCTGAGGTTTGTACTGAACAAAACATTGGTGGATAAAAAAAAAAAAACTTTAATTGTATTTATACATGGCCTGATGCCAAAAGGAGCTTGTCTGAGTATTTGAAAATAAACTGTTGTTCTATTGGGACATTTTCCCATGCACCAGTCTCTGGGGTTCATGGAGACTGGTCCAAAGAGAGAACAAAACTCAAATAACCACATGTGAAAAGAACGATAGACTGAGGAGCATGTTGTGGAGTACATTGTGTTCTACAGCAGGATCTCATAGTACCTGAATTCCCCTTAAATTTATCAGAACTCAATCTCAACCAGAACATCTTTGGGATAAGAATCTTGTTGAACTCTTGCCATGTGAAATGATTGAATTGGAATTAAATTTCAATTCAAATGGTGACACTAGTTCGTACCTAATAAAGTGGCCATGGAATGTATTTCGTAATGTCAAATATACCTGCGATGTCATCGATAGTGTTGACCCTCATATCCAGCATGACGGTACCATTCAGAATACAGCTACGCAGCTCAAACAGACTGTGCAGAGACAGAGTAGCCACGTAGGGTTTACTCCACCTCTCCCCACCGTCCTCCACATCCTCCTCAAACTTTAGCCACCTGTGGGAAACACACAGGAAATTAGGCTTCTGATAGGTACACCATTTATAATCAGGAAAGAAGAGTGTGAAGCATTCTGGGACATTTTAGAATCCCACTCCTGCTGCTTCACTGACCTGGCAGTCTCCCTCCATTCTGTGGCCCTGCCATTTCTAAATGACAGCTCATCCAGCTCGGTGAAAAGGTCATGAGGAACGTGCTCAAGGTCGTCATCTTCTGTGCCCAAGATGAACTGGACCCTCTGGGATGGTGTATCTGGGAACAACAAGGGGACAAAAGCCAAAGGTCATTACATTTTCAGATCTTCCAGATTACACTGGTTATTTTACAGAAACTTTCTCCTGCCTGACAACTCCGTAGCTCCACTGTCACACCTCCACCTCCAAGAGGTTAATTAAAACCTCAGCAGAAAAATAATTTTTTGTGATTCATTGGGGGAAAGAATATGCGTGGGTCTGACCAACCTGTGCAGTACAATGAAGTCTTTTGAAGCCAAAGAATATTTTCTGCTCTGAATCATTCGACCCATGTTTCTCTAAAAGCTTTTTATTCTGGTTCATACCTGATGAAACACATCCACGGCACAAAAACACTGCAGATGAGTGTGAAAATGACAGTGACACATCCTCCACATTTCGCTGTTTAGACAGCCGGACTGAAGACAACGACTAATGTATGTAGCTGGCTATATTTACACAGCTGTATCTGTGCATAAAGAATGTATTTATAAATCTGTAAAGCCCAGATTCACAAAACAGAGTTTGCCTAAATGTGGTTAATTTTATTTAATGTTTTGAAATTAATTAATATTTGTTGAAAGAATTGTTTCACTTCGTGGCTCCTGCACTTAAAAAGTAACAACAACAACAGATCCCTTTAAAATGTCAATCTTCAGTGAGTGTCGGTGGTTGGTTTCCACTGACCTTTACTGCCATGAAAAGCTGAATCTTTTATTCATTGTTGTTTAAAAGACATGGGAAATGCTAAACATCCCTAAATGTGAGTGTGTGAGGCGGCTGAACTTCTGCTGCCGTCATTATGTTTAATTCAGTCCTTATAACGATCTGCAGGAGAAACAACTCCAAACTCCAAGCAGCAGAGAAACAAACAGAGAGCGAGTTAAGGGTCTGTCTTCTCCGGAAGGCAACGGTTTCTGTTTATAATCAAAGGCTGGTTCTGCAAGTCGTTAACGTCTTCACAGGTCTGTGTTCAAGATACAAAGTGGCGACACTGACTCTAGACATTGTGTTTGGAATTAGAAACGGTGTCCGACCGTATGACGGGGAATCCCGGCCGTCCTCCTTTCCTTCCTCATCTTTCTCTTTCTTCTTGCGGTGGTGTTTGTGTCCTCGGTGACGATGCCGTCGTCTGCTCTCTCTTCCGAGAGGAACGTGAACTCCTACGTACACTGCTCTGTGGCCTGAGGGGAGAAGAAAATAGAATTTAGGAAGCGTTTGCTCTACAATGTTTAACACACACACACACACACAGAAATAGGATTTGTCTAAATATATTCACACTGCACCACTGAGAGTTAACTCCTGGAACAACAGACGTCTTTTCCCCAATGCTCTTAATAAATTACATTAAGAAAACCAGAAAAAGGAATTAAACTTTATTTCACCCTTGCATTTTACTTTAGTTTTTCCATCAGCTTCCCCCTCATTACTGCTATTGTTACACAGGAAGTGTGTTCTCAAGATGGATATGCCCTATTTTTCTTGTGCCTCTAACACCGGAGCTCAACACTCAGCGGAAAAACCTGGAGGAATGAAACTGAGAAAAATAGAAGAAATGACACAAAGATGAAGGAACACAGAGCAGGAAATGGTGAAGGGGAAAAACGGGATGAGATTTAGATAAAAGATAACAGTGGGGGAAAAGGTCAGTTCAGCCAAGACAGAAAACAGAAAGCTGCCTTGTTCGATTAAAAAAATAGGAGAAAATGGACATCCTTTGAAAAAAGGATGAAGGTCCAGATGTTTGGTGCAAATGTTAGACATTAAGAGGGATTTTATTGGACAACAAATCCAGACTGATCCTCTATAACCTAGTACTTACTTTCCAATTCGTCCTTTTCGTAGTTTGTGTGCGTGGTGAAGCTCGACTTTCCATGGTCCACTATCGCCTCTTCGTCCAAACCCTGTGATTCAGAGACAAAAATAAGACATTTTAGTCTATAATACGAATGTTCATCTTGGATGATGTGTTCTCTTATTTATACAGTCCTCTCTTCCTGTGACCTTCTGGGCCAGGCAGCAGAACATCATTCATTCAGTTGAACTTGAAATGTTTTTCTTTTCTCTGTCTTCAATGGTGTTTTGTTTACTGAACTCAACAAAAGCTCAAATCCTTCCTGTCTTTTTTGGATACACACTTTGATGCCACATGAATCCCCAGTGAGAGTCCCCTTTCAAACCCATCAACCAATCAGTGAAAGGCGCTGCTGCCAAGCAAAGGGGAGTAGAGACAGGTGATGGCTGCCACATGATGAAAGGATATAAGATTCTCGCTCTTTCTCAAAGAAGCCGTGTGTCCTGACTGACCAGACTGAAGGTTGGTGATGAATGCAGATTGCCTCCTCTATGACCATCTCCTGCTTTGACCCCATTTCATTATTGGTTTTTCCTTATGACTGTCTTCAATGACATATAGATTTCCGCACATATATTTGCATAATCATTCTCCCATTAGAGTCGCAGCCACTATGAATAATGCCATCTGTGATCATGAGTGTGTGTGTGTGTGTGTGTTCGTTTCTCAGCTGCCGGTGGATTTGCATCACAATAGACGGGGTTGTTCTTCAGCTCTGCTTTGATGAGGGGCAGTAATAATTAAGGGGCAGAACCAAACAACAAATCCATCTCCTCCAGAGCTGGATGAAGAAGAACCTGTTCCCACAACAAACCAAACCAAAACAAACCAAAGTCAGTTGAACTGGAGTCATTTTCTATCATTTTAGAATAAGACAGTGGTTTCCAAAACTGGGTGGCGTGTCCCCCTAGGGTGGCAGAGAGTTATTGCAGTCATCAATTCAGATGAATTTCAATTACAAAACTGTCAAAGTTTGATTAGTTCTATATCAATTACAAAGTTTGAAAAGTGAAAAAATGTTTTGAAGAAATAGCTGTGAATGTTTCCACATAGTCCAAGTTACAAAAGTTTGTAGCTGTCCTAAGAACCAGTGTTCACAAGCAACAAGCTGTTACTACTTAATATCTTCTTAGTCCTAAGCTTCTTAAAATACCACTCCAACAATGCTGTAATATTAAGTGTAAAAAAAAAACAAACATTTCCATCTAAGCGTTACTGCACAATCTGTGTATAAAATACAGCCTGAGTATTTGTACATGTTACAGCCTGGGGTGCTCTTGGCCACCCATTGACTGGTACAATTTAAGATTTGACCTGTCAAATAGTTTCCCAAAATAACCCCACAGTCCATAACCCCCAAGTTTCCAGGCCAGGGAGGTGATTGGCCATTATACCCACAAAGCACAGCTGTGGTTGGGCCACTGGAGGAGCGCCAGTGGGGGTAGGGCTCGGGAGGGATGACGAAATTGCCAGCTGAATAAGACAAATCAGTATATACTGACCTCAGATGAAAGCCACTGAAGAAGGGCAGCTGTGTCTGTGGCTACGTCTGCTGCAAGACAAACTACTCTCAGTTGTATATTTAAAAAAAACTGGAAAGAAAAATTAGAGCATGATGTATAAGTAAAAAAAAAAAAAAAAGACTTGACAAGATATTTCTGGAAAGGCACAGCATTAATAATAATAACAGGGAACACGCTGCCACCTCCAGTGTGAGCTTTATTTAACAAGCTTGTGTCAGATGTTGAATAATGAAAACTCTGTTTGGCCTGAAAACAGATTTTTGGGAGTACACAGAGTTGGTTCCACCTTATTTACAGAGAACTAGGCAGCTCGTTGGTTTGCAAAAAAGGGTTGGAGCTCTATATGTGACACCACAGGTTTAAAATAAGTTGAAGTAAATAAATATAAATAAATATAAATATTCAATCTTCAGGATTTTCTCTGGCTTTTCTAGGAGCTTTCAAGTCTTAAGGATTTTCTCTGGCTTTTCTAGGAGCTTAAGTGTTGGGTTTATTGTTACACAGGTTTTTAAGAGTAATGACAAATTCTGAAATCTTTGGGGTTCATCCCAAGGTTCTGCTAGCCTAGCCAGGAAAACCCTACTGAAATGAGAGGATTTAGACTTTGGGGATTTCGGAAAGCTCAAATGTTAAAAAAATTGTCAGAGATTTAATGTAAATAGACTCATAAATTGTGACAAATAGCAAAATAAAACTGGGTTGGAATCAGATGGGCTGACCTTTAAAGGTTGCAAGTTTCACGACATGTCAAGTACTGCAGCTTTGTCAAGGCTTGATAGCATGTAACTGTCTGTGATGCCTGTGACGGAGATTCATCACAACAACCAGTCAGACGGATGAAACAATCAGCAGCAGTCATCATCTCGGCAACATTTCTGTAGCTTTAGTTACTAGGAACATTTCCAGTCAATAAATATTGACACAGAGTAAGTGTTGCCTGGTAGGAGACCAACCTCTGACACTGATAGAATATTTGTCCGTCTTAAACTGTAATCGTTATGAGAGTGTTTTAACAAGTGTCATTTTCATTTCATTTCATTCTTATCAGGTTGTTATTTTACTGATGTTTACCTGTCAGTTGTGTTGTATTTACTTCGATCTCTGGAGGATCAACATGTTCAGAAAGGCCAGTACTAAAAGATTAGGGGGTCGGTGGGTGTTATCGTCTGGCATTGATTGCATCGTGACTGGAGATTTAGTACGCTGTTGTTTAAATGGACCAAAACATGATGAGGATAAGTGGTAAATCTTTACCTTTGCACAGACTTGGGGATTTAAACAGAATGATGTAAAAACACACACTCTGCTGTACTTCAAAATGTGTAACTGATCACCAGCAAACAGTGGATTCAATGGTGTCAGTCAATCAACATCGTCTGTAATAGCAGCTTCACCTTGTTTGGATTCAGCAGCAGACTCGTTTCCCCCTTCTTGTCCCCCCCTCACCCCTGTCCCACTCCCCCAAGCAGCCATCACTGCCTGCGTCTCAGCCTGTGTTTCCTCTCCGTTCCTGCTCTTCGAGGTGATTCAGGACTCGGGAGAGGAAATGTTTCCATTTCAAGAGGCAACAACAGCCTCCTCTTGCCACTCTCGTACACCTTGTTCACACACTCCTGCCTCCTTATCTCCCCCTTTTGGTCAAATGCACTAACCACCTGGCTCTATTCACTAGCAAAGACCACCACTCCACTCTGCCATGAATGAACCTTAGAGGACAAACCGGCGTAGACACAAACAGACCGGAGACACACAGTACACACCACAATAGTTAGGAACAAGACGTGCACACACACACACACACACACACAGGAGACCAGACGTACCGTAAGAACACTCTCCTCTTCACTCTGTTCATCCATTTATATTAAAACATCCACAGAGCAAAGGCAGCAGAGGGATGAGAGCTGGTCCCTTCTTTCCTGGTGGTTACAGTATATCTTTGGCAAAAAGGAAAAAGAGAGGGAGAGAGAGAGAGAGAGAGAGTGCAAAGCACTAAGAGAGATGCTGTTGCACTCGTCTGTTACCTCTTCCTCAGCTCTTGTCTTTATATACAGAGAGAGGAGGGGAGGTTTCTGGGGGGGTTAGATAGAGATAGATAGAGATAGATAGAGAGAGAGGGATAGAGAGAGCTACCTCTGATCACAGTACTCTGCACAGCTCTTCCCCGATAACCCGCTCTCTACTCCGCAGCCAATCCCACCATGCCACCATGAATATTTTATCCATCCCAGCCAAGAGATTAAAAACAAACACATACACACCATCACACTAAGGGCATGCACACGTTTGGAGGACAGACAAGTGTTCACCCACTGAGGTATTCAGGTCACAAATAAAGAGCCAACGCCCCCCCCACCCCACACTCCCACCCCTCTTTCCTTTTACCAACACTGATCAACAGAACAGCACACGTACAGGCTTGACGTTCCTCGGGGGCTGCAGTAAATTTAAGAAAGGGACATGGAGAACTCAACAAAATCGTAGAGACGTTCACAGCGACATTCAACCATACACTCAAGACTGGACACGTCTTTCAACGGGCAGAAATTTCTACAAAGAGCAAGGGTTCATTTGTTTCCTTCCCACGTGAAGACGCGACATGCGAGTAGGGCAAGCTGGTTTCAAGGAAAGGCTGGAGATGGCAGCCCAGAATACCCTATGGACAGAGCATCGGTAACAGCACCATTCAGCTCCAAAATAGATGAAGCACAAACTATTAAGGCAAAGGTCTGACCAAGGCAAAGGTCAAAGGATAAACAACATTTAATTGCAAAGAATTTAGGGAGCAGTCGCGGGAATTCTACCATTAAGCTGATCAAGAACATTATTTCCAAAGATGGTGCCCATCAACGGAAATATACGAGCAGCAGTTCACAGCTGACATCATCACTTGACGGCACGAAGTGAACCAAGTCTCCCCTGGACTATCCTGTAGTGAAAGAGACAGCTTTATCCCTTTGGATAAAACGACAAAACAGTCTCTGTTTTATTTAAACAGCCGTTCTACACAAGATGCCTGTTTTTAATGAGTGCAGCAGATGAGAGCAGACGGCCATCTCCACGGCCCACTGGGGTCACGTTGTGTAATTATCCATTCAAAGTCACGCCACGGAGAGTAAACTTCATAAAACACTCTCTAACCTTGAAAGTAGTGCACCGCCCGAAATAGTCCAGGTCAGAGGGCCCACGCGGGCTAGACTACACAACAGCCATTCAGTTAATTAGACAGCAGGACACACCGTTGGCTTTTTTAAAAAGCAAGTTGAACTACAAATAGAGCCGGATTTATATCAATACGATTACAACAAGAAATCCATTTCTATTAGTGAAAACGAACATGTCGTATGCTCCTGGAGACCCTCACAGGTGGCTGTTTATATCAGAGTTTACTGTTTACATCTTGTCAAAAAGTATTTCAAGTTAGCAAATAGCAATAACCCAAACTGAGCCCTGAAATGTTTTTTTTTTCTGTTTCTATTTATTTGCATTAAATTGCAGAAACTCCAGCTAAAAATTAAAAAAAAAAAAAAAAAGTTAGTAATTGAATATTCAGCTCAAATATTCTGCGATATCTCTCTTGGCTGTGAACACGTTGACTCCCAGGCCTGGAGATGAAGTAAGAGGCTATTCAGTAACCGCTTTTCATTCAACAGCACAGGTCAAGTTTCCAAAGTCACATGCCCACAGTGAATACACGCACATGCAGTACATACTTAGGCATACACACCAACACAGGAGTGGACAACTCTACACCACTGATGATGTCACGGGGGGTCAGGCTGTCTTTTAAATTTGGCTCTGCTGCAAACACTTTCTGTTTGAGGGATTATTAACGCCAGTGAGTGCTCGATGAACATCATCCTGTCTGTGAATGCAAAATTACAGGCCGCACTCAGGATGTGGTGGGTCGTATCAGACAGTAAAGACATCACACACACCCGCTCTGCCATAACATTACAAGTCCAGGGATCTGTTTTATGTTGTGGTGAATCTCAGCGAATCTCAAAACTCAGCCCGACCACAGGGAAGAGACACACTTATGGGAACGGAATGTTTTTCCACTGTTGAATACTGATAAACAAACATTTATTAGGTGAGGCTTGCAGCAAACTTTTAAGTTGTAATAGAGAAAAAAAAAGGTCTCACGTATAACATTCTTGGAGCTAAATTGGTAACTGACCACAGGGAACCTTGGCAGGGAACCAAGACTTGGTGGAAAAGGAGCGTCTGCCACATGCATTCAAAAGCATCAATAAATGACTGTTCTTTATTTTTTTAAAAACAGCAGGAGTCACAGACCTTTAGAGAGGCTTTGTGAATACTCATTCTCTCAGTCATTTGTGTACTTTCAACATCTACCCGTACAAGTTTTCACGGTAAATCAGCAGCATTTCCGGCCTTGAAAATGTCACCAATTACTGTGGAGCCATATTGGGTGCATTCATATGTAAATGAGACCTTTTATTTCACCAAATGTGCCAGCTGATCTTATCATCTGACCAGCGAGGACACAAATTTATCAACTAACAGGTGGGTTGTTAAAATTAAGGATTAAAATGTAAACAAACAAAAAAAACCTGAGCCAAACTACGGATCATTATTTACACAGTGGTTAAAAATAAAGTCACACCAGACAACAAAAAGGACCAAATACTGCGACTGGAAGTAAACCATAATAAACTAAATGAGATTGGAGAAAGTTCTTAAGTGAATGGCTTAAAAATACAATCAGGTTTAACAGTAGCTGCTCCTTGATTTAATGTTTTCAAAAGTAGTTGTACGTACCTAATAGAAACACACAAATAAAAATAGCATAGTATTTTACAAATAGTTAAAAAACTAGCCTATGGTATTTTGCTGTGTCACATACCATGAAAGTATGAGAAACATATAGTTTTTGACATTAAAAATCCACAATAATAATAACTGTCACATATGGGGAAAATCGTCAGGCGATTGTCAAGAATTTTTTTTTTATTTCTGCAAACTGAAAGCACATATAAACATCAGTGAAGGAAATATATATATATAGTGA
>NC_024324.1:8914813-8935884 GCF_000523025.1 Cynoglossus semilaevis | reverse complement strand
ATATATATAGTGAAGGATATATATATATATATATATATATATATATATACTGTATAAAGATCTTATAGAGGATACCTACCCCCTGTCAAAATGTGATAACCCACGAAAGATGTTTACATTATCGCGATAACATCGTTATTACAGTTTATTACTGGGGTGACGAACGAGAATACTTTAAATGTTTCCATATCTGTTTTTGGTTTATTAATAATAATTGTTGCAACTATTTTTTCCATAGTTTTTCAGCTGTTGGAAGTAACGTGTCAAGAGCCACGACTTTACAACTTCCTAGACAAAAACAATTAAGTCTTTACGGACTCGATACATACCGAGAAGACAGTTCTGAATATTATTAAGTTCAATTCTGCTTATTATTAACTTATAGGAAACAACGGGGTGAAAGCCTATCCCCACGCCACGTGTCATTAGTAGAAAAGCCGGTGAACAATGGTCGCCCCCGGACTTAGTCCCCAGCATCACTCCTACATCTGCGGCCAAAAGAGGGGGCAAAAGACCCGGACAAAGAGTCTCAAAACATAATGGAGGTGTAGCGGTGATAACAGCACAGGGCAGAGACTTACGCTTCTCAAGAGTGGTCTCATTTGTTCCGAGGGTTCTTCCATTTCACCAGCCTCACACCGGTTCTTTCCCCCCAGCTTTGGTCTCCGTATTTACCGGTAGATGTGGGAGTGTGAACCCGGGCCGGGTGACACTTGTCTGAGCCGAGAACTGCTTGTGCTTCCCCTGTCGAAGCAACGGAACTCGCCTCAAAGATGACGGGCGCTTCTTAACAGCCAATGAGCTCCCAGTACTCGGCATTGTAGGCCAATGACGTAAGGAAACGCAGGATGGGGGCGGGGGATATGTCTTTGTCGTTCCCCATGTCCCAAAAGAGGCTTTTTCTGTTATTGTTTGATTTTGAATAAAACTCTTCTACCATGGCGGGACAACATGTGCTTTGAAGAGTTACACAACCGAAAAAATGTACCTAAAGACACATATCCCTTACATGTCACCTGGATGCTACATTTGTTAGATATGATTGTATAATATCATTTAATGATGGCTAAGGTACTTTACACTTTGAAGCCTTTGATGAAAGGTCTTTGAAAGCCAAAGGTCACAGGTTGTCCTGTCAGGGCCAAGAACCTTCTGTCCAGTCACCCACCAACCACCCCAGGTTCCTGGTTCTGCAAATATCAAAAGTTTGAAGCAGAGGTTCTGAACATGATAGTAGTTTGAAAATGTTGAAAGGAGACACCGCCTCTTGTTTTTTTTTCCATGGCAAAAGCCTTGTTTTTTCTGCAAATATCAAAAGTTTGAAGCAGCAAACTTCATCACTGTGCCAAGAACAAATCGAAAAATTATTCTTAAGATCTATTGATATTGATATTGAGGTTTTGGGGCAAAATAAATTAAATTTGTTTTCTGCAAATATCAAAAGTTTGAAGCAGCAAACTTCATCACTGTGCCAAGAACAAATCGAAAAATTATTCTTAAGATCTATTGATATTGATATTGAGGTTTTGGGGCAAAATAAATTAAATTTTGTTATAACACATTTTTTTAGTTAATAGACTGATTGTGTTCTAATACATCCCCGTGAAGTCAGTCTTTCTTATTTTCAGTAAGCAGTAATGCAGTAATGTGCAGAAACAGGTTCCAGGGAGCTGCAGTACACAGAGCTCTTTAATAGAGGTGAGGAGTGGGTGGGAGAGAGGGGGGAAGGGTCCCAGCTGGGAACATGGGTGACAGCAGTGTGTGAAAAGAGGCTGAGTGGTGGTGGCTACAATGAATTTCCTGGCTTTTAATGGGGAAGGTTTGGTGTAATATGAAGCGAGCTGAATACAACTGTGACGCAGTGAGAACGACTGAGAATCTTTATGAGCTTCTCCACATATACAGTATTATCCAAGAAACAAAACGAAAAAACGATTACAGAGAAATAAGAGCTGTGATGTTAGACTTGTTGTTAGCTATAGGGACGGGAGCTTCAAATGCCAATGGTGTTTTGTTAATAGGGTTAACTAAAGGTTTGTTGCATGACAGCTGTCTGGAAAATAGGTCCAAAATATACACACTGAAGAATCCCAATTGAAATATTTGCAGTATTACTATTTTCTGCAGTAAACAATAACTGCAGTAACGAGGCAGTCTTGAGACATCATCTTATCCAAGTATAGATTTTATTGGGTAATTTTGTAAAAGTAAGGACTGTTGATGTGAGATCAAGAATTACGTTATTAACCCTTTACACTCTGCTACAACAGTAACAGGTGGAGGTCACCAAACATGTCATGGCACCTCAGTGACATCCTTCCTCGAGTCATAACAGACCTGAGCAGGCCTTGATTTTTCTATTTATTTTTTTAAAACTTGTTTTTATCTCTAATGGAGAACTTTCATCACCATCAAAGTCTCAAATGACAGTCGTGGGATCTCAGTGGTGTGAGAAGCTCCTTGGCTCTTCATGGGTCTGATCTTCAGCCAACAGAAGAATTACTAGTTACAGCAGTTTTTGTTGTTGATTTGGTAGTAAATGTGACATTGTTGGTGTGAATTGTCAGTCAACACCTAGACTATTGTTGTTGATTCCCTTTTAGGTTGGAATACCATAGTATTGGTAACTATTGTTTTTCACTCAGGGTTTCCTTCCTCCTCCCTCCTTCTTCTCGTGTGCTCTTCAGGAACACGTCTGTATCTTGGGAGTTTGGTTGGTTCTGGTGTTTATTGCAGTTTTTATTCCTTATTGCAAGTCCTTCATTCGGGCTCTAGGGGTGCTATCCCTCTTTGTTTCTGCATATTACACTGTATATAACAGTAAAATTAATGGATTACGCCTCTCTCCTGAATGCAGTCATCCATGTGGAAGGTTGTGGTGTTCATCTCCGGCACCAACGTTTTAGCCTTGTTGTTTTACAAAAACTCTAATAAAACATCTCTTTTCTGTCCATTCTCTGATGCATAATTACTTTTTTTTTCTTTTTACCTTTTTTTTGTACTTAGTCTGGGCGTCTCATTCAGCAAACTGTGATCTAATGAAATCTGTTTGATGGGCTTGACATAATTATTGGCTGCGGGTCTTACAGCACAGTGATAACAAAGAGGACAACAGCAGAAATGGCACCTATTGTTAAAACAAACGGTACGCCACTGTCGGACTCCTTGAGGCATCGATCCACAAACATTTTTTTAGTGTGTCTCCGTAGGCAGAAGACAATGACGGACTGTACGTCCCGCTCCTGTGAAAGCAGGAAGTACTTCAGCTTGTCGCCGTATTCGCCTCTAAGGTCTTTCACCACCACCTTAGCCAATGTCTTGGCCTTTTTGAGGTTCGGGATTTGACCCTTGGTGCTAACGAGGCCTTTCATGGTCTGAGTCACAAGACGGGAGACGTGGAAACTCTTCTCGTGGTCCAGGAGACCCTTTAGGGCGTCAGCCTTTTGAAGGACATGGCAGACTGCGGTGGTGAGGAACAGAAGCGTTTGTCTCTCCTTATCATCAGGGAACAAAGCCGTCTGGCCCATCTTGGCCTTTTGATCTGCTCTGAAAAAGAGAGTGAATTTCATCTTTTCAGTACGGGTCTAGAATCTTTTAATTTCCTCCGTGTGTTCGGTTTTCTCTCTGGTTTTCTAATGACATCAAAAACTGGCTGTTTTTACTGCCTTTTTTTTATTGCTTAGCTTCTATTTTTGTGTAGAGATAGATAAGACGAAGATCAAAGAAAAATAATAGAGAAACGATAAAAGGAACTTGTGACATCACAAAAATCACGTATCCTCCAAAGGAGGGTATTATTATTCGGTGAATACTTGTTAGATATCTTGTACCGTGTCTTTGTCCAGTACTGTGTACTTGACATCACTCAGCATCCAGTCTGTTACACTGTTAATGTGGCCTCAGCAGCTACTGGGTTCTGTTGAAATATAGTGTTTATCCTTCCACACTGTACCTTAGGCCAAACAGTACTGTACCAGTGAGAAGAAAAGCAGCTTATCAGTCATGCTTTGCTGATCACTGAGCAGGATTCGAACACAATTGAGTTCATGCAGAAACAGTGACTTTTGTCTTACTTGGAAAAAATGGGAATGGAAAAGAGCAACAGTTGTTATTCAGATTATCAACCCCTTAATAACCTCCTGTATCTTAGATGAAGGAACAAATTATAAACATTGTGAAAACATGTAGTGGTGGGGGCCATACAGTGGTGTGGTGGTGGGCACAGTCTTTCAGGTGAAGAGGAGAACTGCAGAGGTCTGACAACTTACTGAGAGATGATAGTGTAAATGTGCATTTTTGCAACGTTTGTGGGGCCACACGGGGGCAACGTTTGCCAATAAAGCAAGGAGATCGTTAGTTTGCATCATATTGACGAATTCTGCTGCAAACTGGAGTTTTGTGATTATCTAATTTAGATCAAATAAAGTTGCTTACATGCCTCTGTTTCAACTACAAACTGAGGTTTTACTCAATATTGTGCACCATCCTTGAAAACGTCTCTGTTGTTCTTCAAAACTGTTCTGAGTCATGTAGTAACTACTTTTTACCAGTAGATGGTAGTGTTGTATAGCTCTTTTGTGGCTACGTGAGCCGCAGAGTTCAGTTCTTCTTGCTCTATTGAAAAAAAACATTTTTTACTTTCTATGTATTGGGGGAAAATACAGTTTAACAAACAAATAGATAAAACTGTTATAATTTTAACAATTATTTTTGAGCCTGAAACTTGTGTGAAATGTGGTCCATAACTGAGGTTTTTAAAAATATATATTAATTTTATTAAATTGCCTTAAAAGGGGAACGTTTGAAACCAATGGTAGTTTATCCTTAATTAACGACAAAAACTAAAACTGTCATTAAGTTCAGTTCATGCAGAACCCACGGCACAAAGTGCACGGTTATTTAAAACCATCCACGAAGCAGTTCGAGTGGAAAACAAACTGCTGCAAGCGGCACAACTAGCGCCGTTCTTGCCGATGTCTTCATCTGTGTGTCGTCCTTTAAATAGAGCCCTTTCCTCACCCACCCAGCAACCTCTGGCATAATCACACGGCAGCTCAGAAATAGAAGTGCGAGGTGGGAGATCAAACTATCACCTCTTAATTTTACCCCGAGCCTTAAAGACGCCGAGAGCCCATTAGCGCACGAAGAAGTGTGTGCTGTGTATCACTCCTGAAAACATGCATCCACATAATGCAGCTGGGAGATGAGCCAGAAGTTAGACAAGTGGAAGAAGATGAGGCTGCAGCGCCACACTGGCATCCACCTGTGCTGGGAGTCGCAGAAAAAGATGCAGATTACGAGGTGTTGTGATGATGATGATGATGATGATGATGATGATGAGAAGGAAAGTTTTCTCTTTCAGAAAAAGAAAAAGAAAACAGCTGAGAAACTGCTGAGCCCGCTGTTGTGGAGGTATGACTGTTTTTCACGCCTTGGTGTTGAGCATACAGCAGCAGACACCAAAAAAAAAACTGTTTAGGTGTGGGTTTTATTTTGGTGAAAACAGCAAGGAGCCAGAGATTGGACACACTATGTACAGTATAAACCATCACATGACTATTGATTTAAAGGAGAAGCTGCTCAAGTTAGGGATTCACCGACTCCCAGAAGATTCACTGGATGTTGTTTTTTTTTTTACAGCATCATGGAGAAAAAGAAAAGAAGGTGAAATTCCCAAATCTGTCCGAGCGCTCCTCTTCAGAGTGCCAACGCATTGATTTTGACCACATATCTGTTCCATTTGGCTGCCTTACCCCAAACACCGCTCTCAGAATCAGGGGCCTTGAGAGCCTCGGTGCACCCTCAGTCCTGTCTGAATCATTGGGGACACCTCAGGGGTGAGTGACCAGCCTGGTGTGTAACCAGATTGATGAGGTAATGTGAGGTCAGGGGGAGGGGCCGCTCATAAGAACGGTGGTCAGAGCGGCGAAAAAGGAGGGAAAAGCGGGGGCCCAGCCTGTTGAGGTGCCCCCCAGAGGAAACACGGGGGTTGGAAATCAATGTGCTGTTAAGTGCAGCTTAGCCACGGGATCCAGTCTTCATTATTATCCATGCACCAGTGGGTCAGTGGTACACACTCTGACTGGACCACCGACAACACGGCTGTGATTTCAAACCAACACTCACCATCATTTCCATCAACTACTAACTACTAACTACTAACTACTAACTACTAACTACTAACTACTAACTACTAACTACTAACCCTAACTAAAGTCTTGAGTCATCGTTCAAATGTCCTGTATTTACTAAATCATTTCAAGTTTTTAGGAAATGTATATTATGATTGTGAAGAAATATAAACCAGGATTCCTTAGGTTTTCATCTCCGAGGCTCAAGACTCACTGTATTCAACTGCAGCTGTTTCCAAATATTCTCTGCAGCGCCACCTTCAGTAGACGGGGCTACACATCGACACAGTGGTTAAATTGAAAAGCTAAAAAGAAACAAACAAATAAATAAATAATAAGTCATGTGATCACCAACTGAATATGTACATGAATGAATGCAGGCTGAATTAAAGAACACACACCACCATCACTCTGTCCCACTGGGCTGCACTGATTGGTCAGCTAATCAGTGACTGATCTGCTTGTTACTTTTACAGAAAAAAAAAATAGATGAATAATTTTAGCCTCGTTAAATAACATTTTTTTTGTTTTGTTTTTTTTTCTCTTTTTGTGACGCAGACCATGAGTCGACTAATGTGAAAATTCTCATGTGATCAGTCTCTGTATAAAGAATCTGCTCCACACACACACGCACACACACACACACACAGACACACACACATCTGTTCCAGAAGCAGTTCAGTCAGTGAGAGCAGTAATGGTGTGTGAGTGAAGGTGAAGAATCAGCCCGAGGGCCGACATCTGTGCTCCATGTCACCTGTCGGGGCTACAGTGACTCTGTATCACCTCCTCCAGCCTGAGTTCACATCAACGCAGCAAACTTCTTCACGTTCACTCTTCAGGTTTCTGGCCGGGCTTTGAACCCTCAGTCAGGTGCAGGGCCACCAGTCTTGTCCCAGGGAGCGTATCTCCTGTAGGTGAACAAGGTCGAACTTTGTGGACGCTCGCTGTAGAGGTGTCTATTGATTGCTGTACTTCTTGCATGAACGCTTGTGAAGGACACGATCTATCGACCTGTCGCTGCGTGTCTCTGTCGTCAGCATCGTCCAGGAAACATCGGGAAAATCAGAGTGTTTCCAGAAGCAGAAGAAGAAATAATAAAAAAAAAAATGTAACCCATAAACTCTGGTGCTAACAGCCACCGAGCATGTGGGAACTGAACCCAGGAAAATAAAAAAATTGAACCCATAAACTCTGGTGTTAACAGCAGATCTGCTGCTAACAGTCACCGAGCATGTGGGAACTGAACCCAGGACTCTCTGCTCTCAACTTCCAAGGCAAGCAAGTTAACCACTAGACTGTTGGACCAGCGTTACAGTGAAAATGACCTGACCACCAGTCCTGATTGGTCAAGACTGCCTCGCTGTAAAAGCGTTGCGTTTGCTGGTTCATTTCCTCCTCTTTGGTTTTCTTCAACTACTCTGAACACAGGCAGAATCAGATGAACTGTTCACTGTGAACCGACCACAGGTCTGAATGTGACCCTGCAGTGGACTGGAGGAGGGAACTGTCCAGACTGCAGACCCACACTCAGGATCAGCAGCTGGGGGAGGGGGTCAAGACCACCTTTAAAAAACCAGAATAATGTTCACATCCTCAGATTTTTGGGGACTTTGGGAAGGAACTAGAAACAAACTCCAAGATCAGGAATTGAACCAGCAAACCAGCGCTCTTCTTGCTGTAAATGCAGCACCCCCCCCTCCCCAATTTATCATTTGAAAATGTACTCCTCGCAGTAGAGCGACTGCACGTTTGCATCATTTCTCTGTGACTCCTGTTTCCTAATGAGTGCTGTCAAAAGTCCGGTTCTCACTTACCAACGAAAAGACGAGCAGGGCTCAGAGAAAACAACACGTGGATAAAAACAACATCGTTTGCCCCGAAATACAATTTGCTGACATACAGAAGTGCAAACATTTCCATTCTCCAGACTCCAAACCCCCAGAGAGCCTTTTTTTCTTTACAGCTTTCCTGAGAGGCCAGGCCAATCAAGCGCTCTACCTTGTTAGGAGGTGTTAATTGGAGTTAGTCAGACTCCTCACTTTGTCAAGGAGTCTGACAACAGAATTAATTAGAATTCCAGTATGTAAATCAATTCAAATTGGGGGCCCTAACGGGGGAGGAAGGGGGGAGGAGGGATCTGAAGTATTTTCACTGAGGAAAAACAGGTGCTGAGAACACGAGCCAAGACGTCTCTGTGTGAATCTCATGACTTCTCTTCCTTTTCTGGATTTTATCCTTCACTAATCCACTTTTGGAGAGGCCACGCAGCCGCCGTATAAATAGACGTGTCGACACCAAAGGTAGCCTCAGTTGGAGGAGGAGTTTATTTATTTTTTTATTTATCTCCGTTTACCCTGCTTTGATATATTTCTCTGGGTACGACCGTGATCACATTACTAAGGTGAATTATAAAACGTGTGATAACGCCATGGCAACAGCCGACGGAAGTGTAGAAGTGCGTTTCTTCCGTGCGCTCCTTCACCTAACTGAGCCGTGTCATGAACGGCACGAGGAGCTCATGGTTCAATCACACTTAACTCGGTGGAACCGGTGCTACTCTGTCACACGTGTGTGTGTGTGTGTGTGTGTGTGTGTGTGTGGAGTGAGAGGGATTGCTCAGCTTTTTAAGGCCACAAATGTCACGGAATCTGAGGATGAGAGTGGGGGAGGAGGGGGAAGGAGGGGAGTAAAGATCCACTGTGTCCAGGTCTAATTCAGAGGTGTCCCAACGCTGTTTTCACGAAACGACAGAACCTTTATCCTGTTAAGGTCACCACAGCTGAGCCCAGGGGTCATGGGTGGGGGGTCAGGGTCCAGCCTGGTCTGGTCATCAGTCTGATGAAGAACAAACAACCAGAAAATAAAGTTGTTTTTTTCCCAATTAGAGACTTTTAAAAGACTATTAAACCTAACACTTTTTCTCAAAGGCTTTTTTTTAAAAGAATGGTTCACTAGTTGAAAAAATATTTAAAAAATTTTTTAAATGAATTCTTAGTCTGTGGAGGAGTTCCACAACCAAAAGTCTGAGGCAACTTTATATTTTATTTATGGTTTAATCCGGGTGGAAGCAGAGAATAAAGACGCAGTATTAGAACAACTGAAAGGTTGATAGAGAGAGAGAGAGAGAGGGAGAGAGAGAGAGAGGGAGAGAGAGAGACAAGTAACAGTTTTCTCAAAGGCTTTTTTTTAAAAGAAACTGGACGAAGTCCATGAAGAACCTGCCTCAGCACTGACAGCTTCAGCATGTGTAGATGACACAAAGAAGGCTGATGAGGAGCGACCGGTGATGGAACACCTTTTTTACTGGATGGAGAGGATTCAAGAGCTGATACAAAAAGAAAAAAAAAAATAGGCAAAATAGTGGATCACATGACTGTAGCGATACAATCCTAGTTTAATAAAAATAAAATATTTTAAATGCCACCAGCAGAATATGACTTAAATTAATATAGTTTACTGTATATTTAAAAAATATATATTAATATTTTTCTGGCTTGATCCTAATGTGACACACACTCACTCACACACACACACCAACCACGACCACATTAATAATTCTTAAGAGCCACCGCTGACCTTACGGCTCTAATGAGTGGAATATTATTTAATTTATTCTACATTATAACCTGCCGTGACATGTTAAGTACAGACTGATCCGTGGAGGAAAAGTCAGCCGTTACCTTTAAATGTCTAATTTGTATTTGTACTAAATGAGGTTTTTCTCTTTATTAAAACTCTGACAGAAACAGAACCGATGTTGGACGGCGATGGTTCAGGGAGAAATACTGATTACTTTTCATCCTGTTTAGCTATAAATAAAGGTGAACCAGCTCTGACTTAATGAGTGTGTAATTTACATGCTGTAACATCCCATAATTCTCACACAGTGTCAACCTGACAGCAGTAACCACTTAGGGGCCTCGGCTCCAGAGGCCCCCGAATTCCAGGCCTCAGAAATGAGCTATAAAATACAGTAGGTGTACAGGTCTCTGAGCCCGGGCACGTTTACTGCCGCAGCAGCTACGCACAATTTACTCTCAATCCAACTGTAAGTTCAACTGCGGCTGCAACTAATTAATAACCCGGAGTCAATCAGTCAATCAGGCTGGGGTCGGCTCGCTCGTAAAATATGGAGAATTAGGACAAAAGTTTGTTGTTTTTTCACAAATTTGATTTTTTTTTTACTTCAACCATATGGAAAATGTTAAATGTAAAAACAAAACAAAAACATAAACCCTTTTGTTTTTCATGAAAAGCCATTTTATTATCCATTTAATAACCACCTCCATGAAGACAATTTGTACAAGATACATCACATTCTAAAGTGCACGAATACTGTACAACGAAAATGACTTAAATACGCAGCGAAAAAATTCAGAAAAATATTATAATAATAAAAATCACATTTGTGGGAGCCATAAAATAAAAGAGTAAAAATTAAATCAATATATATAAAAAAAGGGACATGTCTTTTTATTTCAGCCACCCCCCCCACCAAAAAAAAAAAAAACCAACAATCACTATGCATGTTCAGGTATGTGAGAGTGAGAGGGGCTGGCCTGGGAAAATAACCTTGTGCAGCTTGCTTGGGGGAACACTAAGCTTTGGCACCTTTAGAGAAAAGAGAAAAAAGACATTAACAAAGGATGGAGAGCACTCAATAAAAGAATTCTCATATATATGGTTTGAATAAATAAAGTCTTAGGGGCTGGTGTAGAATGCATAATAACCCATGCCTTTTGGGTTGTCCTTGTACTCCTCCGAGGCCAAGTCCTCACACTTGATGGTGGGGGAGTTCTCTGTGCTGGAGCCTCCAGGAGACATCCTGCGCCTCTTGCAGACCATGGAGTACACGCCCGAGTCGCTAGAGTCCACTGATTTAAGAGACTGCGACGTCTCGATCCAGGTCGAGGCCGGCGGCGCGCTCTCCTCCGGCAGCTTGTCTTTCATGGCTCCGAGCTGGTCCTCTGCGAAGGCCGGAGGGCTGGGACGGGGGGACCAGGGCAGTCCTGTGGTCACCTTGCGCTGGTAAGTGCTTCTGGTGCCCCAGCCGGCCGCCATGGAGGCGAAGGCCGAGTCCGGGTAGTAACTGAGGGCGTGGGACGTCTGCAGGGACAGGGGTTTGATGCCGTAGGACAGTAGGCTACTGGTGGAATAGTCATTTTCGTAGGACAGATCCAGCTTGTTGGAGCCGGGCTGCTGCACAGGAGGCACGAACCAACGCTGGGCGGAGGCCGCGGCGCTGGCGTCCTCGCTCTGTGGCGACAGGAGGCTGTTGGTTTGCGGAACGGCCCGTTCACTGGTGTAGAAACGGTTCTGAGGCAGGTTGTTGACAAACTGGTCCTGGAAGAAAGGCTGCATGGCGTAGCGGGCCCCAGGCACAATCTGGGTGGAGCGAGGAGAATCTGTAGGGGACGGAGTCAACCTGTCACTCTCTGGGGCTGTGTACATCCTGTGCAACAGAGACAAACAACATGCATGCAAGAATTATTTATGCAAAAGACTCACGTTGCAACACCAGAGGCAGGTGGGAAAAGATTGACCACATTGGTCGGTGTGTGAGATACGTACGAGTCATAGTTGTCCCGGAAGCCTTTTGCAAAAGGGTTGTGATCTATCTTCAGCTGTGTGATCTGAAACCAACAGGGAAAAAAAATAATTAAAATTCTGCTTGAATAAATTCACAACATTTATATCCAATAATCTACTCTTTGGTGGTTTCTTACGTCTGTGTTCTGGTAGGCAGTGACTGCTATGAACTGGTTCTCAGGGAAAGTGAAGGTTTGAGTCCTGGCCTCGTTGCTCATGTCTTCCACACCGTCCTCCGTCACCTCCACGATGTGAAGCCGTGGTTGGTATTTGTGAAGAGACTGCAAAACAATCATCTGCAAAAGAGGAAGAAAATGTCCAGATATTTTACAAAAACAACACATATTTACACATTTGTTTAAAATATGTTGAAATGTAACAAAAAAACCTAAACGACTCTGTGTGTCTAACCTGTGTGTTGTTGTTGAACAAAAACCTGAACGACTGTGTGTCTAACCTGTGTGTTGTTGTTGTTCGCTCCTTTATTGTTGGTCAGCTTTAATTTGCCGAAGGAGATTTCTTGCCTCATCCAGTGAGCACCGGTGTTTGGAGATTCAGGATGAACATACATCTTGTTACCTAAAATTCAAATGATGTTTTTGATTAATTAAAAAAAAAAAGAAATTTAAAAAAAGAAAAAACAACCTTAATAGGAGAGGACGGTTGAAAAATAAATAAATGCATGAGAATGAGAAGATTAATATTAATTTAAAAAATTAAATTGCATTTCCTAAATTTAGAAACAATAACATGAATGCATGAAAAATTAAATAGCATTTCCTAAATATATAAACAATAACATGAATGCATTTATTTATTCAATACTAGGTAAAATGTTATTTTTAAGAAAAACGTTTGTTCTTAAAATATAAAAAGAAATTCAAATATTTTTGTAACAATTTCAACAAATAAGAACATTTAAATGTATTATTTGTAGCAGGAACTCTTGTCTTGTATTTAGGAAACAACGGCACAAAAACACATTTTTGTTCATCATTTTCTTGAATTAAAAAAAATTGAATTAAAAACTCAAAAACTTTATTTTATTTTTTAAATTGTCTTCAACATCACTGCTGTGATATAGTTTGAAATAATTACAAATCTAAATAAACACAAGAAAATACATTAATTTATTTTAATTTAACTCATTTATTTATTTAACTAAAGTATTGTGTTTTTTTTTTTTCTCACCTTGCATATTATTGTCTGCCTTGCCACAGGTGACCCACTTTCCGCCCTGAAAACGCCAGTGGTTCGGATCAGCCAGGACGACTTCAACGAAGACGTTGTAATGAGACGTGAGGTTGAGTCCAGTGATGTTGAAGCTCAGGAATGGAAACATCCGTCTGCAGAAAATGAAAACAAAAAACAAAAAACAAAATTGTTGAAATGATGAATATATTTCTATCAAACCCGAGAGAAAATTCGAAATACACATTTTTAAAGTTTGTCAATAGTTTAACCAGTAAATATGGTTTATTTCCGGTGCGTTGGTTTCACACCCAGAATTAACACGAAACGAAAATTATAATTTAAAGGCCGGAAGTCTGTGCAAAAGTTCGATTGATTGATTATTTATCTCGTGCGTAAAAATCCTAAAATAACCGGGACTTCGTTTTCGATGTATTAAACAGAGATGGCTACATTTGCATTTTTTAAATATTGTTTTTTAAAAAAGGCTTTTTTTGTTTTATTTTAAATCATTTGTATTCGAGGCCTTTCGTCTCTCCGGTGCTCATGCCTTACCTGCCCTGTTTGGTGATGATCATCTCGGTCTGATGCCGGTGGAACTTCAGCCACAGAGGCCGGTTGCACAGATACACCTGCGCCCGGACTCCGGCTGCGGATCCCGGCAGAGACATGGAGCCGATGCCGGTGCCCGTCCCCGGGTAAGAAGGGTACAAACAGCCGGGGCCCTGGCTGAACTGGTAACCGCCGCTCCCGAACTGGCTGCGGCCGGCGCACACCGACGAAGAGGAGAAGCCCGCGGGCGGCAGGACGGATCCGTAGTGGAGAGAAGCCGGGTACCTGGAGCTGCTGGAGCCCGTGTACACCGAGCCCGTCTGTCCTGCATAGGGGAAGAGGGAACAGGGACTGGCCATGTCGGTACCGGTCTGGGACGACGACAGGAAGTATCTGTCAGAGCCCAGTTCGTCTATGTTGTACCGCCGCCCGCTCGTCAGCTCGTCCTCACCCAGCACCGGGGAGTCTTTCCTCCCATCGGACACCGATTTGGTGAAAGTGTCCCCCGCCTCCCCGAGCATCCCGTTCCCCACCGCGCTCAGGTATTTCTTTGGGGCGCTACTGGACTCTGATTCCGTCCGGTCCACGTCTTGGTAGTCGAGCTGCGACGACGGCCTGGGGCTGTTGGTGACGCTGTCCGAGGAGGAGAGGTTATAGAAGGTCTTGGGCAGATTGGTGGTCGCGCTGGGGAGGATGTTCTCTAACTGCATGACTATTGGACTTCGCCAAAATTAAAATTAAGTTTTAAAAAAAAGCGACTTGAAATGTTCCAGAACCCGGAGGAGAACCGACCAAAAGCAGCGGCGCTGTCTGTTGTCTCTGTCTGTCTGTCTGTTGTCTGTCTGTCTGTGCGCACACGGATGGCGCACGCCTCCTTCCAGAAACCACGGATGGAAGGAGGTGAAACCTTCTCCTAATCTACAGATTTCAGATCAGATTATGGGCTGGACCTGAGACGTTCACGAGCTCTTATAAGATGCAGACACACACACACACACACACAGAACATTAGGGGAGGGGCTTCTGGGGGGAGCCGTGCTGGATGCTGGTCTGTCTACACTGAGTTTAATTCAGTTTCAAACCATCACTACAACAAACATCTGAGCCTAATGTTGACCTTCTATTTTTATTTTAATTATTTTTTTATTTTTTTTAAATCGAGCCAAATCTTGACATCCTCCGGTGTCAAACACATCAAAATGGTCATAAAAACGCAGCAAACTTTACCTTAAAAAAAAGAAAAAAAAAAGTGGAACCCGTCAACACAACAACAGAAACTAATTTTCTAAAAACACTCAACTGTAAAATCATAAACACTAAACCGGTTAAAGAAATAATCCGCAGTTTTCTGAATTCCATTACGAACACGTTCCCTTCATCTTCGGCTCCAACAACACCAAGAAAAACACACACACACACACACACACTCTCTCTCACACACACACACAGACGCACTGATATGGTCGCGTAAGCTGTGCTCACACACTCCACTGCAGACACCTGCAAACACTCCGACATGGGAGAAGGAAAAAAAAACCACAACACGTGGAGCTTATTTACCTGTGATTTGAACCGGGCCTCGCTTCAACTTCCAGGTTCAGGTCAGTGCAATAAAAAAAAAAAAACAAAAAAAAAAACCACAAAACAAAACAATCATGAGCCACAAATAATCGTCACTGTCTGCTGGTTTTATGGTTGACTTTTAATCCTGGATAAATCGATGGATCACGATTTAATAAATAATTAAATACACAAATGAAATGAAGATTTAAAATCAGATAATTTATCTCCTGGAAAATAATAATAATAATTCCCTCTGTTGCTCTTGAACACAACATAAATGAAACGTGAAATAATAGGATGTTTGTAACAAATGCAAAATTAGAATAAAAAAAACAAGTAAATATTTAAACATCTGACAGGTTGATTTCCTTTTTTTTATAATTAAAAAAAATACATTTATTTATTATTACTACTACTACTAAAAATAACAATGATAATAATAAAAAAATTATAATTCCCGTTGAAGTTTTTTTAATTAAACTGCTGCTGTACAATAGTTTCTACTGTAAAGAACAGCTTGGTTTCTGACTAATGATTACAGTCCAATCAAAATATGTTTTTGAAACTGAAAAAATTATGTTTGTATATAAAAACATAAAATAAAATAATAATCTAAAGTAAAAACAAATATTTGGAAAACAAAATGTATTTTTTAATACTTGGAAAAAAATATAAAATGACAATATTTAGTTTTTATTATTATTATTATTAACTGCTTCATTCTATAGTAAGATATAAAAAAGAAATAAAGTTTGTTTTTTACCTGCAGTACAAACGTTTGGGAGAGGGTTAAATAAAACTGACAAGGTCACTGATATAATAACACACACACACACACACACACACACTCTCTCAGCAGAGAGGAGTCATAGTAAAGTGGTGTTGCTCACTAACGTCTTTTATACTAAACCGTGTCCCCACGCAGTCCTGGGTAATGAATTTCCATCCAGTGACCCGTGTTTAGCGCCCTCTAGCGAATAATAAGGGGTACATCACGCATTTTAGATTCATATATAAATGAAGTGCAGTTTCACAGTAAAAAGAAGGGATTACATGCTGTGCAGTCCGTCACCTCTCACTTAAAAAAAAAAAAACTTGTATCACACTTTGCATCATCTAAAAGTGCAGTGGATTCTCTGAGGAGTGTGGGTTTGGTGGGGGGGCTGTGGGGGAACAGGGGGTGGTGAGGGGGCAGCAGGTTGCAGATGTGGGAGTAATAGGGGTGAGATGAATTTGGGGAAAATGGGGATACAGATCTGTGAAAAGCTGAGGGAAAATCTCTGCTGGAGGCTGATTGGCTGCTGTCATAAATGGGACAGTAAAGCTGGCAATTGGGTCCATCAGGGGACCGCGGCTACACGCCGTACAGTACCACAGTCTGTCAATCAAACCCCTGACCCTCCCCAGGTTGCTGCCGCCGCGGCAGTCAGGGAGGAAACCCAGGCAGACGACAACTGAGATCAAGCATCTCCCCTTTGGTTTCCAGTCGGCTCCATTATTTATCAGTGACCTGTCTCTTGACACAGAGTCTCACTTCTCTGCAGCTTCACCATATCTGGATTTTAACCAATCTTTTTTTTTTTCCAACAATGTAGAATCCCTTTGGGGAAACGGTAAAATAATGCTTCCGTGTTGTGAAATTGCCCAAAGTTGGATATGAGAAGTGAGTTTTCTACACCTCAGTGCTGCTGATCTATAGATTTGAACATTTTTCCAAGCAGAAACCTGCATGTGTTTCTGTCTCCTCCCCCTCTCTCGTAGCCACTCTCTCCTGCAGACTAACACGTAGCAGAGGTGCCGCTCTCTTGACTCAGTGTTTTGACAGGCTCTCACCCGTACAGTATCTTTGATGCATAAATCTATAGTTCACATCAACCTGCATTTGTATTAGTCACATCATATCATGACTCACCTCTAACACTCCCCGTTCAGTGCAATCCTGCAAATTAGATTCTCCTTTTTAGCGACCTCGGACATTAAGCAAATCCAACGTATGGCTCGGGGGTCATTTGTGGCACTAAGAGTGGGATTCATTTGTCCTGACGTCTTTCTTGAATGAGGATGTTTTGCATTTGTTTTAGAAATTCTATGGGTACTTTGCAGAATCGTTGATAGTTCTGTATTTACAAATATTTAGCTGTATTTAATTCTGAATTGTATTTACAAATATTTAGCTGTATTTAAACTGTACTTTTCACTGTTTTTTATGGTTATTTTTATCTCTATCTGTCCTCTATTTTTTTGCAGTTTTCATTGCACGTTATGTTGGCTCTCTTTTAGCTATTCTGGCCACATTTTTGACTAGTTCATATCATATCATATTCTCTCTACTGTTACTGTACTGTTACTTCCTGAATCCTCTCACCCAAATCCCTCACAGCCAATCTTTATGGGTTTGATTATGAGCCTGTTGAGAGAAAAATAACATGATTGTTTTAAAGGCCACAGTTTGAAGTGTTTTGGGGTTTTTTGTTTTTTTCCAACCCGACCCCAGGACTCTGGGACCATTCTAGAACCATATAAATGTGATTTACAGGCCACCCATAAATAAAATTTATTCCAAATGAGGTGGATGCTTAGGTCTGATTCATAACGGAGCTCCCACTCCTGACCTGTCAGCGTGGTTCTTGACCACCTATAAAAGTCCAAGTGCGTATGAGATGACCCTCAGTGGCCCCGGGCCAGGCCCGGCTCAACAGGGGAGAGGGAAGTCTCGGCCATATTGTTGTCAGAGTCGATCATCGGCAGCGCACATGAAAGGAAGACATTCCAGGTTTTATGGCTCAAGGTGGCTGCCCGAGCCTTTGCTCCGGAGTGAATTCATGTACCCAGTCGCAAGGATTAATAACGCGGGTCTCATTAGAGATCCCGGCTACTGAGACCCCTGGAGGGAGGGGTCCTGGGGGGGGCGGGAATGAGCCCAATCTGCACCACGCCAGTTCTGCAAATCACCGTCCGCAGCAACACTTTTATTGGGAAGAATTTATTTCACAGGTTTATCAAAGATGTCCTCCAGTATATTTCCCAGCGTGTTGAAATTGCAAACATTTAATCAAAGCCGGCGAAGGAGAGCTCCTGTTACCGACACGCTGCTGTCTTCAAAGATGTGAAGGTGACAGCTTTCATGAATTTCCGTGAAAGTGCATATTGTTCCCATCAATTATAACCTGCCCCCCCCCTCACCTCCCCCACTCCTTTTTTCCTTGTCTACACCATTTACTGCATGATTTAAACCACACACACTTTACCCTGCTGTCAGGGAAAAAAAAAAAACACCAACCCAAAAACATCACCTTGTTTTTTATTTTTTTTCTCCTTCCCTCCTACTCCTAAAGTATTAGAATATGTAAAGTATATTCACGTTTGATGTAACCGAGTCTATTCCGATGTCATATCCAGCAGAGCAAATTATCATGAAATGATCTCCCCCGTCTGAAGCCAGTCCCTGAGTGAGACCGATGGGAATTGGACGTCTATAGGCATCACATTTGTATTCCTGGAAATGCATTTAAAATAAGCCAGGATGCATAAAGCCAGCCTGCCAGGATGACGGCGTGTCGCTGCATGCACACATCTGTATGTGCCTTCCTTACGGTCTGACCTATGGATTACTGCAGAAACGTATCAAGGGGATACGGGGGGAGGGGGGCATATGATGATGATGTATGGAAGTCTGAGGGCAGCGATAATCCACCGCGTTAAGACAAGTCTCGACAAAACAGGGTGGAGTGGAGTCATTCAGGGAAACAGGATTGAAGCTGCACTCACTGTGTTTGATTCCCTGATGCAGAACATGATGTTGGGATTATTGTGACACCCAGGGCCTGTGGGGACGGCAGCAGGTACACAGGTGCTGTCTTTGATTTGATTTCTGTCTCTTTCCTGCCAGTGAGTGACATCAGGTTTGGTCTTCTGGAGACGCTTTTTCACAAGTTTTAAAAGTGGATTTTTTTTTCATCTCTAGAATTCCTTCAAATCCTTCAAATGACTGTTTTACTGTAGGGACCATGTTCTCTGTGAGCTATTAAAAAGTCTATTGTATCTTGATACAAGACATTGTGTAGTTGTATAAAAGCTACGATTGAAATATTAGTCTTTATTTTCTTTTTAGTTCTTGATCCTGCAATCGTTTGTTAAATCTCTCAGAAGTCTCAGAATCTAAGACATTAAGACAGAAACTAAAGTGCTACTGATAACATTTTAGGAAAAAGTGGAGACGTCAAGAACCGAAGCCCACCCACAGCACAGAGTTAACCACAGTTTCTTTTTCCTTTCAATCGCGCTGGCAAACCATTGAACTGATTTTGACACATCCACCCTTTTACTTTCACTCTGTGTCTCATCACAGACAGAGCATCAAAACCCACAAGGCCCAGAGTGCTCTGTCGCCCACTGGCCCAGCTCTCACCCTCATCCACTGCCGGGGCTTCAACCTTTGATGACCCACTTCTCCCGGCCCCATCCTTGAAAAAAACCCCCCGAGGAATTGACATAAGGGACAAGAGCAAACGAGCAGGTGCTAAAAGTTTGACGGCGTTTGACTGGATATCTGTGTCGCCTGGATGGAACGTGAGGTGTAAGGGAGGGCGCTGCAGTTGTATCGACTCGGCTTCAGGCCTACGAGATAACAACACACACTCTCTCGCTAACAGGCTTACTCTCTCGCCCGAGGAGAGCTGGGTGAGCTGAGGTGGGGAGTGGGAGACGTCAAACAAGCAACCTCAGCCACTGAGACTCCACGGCCCGACCCAGCTCGACCCTGCTCTCTGTCGCGTTCCATCGCACTATTACTGCACGACAAGCTGGGCTTTTATCACATCGCTAATCCTGACTCAAAAACTGCATTTCAGTGGAACCCTTCGTTTTTGTTTTTTTGTTTTTCCGTTTTTTTTTTTCCACTTGTTTTTGTGTTCCTTTTTTGGACAGGAACACAAACAGATTTACACCACAGGAGTATTCTGCCTCTGCCTCAATGTGGTTAAATCAGTGAGTCAGAAGTGAGATTGTAGAGTTTTAACACTTCTCTCTCCCGGTATGAAAGCGTCTGCAGCAGGCAAAGGAATCGAGGCCCGGCTCCCAGTGGTCTGGTTCCCCGCTTAACAATTCAGATTTTTAGTTTTAAGTTTTGAAAAAATCAAATATTTCCATATAATAATCATAATTAAATACTTAATTCAAGCAGATAAACCTACTTTATTCTATTTCTAATCAATGGGGAATTGATCATTGATATCAGTAGTAGAAGAAGGATTGATAAATCACTTCAACCAGAGGTGTATACTGGTGGAAGGAAGTCTCATGTGGACGTGATTCATGGTTTACGTTTGACCCCCAGAGTGAAACAGGGATGTAGCCTTGGCATCTTTACTCCCCTCTGAGGGGCAACAGCTACATCCACAACAATAGAAGCCCCCCCCCCCCCCCCCCCCTCCCCCTTCAGCGCGGCAAACAGCATATCCCTGCAGCCAGGTTCAAAGCCTCATTTATGAGAAGATTGGATGCATTAAAATCAATATTATCATTTTTTTTAATCCATGTGCCATCACGTCGGACCAGTTGACAAAATGCCAGAATTACTTGCCGG
This sequence comes from Cynoglossus semilaevis, assembly GCF_000523025.1. Taxonomy (NCBI): domain Eukaryota; kingdom Metazoa; phylum Chordata; class Actinopteri; order Pleuronectiformes; family Cynoglossidae; genus Cynoglossus; species Cynoglossus semilaevis. The sequence goes on along the minus strand of NC_024324.1, from coordinate 8,915,271 downwards.
AAAAGGGGAATAATTTTGCTGCGGAGAAATGCATCCAGCAGCCATTAGATATAATTAGAGACCACAGCATGCTTTTGTATTAAAACATTTGCAGCAATTTGGCAGCTGTATAATTAACATGCAATGGGTCATGCCATGCACATGCATAACAACACACACACACATATGCTCACACGCAATCATATACACTTGCCGACTGCGATGCGTAAGCGCTGGTGTAGGCACGGGGGGGACCTCGGTGCAGTGGACACCTTCAATATTGAACCCGGACCTAGGCCTGGTTTCTGTATTTACATGTAAATGGTCTACAACAATCTGCGGCCCCTCTCGTCTGCTCTGTCCCTCCAGCCGTCTGGGCCCTGGGAAGAGAGCTGCTCGTCAGATGGGGGGACCACATCAGATGGGCTCCCATGGTTAGAGAGCCAAACTCTAGGAAAAGGGAGAGGGAAGAGGGTGGG
>NC_024324.1:8906445-8914427 GCF_000523025.1 Cynoglossus semilaevis | reverse complement strand
AAAAGGGGGGTGAGAAGGCCGTGCTTTGTCGGCCAGCCACTGAAACAGCAGGGACTCCCACATAGCATGGACGTGGTCCATGGACTGGTCTCCTTCTCTGACTGGAGAGAGCAAGGGGAGAGAGGTAAAGAACTCATAATGGGGCTACGCACTACGGGAGCAAAGCTGGAAAAAACGAAAAACAAAGAGAAGTCAGCTGATCAGTGTGATTAATATAACCTACGGACGACTTCTGACTGGGTCTGACTTTGTAGAGGAGAGCTCGAGAACCTGGTCTCTTCCTTGTGGCTGGAGGTGTTATATTTGACAAGTGTATATGTGGATGTGGAGGGGTGGGTGTCAGCGATAAGAAATTACGAACAGCAGTGAGCGTGCATATCCAAGTCACATGGTAGATGGAAGGAGCCGGTCTGTATTTGTTCCTTATGATCATCTGTCAAGTGTTTGTGTGTCCTTCTGTGCTGGCAGGTCAGATATGATGGAGGTCTAGACACATGGACCAAACATTCTGTCTGACAGGGGAGCGCTCGTCTCAGGGTTCATCTGATGGTTGGAGACCTTGATAGAACAGACCAGCCGAGGCCCATACCCGGTGTAAATGGTCCAGACTTCATTTCCTAAAAAACGAAATCTGGTCCACGCCTCAGCCACTGGAGAAAACCATCAAACACCAAGCTGTCATTTCTTACTTGGACCGCTGTAGTTCAATTTTAAAAGTGCATAACAAAAAATTATGTTTTTTCCCTAATGCAACATTAGTAACTTTTTCACCTCAACATCAACTCCCCAGGACACACGTGGCGCCTGTTTTAACATTTCTAAAAATAAAAATTGACCCTCAAATAACAAAGATTTTATATTATTGAACATTTAAACATCTTTTTAAACTTTTTACAAGTCAGGAGTAGCATAGCCTGGCTATGCTAGCTCAATCTGAAATTAATTTGCTTTTGTAATTTCTTAAACATGATCTTCACCATGGAAAACAACAGAAAACTTACTCTAAATTATTTTTATTATTTAATTATATTATTATATTTAATCAGAATAGCTCAAATGTAATTTATTAAATAGCAAAAGTGTTTCAAATGACCGATTGTTGTTTCCTAACTAACAACAGCTAACATATTACATAGAAACAGCCCATTATCAGGCTAAAAGGTGAAAAGTAGAAAGTAGTATTGTTTACGTAGAAACAGCCCATTAACAGGCTGAAAGGTGAAAAGTAGAAAGTAGTATTGTAGCTAATCAGTTCCTCTTTTGTGATTTCAGTCAGATTGTCTTCTTAGACAAAAAAGGGCACAGTTTTAGTGCAATTATTAACAGTAGCTCTTTGACTTTACAAATCCATGTTTCTACAACCAAAAAATGTTGAATAGCCCCTTTAAGTGAGCAACTCACATCAGAACCTAACATCTTTGGAGTATTTTCTGCTTGGTGACACCTTAACCGTGGCTGTCCTTCGCAGCTCTGATTCATGGAGGGATGCTCAGAGGGAATCCCCGATGATGCCCGACCAAGAACTGATGACAAACTTTGGCAGAGGAGACAAAGGTGGCTAATACCGGCTAAACCGTGGTGGAAGAATGTCCCCCACCTCCTCACCAGCACAACGAACAATCACACCTTGAGCGCAAAGGCAGACTGAAGGGGAGGTGCAGGGGGGGGTGGACAGGCTGATGTGGTCTTTGCATATACATCTCCGTGTGTGCGTGGGTCTCTATGTGTTTGTACCCTGCGCCTGTGTGTTATGTGTGTATGCAATTAGCCGTGTGGGGGACAATGCAACACGTTAACCAGAGTGGGAGGTGTGAAAACAGGGGATCTGCTGCAGTCAAAATGAACAAAGAAGAAAACTGCCATGGCTTTGTTTTCGGTTTTATTCAATTATGTTCCTCACTGTTGACTTTCTTACTTTTCAGCCATTTCCCCACCGACTCGTGGGCTGCGAGGCGTACGCAGCGTCTGGTAACGGGTCCATCGCAGTCACGTGAAGCTCTCGTCCCTCCATCCTGCAGCACCTGTGATTATTCATAAATGAAATTAAATACAACAACTATAATGGTATAAAAAAGACAACAAATAATAAACACATTTTGTAATGATATGCACTTTTGCAGTAGTTTCTGTGCTGCAGATCACCTGTGTGGTGGGCTGTGGTTGGTCCGGTGATTCACACTGATCTGCAGAGGATGTGAGTAGGTGGTCTCCCACCAGAGAAAAGTACTCTTACTTTCTCTTTCTTTTTCTCTTTCCAACTGAGTTTTGACATCACTTTAAAAAAAAAAGAAAAAAAATTTCCAGAAAAGAATTGAGCGATGTTTTTTTTTAAAAGTGCAATTACTGTAAAACTGAAAACTATGAAACATTGTTTTTTAATCAAGTTGCTGTTTATTAAGAAAAACAGCATAGAAAAGCTTTCTTTGTTTTTTCTGATCACCCTTATTTTATTTATTTGTTGCAAACGATATTCACATAAACACAAACAGAAACTGAAAATCACTAATAATAAATAATAGTTGCAATCTTCATGCTCAGAAAATGTGTGTTTAACTCTCATTTCAAAGCTTTTTTTTTACTGTTTATTAAATTTGCAAAAGTGGAACTGAACTGGGTTCTATTTCAGCGTCCCATCAAGCAGTCACATGTTTTTTAATCATCCGTCGATGTGCCAAGACGTCTGAAATAGATCAAATTCAACACCGCAGCGTTAGTTTATCAAACCCAGACCAACGAGCTGGCACACTTGGCTGTAGAGTCACCTGTCAGTCACCTGTACATTTGTGGCAGGTGGTACACCGTCTGGGCTGGCGGGTGATTAGCTGGTTGCAGTGAAGGTGGCAACATTGATCACAACCCAATTAGCTTTATATAGCAATGTCTGCTGTTGAGGGATCCTTACATAATTAGCCTCAGATGCACGCTGCAGACGTATGATTTTATTTAAGTGTGTAAACGGGAGATGGAGTTGAAAAAAAATGTTATGTAATATATTCCAACCTTTGACTGTGAGGAGTAACATAAACGAGATGTGTTGGTTCAGCTGAGGAGCTAACTACAAATGCTTTTGAAGAGATTTATTTATCTGTTTTTTTTTAAATATATTCACTCACTTGGATGTAACATGAAGATCACCTGATCTTCACGGTGGAGGATGTAACATGAAGATCACCTGATCTTTCTGTTTACGTGTTGCCTCTGTGTGTCTGGAGTTTTTCTCTGGGTACTTGGTCCTAGAATATGATGGATTTGGTTTGTCTATATTGCCGAAATGTTGGATTTCCTGTCACTTGCATTCAGTCTTTGGCTGAAAAGGCGTCAACAACAAGTTTTTATATTGACGAGAGTGAGGTTTTTTTTTTTTTTTTTTTTTTTGGATAAAGATGATGGAGACAGAGAGAAACAACAACAACAACTTAGTTTTAGAAATGCAGCAAAATGGCTGCAACAGAAAAACCTGAGATAAATTCTCAGAAGTGAAAGGTTGGTGAGGCGGAGGTGGTCTGTAATATAATGAGGTGTCAGGAGTGTTTTGGTCATTGGCTAACTGCTAAATCCAAAGTTTCCTGCGGTCTATGGAGCCAACATGATACTCCTACTACAATTAAATTTAGCTCTGCAGTTCCACAGCGAGTAGTGGATTATTGACACGGCTCAGCTCAGCTCCTCATGAGGCTCGTCTGTAAAGACAAGGATAGAGTGTAGTTCTATAACTGACATCAGTCATCAGTTCTTATCCCTGCTCTTACTCTTATCGACTCTAATTGAGTTAGGAAAAAAAAAACAAGTGTAATTATCAACTTAATTTAACAGTTTTTATAGAACAACAGTGGGTGACAAGCTATGAAAACTCAAACAGCTGTTAAACTGATGCCGAGGAAGAAAGTGATACTTACATATATATATATATACTGTATATATATATCGTTTCTAATATTATAATAAGAATAAATTAATCTAATGGTGACTCTGCCATGGTGATTTAACACCTGATTGGAGGCACCGTAAACTCATTATCCCATTATCTAAATCAGTTACCAATCATTTTTGACCCCATTGTGACATCACATTTTTTAAGCCAGTAGACTAATGCCTTCCAGGAATCAGACCACCAGGAGCCAGTTCTTCTACAGCTGGGTCCTCCACAGGTTTGACCCAACGGTGCCGGAACAACACGGCGACCTGTAGCAAGTAAAACAACAGGAAACGACCGAAATACCAGAGCAGCCACGTCGTCCTGTTGTCAACAAAAACATTCACAACTCTGGAGCTGCTGACAAATTTGGTCGTGTTGATGTTGATGCTTGATTTGAAAATAGATTTGATAACAGCACAGTGCGTTGTCAAATTGATGGTGTTGCTGTGATATTAGCACAGTAACCCTGTAATAGCTAACTAGACGGAGGGAATAAGCTAGCCGTTTCCTCCGACTAACCCTACACACACGTGAGTTAGCTCAGCTGTCACTCACATGGCAGGGTGGAATGTGTGTATGCGCGCGTTCATGTGCGACGTCTGTAAGTGCGTGGCGCTGCAGCCTGCTGGCCTGCGCTCCCTGCCGAGGCCAGAAGGCATGCTCCCTGTGTCCTGCCAGCATCTCCACAGTCTGGGGCCACTGATGTCAGAGTGGCACAGCCTGTAGGCGGCTGCTAATGCTGAGTCCTCTTTGCACCGGATTCTGGAGCTCCATCAGCTGGTTGTGTAACTTGTTTGTAGTGGGTCAGGGTGAGATCTGTGTTTGGGGTGGGGACTAGTTAAAGGTTGGACGGTGGGACTTCTGGCCCTCAGCTGAGCACCACGGACGGACCTTCTTCCACCACAAAGTACAGCTTTAGAAGCTCAATACCAACGACTTATTTCTCCAGATTTGTATTTATATTCCACCGTTCCAGGATCAAACAAAGAACCCATTTTTATAACTACACCTCCAAACAGCTGTCCTCCCTACTCCTGCGTTCATGGTTCAGTCCTTCCTCCAGCACAGAGCAGCAGCAGGGGCGAACCATCACATTTGGTGCTCAGCGTGGGGGCGGTTGGTGAGCTGTCGAGCTCCAACTATCCCATGGAGCTTTTCTTCTGTCTTTTCAGTACAATTTTGACTAACCTCATTTGCATCTGCTAATTAGATCCTGTTAGCATAATTCATACACATGACACCCTTTTGAAGCTAATGAATAGATACATCTCCAGACAACTCGCAAAGAGCATTTAATGAGAAGTTAGTGGAAGAGGCCCGTGAAAAGAAGCAGAAAGTTGAGGAGGAAAAAAAAGAAGAAAAAAATCCGAGCTATTACATGATGAAGCTAAGAAAACCAGCTGGATTTCTATCTTTAAACTTTATAATTCACTATTATTATTATACAGTTTAAGACACTCAGTATTTTGCTGTAGATGTTGACATACATATTCAACATGATTACTGTTTTATTTAGCGCTGAATTCAAACTTTTCTCTCTACAGTTGTCCTTGTTAATTTGATAGACTCAAGAATACCTCGATGGCAAGGGAACAGATCGAAACTGTGATCCCCAATTTCTCCACTGGACGGTTTTTAATTTCATAATCTATATGCAAACCACGGAACTGTGAATATTCATCAGGAGAAATGGTAAATATGATTCATCTTATACAGCTGGGTATTATTCACAGAGGCAACGTGTGGAAGGGAACAGAGGCTTCCTGCCAGGTTTTCAGCAGAGACAGAAAAGGAAAAACACTCCACATGTACTCATATCATATTTGAGCTGCTGATCTCTCCATTATCACAATATATTCCTGATGAGAGTTGACAGTTTTCACAGTGATCCCCTCAAGAGCTCAGTCACTGCAGGGTGTGAGTCTGATACTGAACACGCACACCGTCCTCCAGTCTGTTTATTTAGAATAAACTACATTTATATCAGGCAGTGGTTTCACCTGGATGTATTCAAAGCTACAGCTTTAAAACTCTTTATGAATAAAAATATATAAACTCCCTGCATAACTGATGTTCTCTGTACAACTGTACAACGAATCTGCACAAAGTTCAACGTCTTATGGTAATCATTAAGTACGAGGACTTTGTCAAAATGACACTTATGATACATAAAAAGGGCCTTTTAATGCACATTATATATTAATGAAACATAAACATGTATTTTAAAATAATGTTCACTTTTAAGAGTTTTATTTTGATTCAGTGAAATGTATTATAAATTAAACTGGATTATTAGTAATGTTTCTGTTTGTTACATGTTTTGTTGACTTTTAGCTTGACTTGGCTTCAACCAAGTGGAATGTATTATTAAATTAAATTAAATTAAATTTCTTCAAGTTCTAGGTTTTGGAAATGATGAGATGCTGTGTAAAAAAATACAGTTTGAAAATTAAAGTAATGCATTAATGCTCCTAAATATTACTGTTAGGTTGTTGCAGTTGTTCCTTAGATATTTTTTGCCTTATCTGGGCTTCTTTGAAAAACATTCCATTTTGGTTATTTATTATATATATATATTTCTACACAACTGATTAAAATACTCATACTTACTATACTTTAAAAACGACATATTCCTTGCTGCTCACTCTGATGAACACAAACTCATTTCCACATTTGGAGGCAGCAGTGTGTGGAGTGTTGGAGTTGTGCTGCCATTCTGGTGTGCAGTTCCACCTGGCTGATTGAGTGACGACCCAGCAGGGAGCCTTGAATCATCTCAGCTGAGGCCTCATGGCTTGGCCTGGCTGAAGCCCTCATGATGTGACAGCCAAGCGGAGCCAGGAGGGCCGACGAGTGGGAGCACTCGTTTGAGTGGCAGCGATTCTGTGAGTCTGTGCGCACTTGAACAAGTGTATGAGCACTTGATCAAAGACTATGTGTGTGTGTGTGCGTGCGCGCGTGCGCCCGTGTGTGTGTGTGCGTTTGCTCCCGTCTGCTCCCTCCAACCGGTTGATCTTTCACATTTCGCACGGGCAGGAGGGACAGGAGGCTGCCAGGCTGCGCCCGGAGCCTGGGTACAGTTCGGTTAGCAGTGCCCGGCATTCATTAGCACCTCCCAAGCTGTCTGCACTTTTACCAAACGCTCTAGCTAGAGCTAACATGCACTGGCTCGGTGCTCCCTGCTCTCATCACCCCCGTAAAGGCCTTCACCATGCGTTGGCTCCACTCAGCCGCAGCTGAGGCCTCCAGTCTTGGCTTGGGCCACCTCAACTTTGTTACAGTTCAGCAAAGTGACACAATAGGAAGCCAGGCAGCTCTGCCAGAGTTCACAGAACTTTGTAGAGGAGGAGGTTGTCGAAGTCTCCACTTTTACAATCCTACTTCACAGATACTTGATGTTCTCCTTTTGTGAAGTGTTGTAGAGTAAGATGTAGAACAGGACACGTTGAATGACCTATAATCATAGAAATTGTTGCCTTCATCTCAAAGGGCCTGAGATCTTAGGTTTACCTCTGGTTTCGGTGCTAAAAGTTACTAAAATATACAGACAGACAATTATTTTCTGAACAACTTCTGAAACAGAACAGGACAGACCTTTTTTGGTTCCTTAAATAAGATCTACAAGATTTAACCTAAAACCTGATATCAGTCTTTACCGTACCTTGTACCAGTGTGTTTGGTGGACCGGATTAGGAAGTCCAGCGGGCACTATCTGGCCCACGGGCCGTAGTTTGCTTAAGTCTATTGTAACAGAAATATTTCCAAAGTCCCAGCTATGAAACCAGATTTCAATTTTCACTGGAATATTTGTGTCCGTTTCATCAGTGTTGACGTGGTTGTTATTCTGCTGAGTGAGTTCCACAGTGAACTGATGGGACTGGAAATAGAAAATGAGAGAGAAGTGCAAAAGGAGCAAGCTAAAAAAAAAAAAAAAAAAAAATCTCACGTCCCAGGACTAAAGCTGTGATTGTGCAGCAGGCAACATTACACACGGTGTGTCTCACCCTGTCGTCCCAATCTTTTAATACCCTCCCCTCTCTTCCTCTCCCATCTCATATGTTCCTCT
>NC_024324.1:8904712-8906404 GCF_000523025.1 Cynoglossus semilaevis | reverse complement strand
GAGCTGTGACTGGGGTGCAAAGAACACAGCAGGAGTGGTCCTGGCACCCCCCCAGCCAACTTCATTGAAGCTTTAATATTCAGTGTTTTCTCAAAAACCCCTTCATATCAAACTTCTAAAGTGGCTTCATGGTTCTGGAAACATGCACACAGACATATGTGTGACTGCAAAAAATTTTTTATTTATAGTAACAGTGAAAAATTCCCTCACAGAAGAGCGACTCTTGGTGTTCTGGGCTGGGTGTGGCTGCAGCCACTGCCTTCTCACCTCAGGATTTCCTCACCTGCTGTGGTCTAAAGACCACCTCCAGTCTCCAGTCTGTGACAGTTTGTCAGATGTCTCCGTCTGGCCTTCACTGATTTTCACTTTCTTCTTTTCCTCCGTTACTTTTTATAAATTGTGATTAATTGAGACATACGTATTTATATAGTTAAAAATATAAAAGCATGTAGATAAATTTGTTTCATATTTGTGAATATTGAGACATAAGTATTTATATAGTGAAAAATAAAAAAGCATTTAGATAAATTTGTTTCATATTTGTGAATTTAGCTTCAAAAAGTTAGTGGATTTTATCAGAATAATTTCACAAACTATTCTACGTTTCATTTTGACCGCTGTTACTGTTTATACTGTAATATGTAGATATTATTTATATAATAAGTTTACATGTTACTATTTGCTTTTGAATCACTCAAACAGCCTTAACCCTTTTAATTCATCTATATAGTTAGCGCTGGTGTCACCGTCGCCTGCAGACCACGGTAAAGGCTGTCGGTTGTAAAAAAAAAAAAAGGTGCATCACATGAATACACACTGAGCGTCTTGTGCCACGGTTGCCTGGTGCTTGTTTAAAAAAGAACACCCTGTACAGTCTGTTCCTCCAAGAGCAAATCCATCTGTTAGCCTGGATTCACTGCAGCATGATACGCGCCCTGACAAACACTTCTGAAATATAGTTTCAGGCTAATCATCGTCTCAATGGTAGACAACCCGAGAAAAAGCAGTTCCGGCACATCCTGCATCAGGAGGGGGGGCTAATGACATGTGATAGGGAATGCATCTAACTCCTGAGCAGCGTCATTCTCAATCCACTCATGATGGAAAGATGGAAGGAGGGGGCGAAGGGGGAGGGAGGGGGGATGGGGGGGTCTGAAAACTAATTAACACTTGACTGCATGACAGGGCTGTCATGTCTGTTATGATTAGGAGTTTTAAAAAATTCTCTTCCGTGCACTTGATTTGCTAATTTGTCTTTGCTTTGCCTTATGTGGCATCCACTGCTGGGACTCATTTATTCTTTTTTTTTTAGGACGAACCATGCTTTGGGTCTGAGCATTTGAATTATTTTATCAAAAAATAAAGAAAAAGAAAAGAAAAAGGAAAACAGCAAGAGCATGGTTTGACACGAGCACGAAAGACAGAGTGAGACAAAACAGTTTTTTGGATCTGCAAACATCCGCAGTGGCGAAGCTGCAAAAAGGGCCACCGCTGACTGGAACTAATTTTAGGTGATGCCATGCGCATAGGACAACCTGCTGGGCCCAAAAATGGGCCTTCGCCATGCCATGACAAACAAGCAAGTGGGCGAAAAAAAAGAAAAAAAAAGAGAAAAAAAAAAGGAGAAAAAGGGAAAATTGATAAACGCAGCGGCCCACGCCAGTTTTTCTTCTCCAAGTGAACAATACCATC
>NC_024324.1:8896601-8904677 GCF_000523025.1 Cynoglossus semilaevis | reverse complement strand
GCAGTTGATTGTTTTGTAAAATCAACAACTCAGAGAAAATAGATTTCTGAGATTACTGGCTGCACGCTCTCCCATGTGGGTAGACTCCATACATCTTTATATATCTACATGAATAAACTCTCACCTCACCACGCACGCAGGCGACAAGATATGGTTCTGACTTAAACAAATGGTAGCAACATATTTAGCGTAAAGGTTAAACTCTTAGACGTGTTAGACATGCTCCGCGTCCATTCTTCCGTCTCCTAGTGAGCTACTTGGGCAGATGCTAATTTTGAAGGCGGCTCCCTGGGTCCAGCCCTCGCTCCACATTCAGCTCCCTGGCCCTTTTGTCCGCTTTAATTGAGCCCCCCCACTCCATTTAATGGCCTGTTTAATACTTATTGAAACAGAGCCTGCGCTGGAGGTTAAATACATCTTAATGCACTGCCTTAATCCTTCCATTACTAGAAACGTAAGGCTGCCTGAAAGCAGCAAAGCTTGCCACCATTAATTATGCCGGAGGGTCTCTCTGCTCCAATCCTGCCGCATGGACAAGCTTTTAAACTGTGGGTACGGAGCGGCTGAAATGAGGGGGCCACCGGCCGTATGAACGGCCAGAATAGCTGACAGAGAATGGAGTAAAAAAGGAGGCAGGAGTTTTATTTGGCAGAAAATTAAAGACATGGTTATTGTACAAGTGTCGGAGGGCGGAAACCTCACAGTCTTTGGTAGGAGTGGAGATGAAAATTTGTTTTTTTTTCTGAAAGATAAAAAGGTGCTAATTTTTTTTGAAAGCAGCAAATTGTTTCTTGATCACATGTAATTCTGTCTAATGTTTAAACAGTTCCTCACTAATGTTATTCTTTTAATTATCTAACCCTATCCTAATAGGATTTTCATACAGCGTGTCTCACCCCCACTCCCATGTTTTCACCTGTATTTCAGCTTCTAAAACGTCTTAATTTCAGTGTGAACAAGACAAACTTTGTTGAGAAATAGTTGGACTAGCAAAACGCTAAGGAAAATGCAATGCTAGTTATATCATAGAACTCTAACCAATTTGCATGATACATATTATTTAATAAACATGTGGGAAATATATAAAAAAAAACTAAGATTTTTTTTATCATAAGTACTTAATCCTTGTTAAGCATTAGTTTGAAAATAATTTGGGGGAAAAAATCATGGGCCCCACAAAACCTGTCCATGTGCTATTATTGGCCCCCGTACCATATGTAGACATGCTTTGTTGAGACCAAATTTTTCGGCTGCTTACATGTAGTGACCCTGTTTTTAAGGAAGTTGCAGAGTTAAAAAAAAAAAAAGGGGAAGACTTTGATTTAGCGTTCGGACAGAGAGAGAGTCTCTGATGGTGGAGATAATGTAGTATGGATGTGTATATGTATGTGTATAAATGTATGTGTGTATATATAGTCTCCAGGAAGTTCGGCAGCGACCGTTAACCTGCAGCTCTCACTGAAGCAGATATGATGTCACTGCTAGCCTGAGGCCACCGAGGACAAGTCTTCTCTCTGGAGTCACATAAGCAGATTGCAGTCGTCTTGAACACTGCTCAACCACCACCATCAGCACCATCAGCACCGCCGCCACCACCCGGCAAACAACCCCCCACACGCGTCCCCCCCGTCCTGCTGCTGCTGCGCCCTGCTTTAATTTCCCGACACTTTGAAAGCTTTTCTCACTGTATATTTTATCACTTTTTCTTAAGACTTGCGCTCAGCTTCGCCTCGGTTCCTTTTAAAATACAGAGCCAAAAAACAAGACAACTCGCTTCTTGGATTCTCTCTCTCCGTCTCTGTCTCTCCTCCTCTCCCTCGGCCGCTTCTCATTGTGAACAGTGATTATTGGAAAGAGCGCACTTAACAGAAGAATTTCACACTGTATTAGAAAAATGCATCTTTTCACACCTGTAAATATCTCGTCTAATCCACTTGGTCTCCATCCACTCTGATGGAAGGGCCCAAATTCTGAACGGCACGAGTGGAGATGGTGGAGTTTCTTTTGCCATTTTGGAGGATGAAAAACAACTAAAATACAATTAGGTTTAACAATAAAACCCTCTTAATTATTGAAGTTGTATCTTTGTCTGTGGAGAGTGTGTATCCGTCCATTCATCATCAGCTGACAAGTCCAAAAGAAAATAGCAGCACACACCGTCTATTAATTCCAAACATGCGGTTGGTTAATTTTATGTGATTGAAGTGTGACAAAAAGTTGTGAGGTTTAATTTTTTTTTTTTTTCTTTTTGGTTGCTGTTGTGATGGAGCTGGTAGATCTGTGGGCGTGCAATCGCACCGAGGTAGAGCGACACTCGGAGAGAGACACACATTACATCTCGGCGTGCCAACAAGTTCAGGAGTGAAATCCTGCGGATGCGAGCACATGTAAAGTCATCATAACATTGGAACAAGGTTATCTGAGAAATGGCAGTTTATGTGGCAGTTTATGTCTTACCTTCATGAATAGAAAATATGCTGACGGATTTGGATGACTGGGCAAATTCCCACGTGTACGCACAAGTACAAACACATACACACAAAAGCACAAATGCAAGGAATAACAGCCAGTCTGAGGACCAGGTTAACCCAAACACACCTGAGCGTCTTACCATAAACACGATAATGTCAGGAACTGCTGAATGTACCATAGGTTCAACATTTGCGTCTATAAAAACACATTTTGGACATGCTCACAGATGGTATTATGAACGGGGGGGGGGGTGACCCCCTTAGAGATCCACCTCCTGGTCAATCACCTGCCTTCACTTCACTCATCTTAGACTTTTTTGTGAGTCTCTGGTCCTGTTTGTACTCTAAGGTAAAATATATGATTTAAAACACAAAGCTCAGGCATTCAAGTATGTAGTTTGTTACTACAATATGCTTACAGCGTGACACGTGCCCCTGGAGTTAACTATTTGGAAACCCCGTGTCTCCCCCCCCATGGTCATTAACACGTGGTAATGTCAATAACTGCGTAATACTTTACTGAAGCTGCATGTACCGAGCAGAACGGAAGCCAAACGGAAACATTGTGTGAATAGACAGTTAAGAACTCGTAAAAATCTTTTATTTTGGAAAAAGACAACGGATGTGGCTCTGCGGCCCGTTAATGAACTCGTAACACTTTACTAGTAACGGTTCTTATTTTTTTTTGCTAAGTGGTGCGACTAGGTGTAGAAAAATAAGGTAAGAAAAGAAGAATACGGGTTCTTTAAGTCAACTACAGCAGTGTTTTACCAACTTCTGTTCCATTTAGGCCTAATTTGGTTCCATTTTTCCAACACTACAGGTGTGTTTAACTTTAGTCTAAGTTAGCTTCGCATCTGGATAAACGTGGACATCTGCACTGTTCCAGTAACGTTAGCATCCGTTGTGCGTATCGCGTTTTGTACAGTAAGAAACAACATGTTGCTTTTCACAGTGTTTGTGGACACATTTTCAATGACTTTGAACTACGATTTGAAACAAAGTCAGTGATATCAGTTATATTCAGTGTCTTCGGAAACAATTAGAAGACAATTAGCAGGGAGAGTGCGGGTGACCAGCAGGGGGAGTGTGACAGTCATACTGAAGATGAATGCAGCCAGGCAGCGACCCCAGACTAAGATATCTAGAGTCAGGTGAAAATGCAGTAAAATTGACCTAAAATGCTGTATTTGTTAAATATCAACAATTCAGTATAAACAACTGATTTATTAAAAATAGATTAGAATATAATATAATGAATGAAGTGTTGACTGTGTTTCATATGACCGCTCCAGGAGCAACAGGAACCTCCCAGTTGAGCTGACATTCACAACACTGAAAGATCCCCAAGGTAAATATCCTTATTTATTAAAAATGCTGAAATTTTTAATTTGAATTAATTTGAATTTGAATTTGAATTTATTTTTATTAATATTTTTTGCACTTGTGCTCATTTTGAATTTATTTTTATTAATATTTTTTAGCCAATTCTCAAACCAGAGCTGCAGTCCCTGCACAACCCAACCCAGTATTAGACACTGCTGTTTTGATGTGAAAATAATACACTATCTTAAAACTGTGCTTTAAACTGATTACTGTACTGTTTCTTAGCAAAGAAAAGTGCAACTTAATCTGGAGCTTTAGTCCATTTTAGGTCATGTGACCCATTTTAAGATAATTTTTCAACCAATCGAGACAAAATATGGCTGAAGAATAAGGATAATATAATACATTCATACTGTTGTTAGATAAATGACGAGAGTTGGAGGTTCAGGTCAGTGACATTTCAGTTCAGTTATTGACTGACACACACGAGTCCTGACTTGTACTGAAGGATTTGATCCTCCGTCCAGTCCATCAGTCCATCAACTGACATACTGTTGATTAACAGGTGAACTTTGAGTGGACAAGTGTCGGCCTGCCCACCACACAACACAACACAACACACACTCTCTGTCTTTATCTCTAATTGCCCACACGTCCACCCTACCCTCCAGTCTGTGACCCTCCTGTTTTTTGCCCTCGGCCAGAGCAGGATTAGAGAGGCGGACGGTGGACCTTGCGAGAGTGGTCTCGTCTGGGGCCCCCCTCACTAACACTCAGCCCAAAGTGTTAATAGATACAATGCCATCCTATTTTCGCACTTCTGTGAGACGGCGAGGGGCGGCCGGTCGGGATCGGTACTCTGCTGCGTAGAAAGAGCTACAACTACAAGAAGAGGAGGAGGAGGGGAGGAGAAGGGGGAGTAGATAAAAGGAGGGGGCAGCAGTGGGTTTATAGCACTCCGCTAAGGAGGTCAACGAGGAGGCAGGGGCCACAAGTTCAACTGTGCAGCTCACAGGGAAAAGATCAGGCAGAGGTGGAAGAGGTTAAAGGGACAGTTACTTGTTTTTCTGGAAGTGTGGTCAAAACAGGGTCCAATCAGAGATGTGGTCTACTCAGTCATGGAGAAGGACTATTTGTCCACAAAGGTGTCAAAACTAATGCGATTAAAAATTTGTGTTTTGCATTTTAACACATGGTGAGAACGATGTGCGCTGTATAAATAATAATGCAGACGTCATTGTTGTAATACAGAGTCAGCCCACTGTACCACTGTCTGAGTTTCATTTTTTTTTTTTTCATCTGACTCTGACATTCTTCTTAAAAACAAGTCGACCAGCGTTTGGTCTGGTTTGAGCTAAAAACTGATAATTCTCAAGTGTATTTTGGTGCAGGAGAGTGAGCCGGTCACACCTTCAGATTTCATCTGGAATAAGCTGTCAATGAATGAGACGTTGTTGTTTGAGAAACTGCAAACGTTTGTGAGGAAAAACATCTGATTGTGACTCCTTTTGTTAATTTGGATGAAATGTTGAAGGGGTTTTAGTCATTGGATTTAACGTCAAATTCAGATTTGATACCAAATCAAAACCCTGTTGACAAAAGTCATTGCAAATCATTGCATTTAAAAAAAAACATATAATGTCTTTCTTTCTTTCTTTCTTTCTTTAAATCCAACCTTTGTTGTGGTAAGTTAAATGATGTGTTTACTGTAGGAACGACATGTGACATGACATGGTTCTGTCTGTCTGACATCTGCAAGTCTCACTGGCAGGTGAGAATATACCATTGATGTATCAGTGCTTTGTGTGTGTTATTTTAAGTTTGAAGATCTCAAGTGGGCTCTTCCAGCAACAGCAACAGTCACACTTTTCTCTCATGCCATTAATTTTGTTCACAGACAGTGAGTCACATGCAGGAAACACATTAGTGATGACGGAGGGAGAAAAGTTTGTCACGGCTGAGAAATCCTTAACTTTACTGTACGTTCTGAAATAGAACCTATTGTACTGTACAGATGAGTGTGTGCTGTGTTCATGTTCTTAGGACAAAGAACAGCAGGAAGGTGATTGGGTTCCACACCTGTATTTGTCACAGACTGCCCCGTCCTCTGTGAGGCTGTGTAGTACAAACCTGAATTTACACAGAGTGTGTTTCTCCATATGCATTACATACAATTAAAATTCTAAAACCGGAATAAGTTTACATGTTTATTACCCAGTTATCTGGTTGAACTCGTCTGTCCTAGCTCGGTCCTAGGTCCTTTAGCCAAGTGATTTATTTAACAAGTTGCAGGTCTGATATCCTGGGTAATCACACAGTACTGGTTGGGCCTAAAAACTAATAAATGCATGAAGAAAAAAAAGTCAATGCAAGGCCTAGAACTTTCTGTACTCCATCATAACCACTGACCTGTTTAGTAAGAAAAAAAAACTTTTCAGATCCACATACTGAAGTCAATGCAAGGCCTAGAACTGTCTGCACTCCATCATAACCACTGACCTGTTTAGTGAGATATAAAAGTTTCTCAGGCTCTGTCAGGGTACTAGAGTACACTTTAGTCTTTTATCTTTCAGAGAGCTTCCCCACACGCTAGTGAAACTTCATTTTTCATATTCTTTCGTGCTGATGCACCCTCACATGGTTTTGTAGGAGGCATGGAATCCCTTGTTCACTTTTGACACCACCCGCACGTTATCAAAACATTAGTCATCAGTGTCACATCTGCCAGACCTGAGGTGTTGCCTCAAAGTCACACGTGTTTTCATGGTGTTTTGTTTTTCATCGCAGTAGCGTTACCTCAACCCCCACCCAGTTTCTCATAATTCTGGTTTTGACAGTCAGATCTGGTTGTTGATTTTTTTTGTTGGCTTGTATTGACATTTTTTTCCACATTGAAACAAAAAAAATCCCTGCAAAACCTTTCCAGTCACTTCTTGCTGTGCCATCCAGCCTGATGACCGGGGTCGTTCAGAGCCTTTCATATTTCATTCCCAAGACGTAAAGGTTAGAAGGATCACTTTGTATAAAGGTTTACAAGAAGAACAAACAGAAAAAAATATCTGAATGAGAAGAAGAGTTTGGCTGGAAGCAAAGTGTGTCTGAAGTGTTTTGGGTCCTCACCTTCCGCTGCCCCCTTCAGGCTCGTGGTGTCCCTGTCATCGTCAGAGATGCAAAGTGACAGCCAGGGTGGCTTCCACGTCAGGCTAGTCTAGATGTCCCGACCAGGACCAGCCCTTTGGGTCTGATGCGTGAAAGAAAAAAAAGTCACATTAGTGTGTCTCATTGTGATTAGCGATATCTCCTCCTCTGATTCCTCATCCTCTTCCCCCGGCCTCTCGGAGATCCAACAGAGGAGGATCCGGATGCTGTGATCAGAGTGGCAGAGTGCTAAAACATCCATTAGGCCTTTAATTGAAGAGACGGATGAGTGGAGGAGAGAAAGGCTGTGATATTCCTAGTGTGTCAGTACAACAGAGCTCTTCATGTGGAGGTGAGATGTGACAGAAAGTTGTCAAAGGTCGTGTTAGGCCAGGGGCCGGCCCCAGTTCACTGTCAGTCCACACTGCTCTTTTCTACAGATTAATATCACTAATGTCTGTATGTCCATACTGGCTGTTTACGTCACTGATGGATTCAAAAGAGGTTTATCGTCGCTGAAGTGTAAAAAGAAAGACTTTTAAGGGGAATAGCTGTTTTTATCAACAAAGAAATCAACTTTACAGTGGTTACAAATAACTTTTAAGATTTAAAATCAAAATGATTTTTATACCTTTCTCTGTTTTTCCCACAGGTTTTCCCCAAACTCCGGTTCACGTGAGAACTGCGGCAGTATTAGCTCCACCCCCAAATGCTCTCATTGGCTCACACCTGTGATGACACCTGGACTTCTCTTCCAGAACCAGTAAGTAAACGACAATTAATTATAATTATAATGACTAAGAAAACTAGGATGCATAAAAATACCATTATTGTTGTCTACTTCATTATTGTTATTTCACTTTAACCTTTTAATCATTAGTCCAAGAGACAAAAATATTTTTATACTGATTTAAAAAACAAAATGAAAATATTGATGCCCCCAACATAATCAGGAAGGTGACCCTCATAAGGTCCATCATTTATCAGGTTGATGAATGGCAGGTGTGGGTATAAATGGAGGCTCAGTCTTTGTTAGTACGATGCAGGAACCTGGAACTATTTTACTAGTAAATCTGTGTCTATGTACTAGCAGTATCATGTGATGTAAGGCCCCAAACTGTCCTTCAGAACATCCGTTTTC
>NC_024324.1:8874051-8896569 GCF_000523025.1 Cynoglossus semilaevis | reverse complement strand
AGCAGGGTCTCTGTCCACACAGTCAGAGGGTCAGTTGCCCCTCAGCAGGACCTAGACATTGGTGGAGGAGGGATGGTGGCTACCAACCTCAGGTTCTTAGGGGTCGCCTCATCCTTAGATCCAAGCCAAGGCTTCTGATCACGAGCCAGTCTGTCAGTCCACCGCCCCCTGCTGTGGTTCTGGCCTCCACACTCTGCGGTTACGGTGGCAGAGGCCAACATAAACTTCCTCGTGGCGCTGCATATGATTAACTGGACCATTGGGCAGCTTGGCCTAGGAAAGGTCTGGGTCCTGGGCACGAGTCCACAGGGCAGTAACAAGGACAAGGACAAAGGCAGACTCTGCCAGAGTCGAAGCGTGTCTCTTCTCTTATGTTTACATTGAGTGAAAATTTGTCCCCTGACTTTGAGGGAAAAGTGTTTTCTGCTTCTCAATTACATCAGATGGATCCCTGTGCCAACTTCAGTGTCTCACACATTTTTTAAGCTTATGTATGTATGTGTAAAATTCTTCAGATGCTATCCAATCAGGTTTTTACAAGTGGAGAAGGTGTCAGCGAGTCGGGATAATGACTCTCAGATGATGGTTGCCCTGCGTACACGTTAATTAAATCCACAAAAAAAAGTCAAATTGTAACACTCACAACCGCTGTTCAGGCTCTAGTTACGCGTTCTCACGGTCAAAGTTGACTTCCCTTTATTATTCCTCTGCTAGTTTTAAATTTAACTCTAAACTACAGTCTCTCTGAGATAAAAAAAAAACAGTTGAGAGGCGTCACGTTGATGCTTTTAAAACAGCAGTCCAAAAAGCTGCCTTTAGATGTGATCAAGCCTTCACACCTCTCTCTCTCTTCACAAGTGTGACTTCCGTCTGTTGCGTCCCCCTCTCTCTCTCTCTCTTTCTTTCTCTCCCTCTCCGTCTTTTCCTCACTCTTACTTTCTAATTTTTTTTAAACTTTAACCCTGCCTTAGTTTACCTTTAACTGCAGCCTGTTCACTTGCATTAAAATGATCTATTTAACACAGTTCACACTGTGGGGAGTTTGTACTGTATCTATGCTTTAGATACAAGAAATGGCAACTTTTTTTGCATCACTGCCACTGGTCTCTCGTGGTTCTGTGTTCCTTTCTACATTTGTCTGAACTTGATATTACTCAAAAAAAAAACCATACAAGTTTGACTTTTATATATTAAAATGTTGAAAATCTACTCTTTCACTCATGCTATGATAAGCAAACTCAGCCCCTCAGTAAGATTAGTGAGGAGTACTAGTTATTACCACTGCTAGAATTGTTATCTTTGTGCATGAGCAGATGTCAGGCAGCAGGGTCCGCTGTACGTCAGAATGGTCTGTGAAGTCAAGTCCTGATGGGAGGATGTTAAAAAGAAGTAGTGCATGTTTTTTTCTGTTTCTGCTGTAAATAATATTGACATTAAAACACAGCATTTTTGAATAGGTTTATATAAAAAGTGGACTCCAACTATCTTCACCTCCATTTAGCCCTGATTCTTTTTCTCTAAACACTCCACTCCTCTGGTTCTTTCCTCCCCCTCTGCTACCCTCACCCCTCCACCTCCACCACCACCTCTGCCTTTCTCTCATTCCCTGAGGGCGATGTGGCATTTCTTCCCTCGGCCGGCCATCTCCCTGGCCATGTGCTGTCACTCTGGATAGTTACTAGCATGCTGTGCCCCGCTGTGATTGAGCATTATGAGGTGTTTCACGCCTCCGTGCATTAGGCGAGACGGCGGTGAGGGCGTCGGGTAAACGATACGTATGGATCGCGGCCGCGGCAGAGTTCACGGCGGGGTCAGGTCAGAGGGAGGACGGTGGCAGAGCGTGGATCTGCTGACAATCCAAGCATATGCACATGCATCTGCACACCTGCCTGACTCCACTCCACACACACACACACACACTGTGGGCATGCGCTGGTACACGAACCAGCATTTGTGCATACAAGTGTGCACAAGAAGCCGGGAATGACCTCACGGACGGACTTTGTTTTTCAGTCGTCGCGTTCACAATAGATGCTGCTGTATAAAAACCAAACTTGCTTCTTATCTGTCACTGCCTCCATACTACAGCACGGCCCGTTTGAGCTGGTGAGATTGTTTAATTAATGAGGGGCTTCTGCTGAGTGACAGTGAAAGACCACCTACTGACTTTTAATACTGCCTGTCAATGTGGCTGCAGGACACTGACTACAGGTGGCTGAAGTGGTAAGAGCTTGGCAAGGAGATGAGCAATAACGGATATAATAATAAAAATTAAAAACGAATTTAACCTTTAAAGAAGAATTCTTTCATTGGAATCGTTTACTTTATCAGTAACACTGGAGTTAGGCCTACAGATGAGTCACGGTCGGACTTTTTGTAAAAATGTACGGGCCAAAACCAGAAAAGAAAAAAAAATACTGGCAGAAAAATCTGCATTCATCCTTTTTAGGAATTTTCTTTTAAATAAAAGTATCCTGTTATTTGGCAACATTAATTCTAATTGATATTAAGTTTAGTTTTTTGAGAGATTCCCAAATCTCTTAACTCTAATTGACATAGAGATGTGACAAATCTTTGATATAAGACTTAAATATATATAAAACTTATATATTTACCACAGAATATAGATAAAGTAAATGGGTTTAACCAAATCCATATATTTATATTTATCTCTCCTTTATCACCCTAACCTGTTGCATGGTATTACCTACTAGATGCTTATATAGATAAATAAAGGTCAGACTTATCAATTTTAACAAAAATGATCAAGTAATTAATTTTAAGACATTAGGACACAAAACGACATTTAATGTTAAAATTATACATGTGAAAATTTTATGTTAATTTATCAGACCATTATGATCTGACCTGTAATGTGACTGTTCTGTGTGGGGCGTCTCTCCTCTCTCTGCTGTCACTCCGCCGTCGTCCGTTGTCGTCTCAGGCCTGTGTGTTGTAGGTTGATCTTTTGTTTTTATGTCTCAACATTCTTCAGACATGACTATTTCAGCCTGGCTGAGCAAACATGGAGGTACAGACACGTACATGCAGCTGCAGGTTACATTCGAACCACTTCACCTGTGACATGAAGGGCCCACGGTAGACGTCCAGACACAGGAGCTAAGTACAGGCTCGTGTTTTCAAGCACCTTGTACAAGTGAGGGGAGACAACGATTCACTGCCTCCTCCTCTGAGCGAGTGTCTGAGAGCTCTCCAGATCAATACCGGCTGTCAGTCTACCTGACGACCTGTCACAGTCTGTAGACTGTCTGTGGGGAGAAACCTTTTCATTTCTTTTGTTTCCTCACCCTGTTTTTTTCCTGAAATAATTTGTTCCTGTCATATTTCGACTGCTCCTTCTTTTTCATTTTCCTCTGCCCTCAGCCCTTCCCTCTGACCCTCTCTCTCTCTCTCTCTCTCTCTCTCTCTCTCTCTCTCTCTCCCTCTGTCTCTCTGGTCGCCTGCAACCCCGGGGCTTGACAAGCTGGCTATGCTGCCGCATCTGCCAGCACATCTTTAGCAGCTTGGCAGTGAGCAGCGTCCGTCACAGGTTGTAATCAAACCTGCCTGGAAACTAAACAGGAGGAGAGAGGAGGAGGAGGATGGAGCGCGAGTGAGGGGGAGGGCGCCCCCTCCTTCTGCCTGATTAATCATAATGTAATTTTAATTAAAAAGCACAGTGTCAAAGGGTTTAGCTGCCTGAGAAGTGAGCCCAGATTGCCACGCAGCGGCAGCTGCCTCGGTCCGCGGGCAGGAAATGCGTCCTGACAAATCCTGGCGCCGGGGCCAAGAAAAACAAAGGCCACCATTACTAGGATGTCGTCACTGAGGTGGAGCAGCGGGGTGTGAGTGAGAGTTAAAGGAGGATGACATGGACGATGAGGGGACAGGGAAGTAAGGACTAGAGAGATGGCATGTCTGGACTAACAGTAAAATGCATCAGGGTGGGAGATTGGAGGGGGGGGGGCTCACACTGTCATGCCAATTAGTTCTTGGTGCAAACCTCATCTTCCCATGTTTAGGGCATATGTGTAGTATGAAAGATTTCACCAGTCTCTCTTGTCAAAAGTAGATTTTGTTTTTTGTAGTTTGTGATGGAGGTCGTTGGCTCAGCGTCTGAGTTTCCACGTGTCTGGACTCAGGTTTGACCTGTGCTGCAGGTCAAACTGTGAGACATTAGAAACTGATGGAAGTCATGCAGGAGAAACAGTGGTGTCACCACAGTCAGGCCAAGAATCTGCAGCATAGGGTCAGGGTAGTTTTGCCCCCCAGGGTAAAGAATCCTGAGTCCTGGTAAAGTGTGTGAGTGCACTTTTGATAAATTGTACCAAAGGTGATCAGGTGACCTGCCTTAGATGGTCATGTTCCATGTTAAAACGTTATCTGAGGGTCCAGGACTGATGGTTGCATGAGGCAGAAGTGAGGGCTGGATGACCTTTGTGAAAAGAGCTGGAAAGGAGCGGGTTTTGGGGGGGGGAGTTGTATGGATTTTGGAGGTGAGAGACTTAACAAGCATTTGATTTCATCCCTTCAGTAGTCGTGTGCCTTACATCCATCAGGGCCAGCGCAGCAGCTCCTCTGAGGCTGATTCTGGGATGATCACAGACTCTGTCTCACTGGCGTAACGGCATAACTTTGATTTTACCATTAGTTCACAGCAAATATTTGAAAGAAAAAAAAACTGGACCTTCCATTTAATTTGGCAATTAGAGGCTCATTTGCTGAACTTCCTCCTCATTGACGGCTGAGCCTCGTCCATATGCCGGAGTTAATGTCCCTCTTCTCTTGGTCTTTATCTGTTAAATCAACTCTATTGAGCAGCCAAGGCTAACAAGTGTTGGAGAGCCCTCGTGGAGCACAGGGAATAATGAGGTCTCTGTATGATCTGATGTGGCCCATATTGTATAGAGATGCTCCAGCAGAGCACACACACACAACAGGACACACACTCCAGGACACTAACGAGGGTTTTGAAGAACCTCCTTTGACACCTGGGGCTACACACACAAAGCACACCAGTGCCTCGGGTGAATGAATGGAGAACGGCAGAAAAAGAGACAGATGACATCTTAACACACAGGTAGCTAACAAAGCCCGCTGCATCTCATTTGCATGTCAAAAGCGACGCACATGTGTCGCGGCCGGGCATATGTACCGAAATGTAGAAACACAAAGCAATGAATGAACGCGTTACATAAGCAGGAGCGCACATATGTGTGGGTGTGACGGAGAACAGCACACACACACACACACACACACACCAGGCAGCGGGTTCATAACGGGGGAAAGATTCTGCCTCTCAGATCAACAACCGATGACAGACACAGAGAGAGAGTCGGAGTCACTTTGCTTCCTGTCACTCTCCTTTTCACCCGCTGCTCCTGGCACTTGGGCTTCAGCTTCACCCCGAACCAACCACCCGCTGGCTGCCTTAACCACCCTCTAATAAACCCATCTGTTGGGTCATTATTGCGTCCACAGCCATCTGAAGAGGGGAGCAACCCTGCAATGCAGGCACAGTCAGAAGAGTCGGTGCAAGGAGAGCAGGGCGGAAAAGAAGAGAGAATTTTTCAATTTAAAAAGAACATTTAAAAAAAAAATGTATTTTTATAATTACATACATCGATTCCATCTTAGACCAGGAGTGCAGTTAGACCACTGTCAAATCAGAATGATCAAATTAGAAAAAAAAAAACAATATGAAATCTTGACGTTTCACAAAAGTTTTGTAAAAAAAAATTATAATTACGTAGAAAAAAGTTTTTTTTTAATCCTAAGAATTTGCTTTTTTTTACAGTCACTAATCAGAAGAATTTTAATTTATTCCTCAATTATTTTTAAAAAAATCTTGAATTCTCATAATTACTCATAATTATCTTTATCATTAAAAATAAATCTCATATTTATTAGAATTCTAATATTACCTAAATGATTGTAATATCAAAATTAAATATTTTTTTTATTAAAAAATATATAATTTTGACTGATTCCTGAATCCTGTAAAAATTATTATTTAATTTAAATTTTTTCAGGGACAATATTTGAATTTTTAAAATTATTATTTTGTGCGCTAATTATTCTAATATATCTTCTTTTTGGCTGTTTTACTGATTCAGTTTGATTATTGCTTGAATTTCCAGATTAGTGGTTTTTTCTGGTTTTTGTCTTTGTGGTCGTATTGTCTTCTGTGGCGAGTTGTTCCAGTGATGAGTCCTACAAAAGAATTCTGTGCCCATATGTAGTGAACACGCGTGTGGCTCCACCGGCCTGGGCAGCCAGGACGGGCTGCTGAGGCTTTAACTTTGCTAAGCTTTTTCCTGCCAGGTCTCTGGGAGATCCCACTGTTCATTTATATTGAACTTTGTAGTCGGGGCCTCTGCCAGGCTCCCCTGCCTACTGCTGTAATATAGGAGCTGCTGGGCACCTGCACCGCCAGCACGACCTGCAGGGAGACACACGGATCACACACCAGCACTGGGGATATTACATCCACCTGTGTGTGTGTGTGTGTGTGTGTGGTTTTTACAGCCTAGGTGTGATGTCTGACCATTTAGAAGTGTTTGTTACATGGATCAGTGCTGCTCCACTACGGATGACTTTTGTGGAATTTTTCGGAATAACAAAAAAATTTGCATTTACTCGTGTGTCTGGATGTATGTGTTTGGTGATGTGTGTGTGAGGAGTGTGTGTGTGTGTGTGTGAACCTGGCTGTGCTCCATGCACTATCTGCATTAAAGCACATACACACACACACACACAGTCCTTGTCATAAACAGTCAGAGCCTCTGGCAGGTGTTGCTCTGGTGCAGAGACACCAATGTGACACACACACACACACACACACACACCACTGGAAATCCCACAGGTGATATTTGAAGGGCAGAGTTGGCACCTTATTATTAAATAATAGGAGCGACCATGTCTACATAGAGGTGGAATACAACAGTGGGCGCAGTATCAGTGTTCAGGGCGACCAAGTCATCAAAACCAAAAAGTTGGTGGATCAAATGATTACTTAGTTAATTACATTAGTTGATGATTAACTTTTTTATTTTATATAAATGCAAAATCACTTAGTTAATTACTTAGTTGATGATTAACTTTTTTTATTTTATATAAATGCAAAATCAAAACCATAAATGGCCACACGACGAAATAACTGACAATAAGCTTCCAAAAGTTTGGACCATAATAAGGTTTTTTTTACATCAACATATTATTACAAAATATTACTAGTAATTTCCACAATGAATAAATTATATTTACCATATAACCACATAAAAAAGTAATTTTTCTGTAAAAAAATGTTTGAGTTTTTTCCCCAGCCACAAAATCAATAACTGTATTAGTAAATACATTTTAAAAAGTGAGCAATTCATTGATCTATAAACTATAAAATGTAAAGTAATATTTTCAAATTTTAAAAAATATTTTCATTTTCAGAAAAAGACAACAAATTAGAAATTCAAACTACATTTTGTTAACCCTAAAGTGACTAATGCTAATGCTAACAGTTTCAAATGTCTCCATCAAAACAGTTGTTGTTTTACAGGCTACATCAGACAGATTTCTTTTTTTATTCTTTTAATCATTGTATAAAAATCTCAGCTGCTCAGATTGGTGCAGTAATCCATACGATGCAGCGCGTGTGTAACGTGTCCAGAAATAGCAATTCATCAGTGACTGTATAGTGCTATTCTCTGTCCAGACCCAACAGGACAGCACTAAATGTTCCAGTGGAGGTAAGTGCTGGTCCTCTGACAATACAAGCACGGTTTCAGGCTCCCGCTCAATACAGTCCCTCTCCTCAGAGGCTGCGAAGGAGGAGAAGGTGGAGGGAGCAGGAGCAGTACGGGGGGCAGGACTGGGGTGGAGGGGTCATACAGTGACTCTGTCCTGGGACTACAGTACGTGTGAGTGTGTGAGTGTGTGTCTCCTGTACCAGCTTCTGTGACGCTCTCTGTGGAAAGTGAAGATGTCGTCTCTTTGCTTCAGTGAACCCTCAGAGCAGGGGGCTAACGCACGGAGAGACGCGTCGTCGTAACGCGTGAGACAAACCAAATCCCCCGACACCTGCTGGTAGAAAGATTGTCGGCTAATTAATTCAGCTATAACCACGATCTGTTTCATCAATTCTTAGCAGCTTTCTTCAATTCCTGCCAATACCTAACCATCAACTTTCAGAAGTCAGCTCGAAGAACAACAGGACAATTCTATTATTGTTTAATAAAATAGTTGTTTTTAGTGTTGAGGTAGTTTTCCAATTTGTTTTAGGTATTTCTGTGATTTCTCTGTGGCAGCTGACCTTTGACCTCTTCTGGTCCATCTTTAATGCCCTCCATGAGCACAGTGTCTTGACAACTTAGCGAGGAGGTTAGACCTAGAACGATCTGTCTCGCCTCCTCAAAGTTGACCTTTCTGCAGAGTCAAAAATCAGCAGTGATGGACGGAGGACTGAGGGACATGAAGACAGACTGTGTGTGTGTGTGTGTGTGAGTTTCACAGAGGGAGGTGGCACTGATGTCGCTGATGGGGCGTGTGTGTTCCACTCTGTAATGACATGATGAAGAGATGCGTAAAATGACGAATTGTGAACGAGGGGAAAGTGACACGATTGCCACAAAGACTGTGGTTACATTCAGTAAGTGGTGAAATCTGAGTCCACATGACTAACAAAATGATGACGGAGCAAATTTGTAATTTGCTGGGTTGTTGTTCTGCAGATGTTTTTTGTCCAAATCGCACCAAAGACACGATTAATTTTTGGATAATACAGGGTTGAGTCCAAAAGTTCTAACAGACCTGTTGTAATTTTAAACGTCTGATTTTGGCAACTTATCTTTGAACTGCGTTGAGCTCTGTAACATTTTATTTGTTTTTTCAAAACAGGTTGTGACCCAGAATTCTCAGATGCAAACACCACATTCGGAAGAAAAGTCTTTGTTAATTTCGTAATTTTTTTTGTGTCTTACCTTCCCCTCATACAGTACAGTCAGAACTGTATTTAAATTGGCACCACTGCGGCTACAGGTTACGACTTCAGCTGTGAGTGTTTCCACATAGACAGGTAGTTGAGCAGCTTTCTGCCTCCGACAGAAACAGACTCTCAGACACCTCTCTCCTGTTCTGCCTGACGGCTTCTCACAGGTACGATTTCTTGCCCTCGCTTCAGAAACTGAAAATGAGAATCTCTAAATTAGGAGTCAGGGAGTCGTGTCGCAGCCTGACCCTGGATTCTCACCTCCTCTCCAGCTGGACCTGTTAATCTAGAAGCTGGATCTATACGGCTCTGGTGCACTCTTCTATTCTCCAGTATAGGCTGCAGTCACTGTGGTCGTCCTCTGCTGTACTTTGTTAATTGAAAATGAAGAATCTTCAGATGCTCCATCAAACAAAAACATTGTGCAAATGACAAACTTCTGAACTGTTCGGCCCATGTGCTAAAATGAATTATAAAGATTAGTCTGATCGGTCGTCACAAACTAATTAACTTGATTAACATGTTAATTATGAGGGTCTTGGTTAAAGTTGTTGTTATGGTTGATTTTGGTCTTAATGCTGGTGGTCCATATTCTGTAGGTGGACGTGGACTCCGACTCCCCCTACAGTGAGGGAGGGGAGGCTGGGAGTGGAGGGCCGGTCAGGCTTTAATGGACCCTGCTGGTCTGCTGGTCATGGAACAAGCAGTGATTGAGTAGTAAAGCCTGGGGCTAAATGTGGCACCTTTGACAGAGTGAGGGTGGCACTACGGTGGCGGCCAATAAGAGGCTTCTGCTACATTACCCACCAAATGGTTGTTGGTGTCTGTATTCACGCTGACTTGAATCAGGGGATTACAGTGGTAGAGAGAGTATGAAAGAGAGAGAGAGAGAGAGACATTTAGCAATTTATTTACATTTAATTCATAGAATAACCCTTAACGCTTTACTGACACTTGATCATTTGCACCATAGGTGAAAGCCATTAGTGTAATTTATTCATTATAATTAAGAATGATGCAACCAAGAGCTGTCAAAAAAAGGTGAGTTTTGAAATTCACAACAGTCTGGTATTCTTTTCATGAACTTCTTAGTTTTTGAAGAGCTTTCCTCAGAGGAGAGAAAAAAAAAACAATGTGTCATATACACCTCCATCCCAGTGAAACTGACAATTCTCTACACCATTAATCAACGCCTAAATAAACCCAATTACCAAAATCCGAGCCAGAACAGTGTTTAGTTCATCACCACTGCAGATATTTAACTGAGAACACATCGACTCACTTTGTAGTTCATCATTTAGATTAACCTCATTTGTGTGTCCTTGGGTTTGACTTCATTTATCAGTTAAATCAGCATGATATTAAAATGTTAACAGTTGAGAAACTGCATATGAAGTAAAAGAACTTTTAAAAAACATAACGTTTGATTACGGTAAAACATGATGAAAAGCTTCCTAACCAGAGGACAGGTGAAAATAACCACCTAGTTAATGATAACGTCTAATTATTTGACAGAAATAATGCCGAGAACACAGCTGAAAGTTCCCTCAGAAATAGCTTTGTTTAAGATGAATGTTGTACCTAAATGTTAGCAAACATTGACAGATAAGTAAAAAGGTCATTTTAAAAACAACAACATCTGACTGTTGTGTGCGGCGACGGCGAGGTGACACTGATTTACGTTGTTCTATTTCAGCTCCCGATATTTCTTTGTTGACGTTGTTTGTGGGTGGGCTGCGTGATGGGTCGGGTTGTACTGACATGCGGTACGACTACATCAGTACACTGACAAACCCCCCCCCCCCGCCCCGAAAAACAAACATGAAAAAGAAAATTCACCATCGACAGACTCCACTCATCACCTTTGATGAAAAAGAATTGGAGGACATGAAATCACTTTGAGTGGAACATAAAGGCAGCAGTGAGGAGCGGCCTTGTGGTAATTACACCACACAGACCATGTACCCGCGGAGGCTATTTAGCAATATGGCCCCGGCCTGGGCCTCTGTTGCTGATCTCATTTGGCTGCATTAATTAGCATGATCTTAGCCGTGGCGCTTGGTGTTAACGCAGCAGCCCACCTCTTGGCTGGCTGGCTGGCTAGCTGGGCTGGTTTAGATACGATGACTAACACGGCAGTCTGTTCAGTCTGTTTTTTGAAATCGTCAGGCCTCTTGAACTTGCCCGCACCCATCCTTTCTTAAACCCTCCTTCCCCTTCCCCTCCCCTCCCTCCTCCTCCTTCTTCTACCGTCAGTCCAAGACAGCTGGGGCAACACAGAGGGCACCGCAGCTCCCCATTCACCCCATTCAGTGTGCTGGCTGCCAACGCCGTACAATAGACTCTGCCGCCTGTCCCATTTGCGGAGGCAAGAAAATCTAACCTCATTTGTTTGTGTGTTTAAATGAGTTCCCAGACTATTAGCATCACTTCTCTGCTCACCCTCACCTTGCCGCTGCAGGAGCGTGAGACACTTGGAGACGGGGAAGCCAAGAACTAAAAGATGATATTTACTGTCAACTGCACGGAAGCTTAGGTTTTACTAGAATTTTTTTGCACTGGGAATTTTCAAACATCCAGTGTTGGGAAAGGAGGTCTGAAATGTTCCTTTTGTTGAAACTTTTTTTGATGAACTATCGAAACTTTCTTCAACATCGAGTGTCATTCTCTGAGTGTGCTGAATGACATGTTATTCCGTCACTCTCGACTATTTCCACCCAAATTTTGGCTGGAACGCAGCCACAAACCACAACGGAGCCTCATCTTTCAATCTTTCACATTGATTACAAACAGGATTTTTCTCCTGGTCTCCTCCTGTTATAGCTTTGACCCAAAACATCTGAAACCATTTTATTAAAAAAATGATGTGACACTTTTTGGTAAGACTGTATATGTCTATAATCTATATGTAACATTTATGACCTCAATTAAACAGTACCGTAGCTGATGGGAACTATTAAAGGGCCAGGAACCTTCAAGAAGTCTTTGCAGCAACATTTTTGTTTTGAAATGAAAACTTGAAAATACATCATAGTCCATAACTGAAAGAGTTGTGTGGGAAAACATTTACTGTTCAGGCTTTAGAAGTAAACAATGTGTGGGAAACATTTACTGTTCAGGCTTTAGAAGTCGGAACTTTTCTAGTCGTTAAAACACTGGGCCCCTTTTCTCACCCAGGCAGAGGCAGAAGCTGTGAGCTGTTTAAATACAGGATGTCTTATTTTTAACCTTCAGCTTTACCTTCATTTGGTTGTTTTTGTGCTCCAAACTTCAGAGGTTTCATCGGTGTAAAACACACACCCATACAAGCACACACAGCAGCCAGGCACTGACCTACACACACCTCTGCATTGACTGCGTAGGTGCAGGCAACATGTGTAAAGCAGAGCCAGGTTGGACGCACCAGAAGACAAAACGACGTGACCACATCAAACCCACCACTGTATAAACTGTACACGTTGGTTCCAACGTATAAAATGTGAGAAACACATTTCTCATAAAGTGCTGGGTTTTTTTTTTAAGTGAAATTGAAAAAAAAAAAAATTCTTCGTGTAAAATATTGGCATGTGAGCAGCAGAGAATTGTAGCTCAGTCTCATCAATATCATGTATATATTAATGTATATTTTATTACCTTTTTTGTCAAAGTGTGTGTTTTTCAACTCTATAGCTGAGATTAGTTTTCAATCTAAGGTGCCTGGACCGTTGCTGGTACTTGGACTCTCTCTAGAAGTATGCATGCATCCCTGAAGGATTCTGACAAAAATGCAGTTTTTAGCAAGTACTAAATTCTGTTTGTATTGAGACATATATATATATATATATATGTTTTTATATCTAAATATATATATACATATAGATGTTATCTGGTGGCTTCTTTGCTTTGTTTTGATCTCAGTTCAGATATCCTGTCGTTCAAGCAACAAACTCAGCTCTGATTGGCTCTGGCCTTCATATTTTTTTACTCATGTTTGTTATTAGTAGTCGTCTAATGTGTCAATACATTTTCGTGGTTGTCTTTCAGTCTGGCCAGCGTCCTGGTGCAGCGTCATGACTTCAGAGACGTGAAGTCTCAGATTCCTCCAAACGTGTTCCTCCATCAGGTGAGAGAGTGATTTGTCCGAGCAGATGTAACTTCTCATCTTTTTATCTCCTTCTCTGGAGGTCCAGTCACTTTCAGTTATGTGGCAAACACACAGCTTGAGCTGTGAATTTTCTTTGCAAGGTGACATTTCCTGACTATGTGCAAATAACGCAACACACACAGAACACACACACACAAGATGCTCCCACAGACAAAGGCCTGAGGTAGAGTTTTGTAAAACACATGTCAATTTCCTAAATAAATATGGCAGAGTAGCAGAGAGGATTTGTCCAAGTCTGGGGAGGGTGCGGGGGGGCAGCACAGACCTGGGGGCTTAAAACCCCGCGCTCCTCAAAGTGAACTACTTTTATTTGAAAACTCAATTTGCACCACTGCGGATTAGGACCTGTATTTATCGACCTCTGCAGCTGCATGGAGCTGGGTAAGTCATTAGGAGGGAGGATGGTGGGGGGGCCGCAGAGCAGCCGATTGGTGATAATTGGTTGAAGGACAGTATACAGTAATAAAGGGTCTAAATAGTCGGGCCCTAAGTAGTTTCTGTCATGTTTCACCACTTTTATTTTCATACCAATTAAATGCTGTTGAAGCCGCCATGTTGTGAACACGGAGGTGTAAAAGACGTGGACTGGTTAAAGACATCAAAGATGAGCTCCGCGTATATTTGTCTGCTCTGTTCATAAGTTTGTTATTGTTTTTGCAGGGATTGCATTTACATACGATGAATGGTAGAAAGATATTTTGAGGAGTTTTAAGTCTAAATCAGAAAAGAAAGCGTTACCGTTTTCCCCAGAGGAACCCAGTGATTTATGACACGACGTACGAAGTCGGAGAAGAAACAGGAAGAGAAAGATAGAAAGAGTGGCAGACAGATGTAGACAGGGAGGCCAGGATGGAGATGATCTCTGGAGATAACCATCAAGGCGTGATCATTCACCTTTAATCCACCAGGACGACTGGGTCTCATTTCAAAGTAAGATTGAGTTTGGCGTCGACTCCACTCGACTGAGAGGAGATCTGATTTGAGTTTTGAATTTCAGCCCAGATGAAATTGGCTTGATGTGCATTAGATATTCTCCTGTTCTCCACTGGACCATATGATCTGCAGTGTTCTGTCAGACTGTGAGGACTCAGAGATTCAGCGCTCGTCTTACACACACACACACACACACACAGGGCGGTGTCTGTACGTGATGTAACGACCGACCTGGACTGGTTTTAGTCTGATTAGAAAGAGAGTTTTGGGGAAAGTTTTATAAATTATTGTAAAAGTTTAGTCAACCATGAGAAGTGACTTTATTTGGAAAAGGAGACAAAAATTATATTCTGCTGGAAGGAGTTGTTTTTAAATATTTGGCATCCATATTTGTAGTCCTTACTACTGTTGATGTTGTAATTTTACTACAAAACATATTACTTTAATGTGACCAGAAATTCTCCAAGTAATTTAAAAAAAATCTCTTGGAGAAAATATTAAATCTTCAGGTTTCTGTTCATGTGAATCTGTTGTCAAACCTGGAAATACTAAAAAAAGGTGAACTCCAATGTTTTCTTTTTTAAGTATTTTCAGAAATACACTGGCCTTATGTGGTACTAGGAGACTGATGACAAGAAGCCAAGGGGGCCGCAGCTGAGGAGTGCGGTCCCCCGTCTTGTTGACGATGCAGGAGTCCCCGCTCCAGGCCTGTGTTTACGTTTCCCTCCGAGTGTTTCCCCCCACGGCGCTCCATCCAATTCTGCTCAACAAG
The DNA here is from genome assembly GCF_000523025.1 of Cynoglossus semilaevis. Classification (NCBI taxonomy): domain Eukaryota; kingdom Metazoa; phylum Chordata; class Actinopteri; order Pleuronectiformes; family Cynoglossidae; genus Cynoglossus; species Cynoglossus semilaevis. The sequence continues at coordinate 8,881,740 of NC_024324.1, read as the reverse complement.
GGAGCGTGAGGGAGCGGGATAAAATGAGAGGCGGCCCATGAATGGAAGGGGACAAATTGACATGTGGCGTTTTGTGAGGTGAGTGCCCAACCTCTCGACCGCTGATTACCATTCGCTAATGAGCACCCCGGTCTGTGTGTGTGTGTGTGTGTCTCCCTGCTTTATCTGTCCCTGCTTCTCTGCAGAGCGTTCTTTCTCCTCTCTCCAGCTTTGTGCGGCCCAGAGTGGCCAGTGGACCATAGGTGTGCCGCTAATAGGGAGACGCACACATCAGTAATTAAAGCAGTGGGGGGTCTTGTACTATACCACCTCCCTCCTGCTCCCCCTCCTTTAAAGCGTCCCTCCCCCGTATAATTCAGCCCTGTCTGTCGAACTGATCATTGTGCAGGGCCAGTTTCGCCCCCGGCAGTTTTGTCACTTTCTAATGATGCCTTTCAGTGAGACAAGGATTGTGTCCTACCAACACCAGGACAAGTTGGGGCCAATTGTGCTCTTCACCCAGCCTCACTGCAGCCAGTGAAGAGCCTCTCATTTAGCCAGCAGCTACTAACATGTACTGTAGATGTACACGGCGTATACTTCACACAGCTGAAGTATTAGTCCCTACTGCGTCACTTAAATGTCTCTTATGACATTAATATTTACATTTTCTCACTGTCTACAACTGTCCTGTCCCACTAGAAAATCAACGTCTTCCTTTCTTTCATCCAAACAGAGAGTTGCAGGGAATTCTGGAAGAATAACCTTTTATATTATTATTATTATATTTCTTTCATCCAAACAGGGAGCTGCAGGGAATAACCTTTTATATTATTATTATTATTATTATTATTATATTCTAATATTTGACTCCCACATACAGCACCCCTGCAGCCCAGATTCATGAATCTTTATTGTCCGATATTTAAATCCTACTCTAGGTGGTGTAGGTATTTCTGGAGGTGAGCAGGTTTTCATCTGTGTGTTGGTTTTAGGGCTTTTGTCACATCAGATTATTTCCGTGGTGATAATTGTCGGTCTTTTTTTATCAAACCGTCGCCTCCTCCTGAACATTAGCTCAGTCTGTTCAGTGCTTCTCTAAGATTGTAACCTTCTGTGTTGACCTCTCCCACTTATAAACTTTCCTGATGTTTTTTTATTGTTAAATGAGTTTCTCGTGCATTTTTAGTCCCGACAACAACAATAAAAAAAAAAAAAACAGCTGTAGAGAAGCAGAGACCAGAGGAGTGGAATAGAGGAAGTCCTGTGTTGACACTTTGGTTGTTGCTTTGTTTCACTCGGTTTCTTTGGTTTCTCAGATCAGTCGGTTTGGGTCGTTGTTATAAATATTAAATATTAAAAACCATGGGGGTGAGAGTGGTGCAGGGGCAGTACCTCCTAACCACCAGAAGGCTAAGTATTACTGTAGATACCACAGAGTCAGGAGGGGTGAAAACTACCCCTGTGGCCACCCCTGATAATGGAGCGAGCCGAAACTACGCTGATTGCCACTGAGTCACATAGAGCACGGATGAAAATAGTACAGATCTTTTCTCAACTTTCCCTCCACACACTTGACATCCGCTCTGCAACAGGCACTGAGCCGTAGGAAATCCCACTGCTCTCGGCTCTTCCTCCTTATACACTGACACCAGCGCGCTGCTACGGCTGACGGTGGAGCGGTGAAAGTGGTGTAATTAAAATAACCCAGTCGAGGTGTTTCAACGTGGCATTATCAGCCTCTCTTGGCCGTGCTCGTTTCCTGCCCCGTTCGCCTCACCCTCCCTCCCAGACCCCCTTGAGTATGGCGTTTTACATTTCTGTTTGTAAAACTGTCAACACATCCACTGGCTGTACTAATGTGTGATTTAGCGCCAGCAGAGAGGAGGGATAGAAAGTGAGAGAGAGGCAACTGCATGAGATCTTGCACATTTCTCAAAGTGGAATTTTTTTTACCACCATCATCCCTGGACCCCCGACTCTCTCTACCCCCCGACTATGCCTCGACGTTCATCGGTGTTTTCTTCGTTGTCGTTTCGCCCCCACTTTTCTTTAGTTTAACCTTTTAATTCTCTGCCACTTAGGGCTTTAACACAATATCGCAGAATTAAAATGATTTTAGAAAATCGATATAATTGGCTGCGAAGTCCTCCGTCAGTCAGTTCAGGTGGTGGGGAGTGAGGGTAGAACAGGCTTTAAAAATTAATTGGATTAATGTGTGTAGTGTTTCTGAAATTTACACCTGTCACACTCCCGTCAAATCAGACCAATCAGACGTTCACCGTCGTTGCTAATTGGTATCAGGAAGAAGAGGTTCGTAAACATCAGCCAGTCTTTTGGCTTCGGCGGAAACTGCTAATATATGCCCTATATACTGTATAGAAATATATATGAATATATTTTTCTCAATTTTTGTCATATAATCTGCAGTTTTTAAAATAACAAAACAAGCATAATATGGTTATTATATTTATGAAAATATTTATGATTCAAAAAAAGATTTTAAAAAGTGTTTTTCTGAGTTTCCATCGAAAATGAATATTTATATTTACTGATAATATTAGTATAGTATATAGTATATAGTACAGTGTAAGTCTTCATCAGACACATGTTCCTAAAGTGACACCAAAGTCATTTTAGTACTTCTAGTACTCTAATTTAAATTTTAAAAGATGTTCTGCTCAACAATATACAGTCCTAGTGTTCCTACTGTATCTATTAGCCTACAATAATTATCAGAGGTAGGATTCCTTCATTATAATATCATGGACTGTAAGCTAATCATGATTTTTTTGTTTTAGTTTTTTTTTCTCATACGACTATTTAAAAATCCTGACATGACAGACAGAGGAACGGCTCCTGTCGCAGCTACAGATATTCTGCCCACGTTTTGATATTTTTCTTCTATGTTTGGCTTTAATTTACACGTCTGTTGTGCAGCTGTGTGGAGGGATTTCAGCTGGTGTCCCTTTGGAGAGAAACACTGGCATCAGAACATTAGCTCGTTTTAATGGCCGGCGTAATAATCAGGCTCCTGAGGGCCTCGGGTTTTGGAAGCTGTACTGTGCACCAAAGTGTCTGAGGCTCCCATGTCAATAGCGAGACAATCACTTCATTATAGCTTCACAAGTCAAGCGTTTATTATCTGTTTGGAGGCATCGCAGAAGGACGGGGAGCGCAGAGTCAGATGTAACATTATATTAATCAAAGATGCGCCGTTGTGTCAAAAATGTAATTTTCTGCTGCAGAGCTGGAGATGTAGACGCTTGATTTGATAACAGAGGGAAGTAATGTGTCCGGGGACAGAACAGAGCAGGCCAAGAACTGAGGCTGGGACCTGAACCACGGGTTGAATAAAGGAGAGCAGACACAAAATCAAACAAGATAGATTTATGTTGGCACTTTTGATCCAATCATTTTAAGAAATTGTTGTGAAAATAGCAAAGAAAAAAATGATGATCCCAACATTTTACTTCTAGTAAAATTCCCCCCAAAAAAAAGTTGAGCAACAAATACCTGAAAGTAATGGCAAAGTTAAAATGCTTAAGATAAGCTAAAATAAAATAAAATAAAAACCTTTACTCTAGACTAAATAAATTCAAATATAATCACACATTTAGCAGAAATATCTTGCCTAAATATGAATAATAATTAGATTAATCTTGGAATTGAATCATTAATTCAGTAGCATAGCAACGATGCTACATACCAGCTAGTTTTAAGAAATAAAAACAAATGCAAGGTAGTGATATTAGGCTCGGTGTCAATGGCTGAATTAGTTTATTTTAGAATAGAATTGTTGTCAGTTCGTACCAAGTGGCTGCAACTACATGAGGTTTCCCCGTGTTTTATAGCCATGTGCAGCTGTATTCCTAATTGAGGCGGAGGTGTGTGGGAGATGGAAGTGACAAATCCATGATCGTGTTATTTCATCTGAAGTATCTCTGATTGAAATGGGAAAACTGCATGAATGTGGCAGCGCTGAGAGAAATAATGAAGTTAGAGATAGAGAGTGCGACACGTCTGAAAGCTCCAATGTGTGAATCCACAGACACGTCTGCACCGTCGTAGTGGAGTGGCTGTCTGCCGATTATAGTTGCACCAAATGTTGAATAGGACTTTAAAAAAAAAAAACATTCATGAGAAGCTGTGAAGAAATTCACTCACACCAGCAAATGCAAAGGCTGACCACAGCCAACAAAAGGGGCAGAGCCACGAAGAAGAAGAAGCCACAGTGGTGCTGAAGGAAGAGGAAGAGGAAGAGGAGAAAGAACACACAGACGTCAACACCAGCTTTTATGAACGCATTTTACAGAAGCTCGACAAAGAGAGAGACAAAAAAAAATCGCTGAGTGGAAAAGTCATATCTGACCTTTGGAGACCAGAACCCAACCCTGTGGAGATGCCATCCACCACAGCCACCAAACACAGACAGCAAAAAGGCAACAACGAGACCCCGGTTAAACCCCTTTCAACACGTGATGACTGTTCCCCTTCATTAAAACTGCTAGTAACCCTGTTAGGCTGGAATAGACTCACTACGGGTAATCGCGAAAACACTTTTAATCGACGCACAGCAACAGTAGAGACCTTGCTAGAATGCCTTCCCTCCAAATAAAGCAGGCTCTTTATAAACAGGCGCAGCAAAACAGCTAAGACCCTGATAAGACTCCTCACACTCTCACATGGCGAAACCTGCCTGTGAACGTCTCCTGACAGCTTCTAAAGCCCTTGTTAGAGGGAATCACTTCCTAATGATGCAGCCCAGCTTGGAAACATCATCGCCCCACACACCAAGTAACACTCGGGCGGTGCAGGTTTTTTTTTTTTTTTTTTTTTTTTTTTTTTGCAACAGTGCAGTGGCTGCGGACGGACGGCGTTCGCTCCTGTTGCTGTGAAAGCACGCGGACAACCATAAAAGTAGAGAACATGAAAATACAGTCTGGACTTGAATTAAAACACTCTGACAAACAGTGGTGTCTTTAAGATGTGAGGTAAAAAAAAAGAGTTTATTTTTGTGGCGGAATAATTTCAAATAAATTATTTTAAATGACACATATTGCAACACTTGGCAGGAGTGAGGTGTATTTAAATGTACTGCAGTATTAGCTGTGGAGATAAGGAAGAAAAAAAAAACTGTATGATCAACTCAATGTGCTTTAATTTTTTTTTTTTTTTTTACAGTTAACACCCATGCATAAGAAAATGGCAATGTGGCTGAAGTCTCTCCCGCTCTCTCTCTCTCTCTCTCTCTCTCTCTCTCACACTCACACACACGGGCCAGTTGACACATGGTATATCAGCAGGCGCAGTTCTTTTGTTCTCCCGCTAGTTTTAGCAACATCACTACTCTTGGAACACGCCGTGCTTTTGTCCTGAATGTGATGCCAATGCGAGAGAGGCTCAGTTGAAATTCTCAGTACAAAGGAAGACGCAAAAAATAGAATAAATGTACAACACTCAGTTCAGTGGATTTAAAATGACAGGGAGTTGATATAAAGACTGTTTGATTGACTCTGCCCGGTGACAGGTCAACTCACATTCATCTGTACAGGTAGAAACAAATATTAAAAAAAAAATATCTACAAAAGGATAGAGATAAAGAGAGAGAAATATATATAAATAAATATATAAAAATATATTTTTCAACAGGGTAATTCTTAAAAGCTCCTTAAACAACACAGTAATAAGTGATGGAAGTATATAATAAATCAGCATCCATCAAATTCTTAATTGTTTTTGAGAACGATAAAGGATGAAAGAGTGAATAAAAGCAAATTATTAAGGCCTTTTGTCAAGTTCAAAATATAAAAAGGTGAAAAAAAATAAGATGGTTATCGCAAAACTAAGTGTTGATGGAAACCACCGCTGAATGTGCAGTTAAAAAAAGGGAGCAGAAGTCTGTATAAAGGTTTAGATCCTGAAGATAAAAAAATACTCTGAGGTTTTAGTTCTTATTTGTCTGTTCTTTATATTCAATGCAAATTCCTGTAGAAACTGGATTCATACGTTGTTTTTGATTCAACATTGAATTTTTAGTTTGTGAGTAAAAACAAAAGAAGAAAATATAAATCTAAAGGTTTCTCAGAGTTATGATCTGTTACAGTGTGGGCTGCTGGGACGCAACAGCAGCAGCAGCAGCAGCATTTTTCTCTCATGTATATGTGTTTGAACTTTGTTTAAGATGCTGCTCATATTGACAGTGGGCGGAGCCTGAGTCACAGGGTGATTGGGTTTTTCTGTTAGGTGTGATATGGTGGTGAGCAGCAGTGTTTGGGCACACACACACACACAAACACCACAAAGAAACTGTAGATGAAAGCCTTGAAAATAAATGTAAAAGTGGGTCAGGAACGGCGTAGAGAAGTTCAGGTGTTCTCTAATTTCCCAACGTAGGCCTACACCGCAGTGGCTGCTGCTGCTGCTGCTGCACGCAAAGTCTGAGAAATATGGCCGCCCAAGGTGCCACTGAATCGTGGTGCGAGCGCAGAGCAGCAACACGTGTATCTGTATCTGCCAGGACCTACAACAACGGCCTCCGTGTGGCTCCTCAACAGCCAACAGTCCTCACACAGTCGACCTGAGACCTGAGAAAAACACAGGAATCTGCTGAGTTGGACTGAAGTGCAGGAGTTCCAGTGTCGCCCCCTGTAATAACAGTCCAGAGACAGATGTGATGCTGCTGCTGCTGCTGCTGTTAGTGTTGTTGTTGTTGTTGTTGATTTTTGAGTGTCTTTATCGAATGATGAAATCTAGCATTTCTACAGACGTCTCTGTCTGTTTGTGTGTTTTTGTAGATTGACTCCTTAACTTATTAATCCTTAACTTATAACTCAACTGTTTTTTATTAATCTTATTTTTTTCTTATTTTTTTAGTAATACTTATTAATCCTTAACTTATAACTCAATTTATTTCTATATATTCATGTATATGTAATGCAATGTATTAATTATATATTTTTCTATTTCTTTATATATACACTTATATATACATATGACATGATTCATGATTATAAGAAATATGAATATTCAAGTATATCTATATTTTTATATATAGAGCGAGAGACAGATAAAATATATAATACATTATTTATAATAATTAATTTTCTTTTATTGTTCAATAAATATTTTGTAGGGATTTCCTAGAGATTTCTAACTAGGAGAGTTATAAAGGTTTAGACAGTTTAAGACGAGGTTTTTTTCTACTAACCCAGGTTAGAAGTCTTTGATTTTGTTTATGGAGTTAAAAGGACAAGTGATTTGAAATGTACAAATTAAAATTTAAAGACTACAATAAAGTATTTCCTTAAATGCTGTTGCACATCAACGGACGTAAAGTGAAGCAAAACAAGAAAAGTATATCTTTAATAAAAAAGAACACAAAGTTTAAATTGAATAAACCCTAAGACGTAGACTCCCATGCTCTTTATCCAAGGTCTAAAAGTGCCCCCTGGTGGCCAGGTCGTACCCCTGTTTATGAGGAGGTCTTGTAGGAAATGTGACCCTATGATAAGGTCTCAGTAGTTCAATGTGCTAATTAGGAGGGGCTTCTTTAGCACAGTCACACTCTGTGTCTGTTGTCTGTAACCTAACAAACTGCTAAATGTCTGTCAGTGTAAGCTGTCTTTACAAGACTCCTGTAAATCCCCCCAAACACCAGAGCTGGAAATGGAATGAAACTGGAAGATTTAGCATTGAAATTAAACTGAT
>NC_024324.1:8871586-8873871 GCF_000523025.1 Cynoglossus semilaevis | reverse complement strand
CTGGAGTCACATTTCATTCTTTGCAGCGTCACAACGATAACTAGTTCATTTTCCTTCCCTGTTTACCTACGACTGTGTCCAAAGCATGGTCTGGGGGCCACGTCTTGACCCTCAAATGTTTGAATCTTTTCATATTTGTTTCTTCATAATTATTTGTTGTGTACTACCTACAGTACATGTGTTTGAGTCCACTGTGTTTGTGTGCCACCTAGTTTTTTTCTTAAGAACTGCAGGTACCCTGTTAACGACTAATGCAATGCTGTTAAAAGTATAACAATTCAAACTGTTAGAATTTTATTCATATGCCATTGTACTTGTTTTGCTGCTTTTGTTTTAGCCACACGCAGCTAAAGAAAAGAGCTGTGTGTGTGTGTGAAACAGCCTCCGGAGCCATGGCTGATTGATAATACACTCTCTCCAGAGCCATGGCTGATTGATAATACACTCTCTGTCTCTCCATCTCTCCATAACTCCTTCCCACAGACACAACCTGGCACCTTCTCCCACTGGCCAGCCCTGACGGAAAACAATTACCAGAGAGGCAGAACAACAATACCCAGAAAAACATCTGCTTGTGCCGGCTGGGGCTGCTGACATGCCTGAGTGTCTGTGTTTGTGTCTGTGTTTGTGTCTGTGTTTGTGTGTATCCCTGCTGGCGACCACAGAGGACACATGCCGGCCTGGATATGCCGAGGGGCCTGAGTGTACGGGGCCCGGTCTCCTGCTCGTTCCCCCCTGTCAATCCACCTGCCTGCCTGTCTGCCTTCTGTGCAGCAATGGCAGACCCGTCAGAACAGACGAGGGCCCGCCTGTCGGAGCAGTTGTTCGTTTGGGTAAATTCCATTGTCCTTGGATCAGACTGGGCATCAGCGTGGCTCCGAAGATGGGACAGACAGGGATGAAGGAGGCCTGGTGGACCGATCCTCCATGCTGTAGCTCAGCAGATGGAAAGACCAATGTAAGTGTGTAAACACTGCACACAGAGCTTTACAGTAATCAGTCAGTATTTATGGTGATTAATTTAAAAAAAAAAAAAACTTGTCTTGACCAACAAGGTGAGAAACATGTCTCACTATCTCAACACACTAGCTTTCCTTGAAGTGAGTTCTCTGGCAAAGGTTTATTGAGTTTACATTGCCACCTTGTGGCCATAATTAAGTTTTGCTGATTGATAGTCAAATGATTTAACTTATTGTTCTTTTTTCTCTCTAAACCATGATAAAATTATTGAATAAAATAATACTTAAAACATAGAAATTGATAAAAAACATTACCTTATTATTACCTATGATTATTCCAGTATGAATACTAGTATTAATAACTAATAATATTAATAACCTACAACTATAATATACATTATAAGTTATCGTTTTAATTAAGATATAATCATGTTTTTTTTTTTTGTCAAATTGAGCAAATAAGTACGTTTCGTTCAACTATTAATAACCACAGCGATCACAACCAGTTAAGGTTTTATGGTAATTTTCTAAATTTTGGTTTGTTATTGCAATTTTTAGTTATGGTGAGGCTAAATGTGCATTATTTTTATTTTTATTTTCATTATTTTAACTTTTATCATTTTATAGCAGTTATTAATGGCTATATTTACATCGTATTTTTGTCTTACTTCTATTCAGTGTTTTAATTATAATAGTGGTAACAGCAATAATAATATTAATAATCGAATAATAATAATAACAGTTTCCTGTTTCCTGATAACTAAGAATTTTCGAGACGTCCCTGAAGGCATCATTTTTGACAGCCGCTCAGCGTACGGGGAGAGGAGGATTTGTTTGGTGACTGCACCGGGACACGCCTGCCGAACACACAGCGGCGGTGCTTGTGTCAGCGTGGTCCCAGTTTGGCACTGCACACCTACGCTGCAGCTGCTGGTGTTTTAAAAGAATAACTTCTTTCAAACAAGTCAAAGAAGCTGCGCCGCACCTCTACTCCGCTGTGGATTTTCCGCGTCAGTGCAGCAACAGAGATGTAGAAAACACAGACAGAGAGAGAGAGAGCTAGGAGCCGAAACTTGACAGGTAATGAATGTTTGTTTTGGAGACTTGAAGCATGTTTTAATAGCAGTCGCAGCCATGGACGGCGCTGTTGCCGAGAACACAGCGACACGGGCTGGCCACTGTGAGTACAAGCAGCCGTTGTTCGAGTTGGGTTTAGTGGTAATTAGACGTAAATAATGTAGAATATATTTATTATTATTTTTTAAAAAGTGTTAAACCATAAATGCGTCATAGAATTACAATAAAAAGCTTTATTTCATTCAGTTC
>NC_024324.1:8870451-8871528 GCF_000523025.1 Cynoglossus semilaevis | reverse complement strand
CCTGCTGCACAGGTGCGACACTGTGACGCACACGTTATTTCAGAGGCAGAAAACTAAACTAAAGATTCTAACGTGCAAGAAATTAACAAAAAATAAAATAAAAATGCGAAATATGTACATTATTTCAACTAATAATGTAATATTATTGTGTATATTTCCATAAAACTCGACACAATGCAAGGGCCACCTGCCCCCTAGTGTCTGCTCTGATAAACACATGAAATGACCTTTTTATTTTACTCTCTTTCAAACCATGTAACCAGCTAAAATCAGTATTTCTAACACTCCTATTGGTCTACATAGTCTGTCTATCTCAATTATTTGCTGACATTTTAAATTTACATGTTGAATAACATGCTATAGAGCAGAGTGTGAAGACTGGTATCAACAGTAAACGCTCTCTTAAATTAAACTGTACTGGCTGTCATTAGTTGATTTGAATTCTGTTTGCACAACTTGTGCTAGTGTGAAATCCAAGATTCCGTCTAATTAAATTTGCCAGAATGTTTTAAAATTGGATTAAGGCGTCCGTTAGCTCTCACAGCGGTAGATGCTGCAGAGATGTCAGTCATCACCCCACTGAGCTGTTGGTATCATGGAAACAGTAATTAAATCGTTGAAAAATAGAACTAATAAAATCATCAGTGTAAATCAATTATGAAGAGATGGGGGTTTGTTTGTTTTTAAAAAACAAACAGACTGTTTGAATTAAATGAATGTAAAAAAAAACAGACTGTTTGAATTAAATGAATGTAGTTCATGTTTCTTTAACTGGAAAACATTACATCATGATGCAAATTGTTGAATCTGTAGTGTCGTCCTTCCTGTTTCTGTATTTCTGTTGGACAGAACACACGAAACATTTGAAATGTTAAAGGTGAATCGTTGTGCACCAACATTGAACCCATTTGAATATCATTTGAAGTGGAACCGATTCAAAAAGCACAGTAACAGTACAGTTTCTAACCCTCCTGTTGACTAGTTTTATACTCAGAAACTACCCTGTGGCCACACTAGGTAGTCCACAAGGGCTACCATGTTGGTAACCCCGGATCTAAGGATCTAAAGACAACCAAG
>NC_024324.1:8845896-8870177 GCF_000523025.1 Cynoglossus semilaevis | reverse complement strand
GCCGTTAAGGTGCCCGGCTCCGTAGCTTAGCTTCTTGCTCCGTGTGCCGCAGTGGTAAATGTTTAGTAAAAGGTCCTTCAGGACGTGCATTTATGAGGCAGCTCATCTCAGCTGAGAGAGACAGAGAGACAGAGAGAGAGAGAGAGAAAACATCCACCTGACCTCATAACTTATTTATGGAGCCAGAATGCAGAATGAAGCAACTCTGTGCTTCACATCACCTGGCTGCTGATTTCAGATGACTGTGGTCTGATCCGTCCTTCAGACAGGGTGACTTCTTTCTTTCTTTTTTTTTTTCCGTCCTCCTCTTTACTCTGCTCGTCTCTGCTTTATTGTTCGGGGACTTGAAGGCACCATGCACCAGACTATGGTCCAACACAAGCACTCGGACACGGCACATTGATTTTTTTTTTTTTTTTTTGAGACGCATTAAGTGCAGTCAGTGCCTGTTTTTGTCTTAGGAGGTTCTTCACTGTAACAAAGTGACCGACCCAGTGAGCAGCATCAGGTCCAGAACCTTTAATGTTTCAAACGGTCACAGCAGCAGCTGAAGTAAGACTTCGTCACCAAAACAGTTTGGTCTTTTTTGCTATGATGTCAAAATGTGTTTCTCTTCTATTCGTGTTATTACGGTTCTGTCCCAGTGCCACTTTGGTAGTGGGGGCTTAGTGGTTAAGGAAGTGACCTTGGGTTCAGAAGGTTTCAGGTTTGAGTCCACCAGCTGCTGAGTTAGAAAGTTCTGTTTGTCTTCTATCTGTGGCTCACAGTGGTTTTACACCTGAAGATTACAGAATCTTACAAAATACTATTGATTAACATGTACAAAATCATTTCAAATAATTAAAAAAATATTTTTTTATTTATCAAAGTTTGCAATAATTTATTTTAGATTGCAACAGTCTAATGGATGATCCAAGTTCTCCTGTCGTTGTTCTGTTAGTCCTTCTGTTAGTTCTTGTCCTGTCACTCACATGTTCTTCAACCCCACCCTGTCCAGGCACAGCAGAGGAAGATGGAGGTCCAGAGTGGAGTTCAGCACAAGGAACCCCGCCCTCTGGGCTCCCCTCCATCGGGGGCCAATCAGCAGGATGAACAGGATGACAGCCAGACGGACGCTGGGGGCAGGGCCTCGTCTGACAGCCACAGTAAAGACTCTGAGGCAGCGAGCCACAAAGACGACAGAAGAGTGAGTTACATGCTTCCTCCAGCGTGTGTGTGTGTGTGTGAACGTGTGTTTGACGAAGGTGTGTGTGGTTCTCTGGGTGTGTCTGTACGTGTGAGTGTTGAGTGATGAGTTCCGGTCTTTCCACATACACAGTCCCCTGTCATTGTGTCTGTGAAAGTTGTGATGTGGTTTCCATGATCTGTGGTGTCAAATGATGTCACGGCTTCAGCTCATGTGAGTGTGGAGCCGTGGTACTCGCTGAAACACAAAAGTCCCAGCAGTAACTGGGAAACTATAGACACCTCTGGTCTCCGGCTTTAAAAGGATGTTGGGATAAAAACTCTGTGTACACTCTCCAACACCACAGGTAGGACATTTCCATTTCTAAAACCTCTTATGTATACATACAGGCCTTTAGCAAACGTCGGTTTCTGTGAAAAAAAAAAAAAAAATCAGCCCTCTGCCATCTCCGGGCCCTTGGCACGTCAAAGAGTGACGGTGAAAATTCTCCCCGGCTCTCCTCCGTCTCACGGATGTCAATCACAACATCTCTAGCAGGAGCCTGAGCCTGGTTCTGTCAATCAGCCGCAGAGGCTCTATAGGCCTGGATGCAGAGTGGAGATGGAGGCAGAATAAACACAACAGATATACAAAAACACTCAGCAGATGACAGCAGTGGCTGCTGCTGGCAGCTGTGAATGGGATGCATGTCACGGCTGGCTGTATCAGCCTGACTCCTCTGAGGCGACTTTGTGCAAAACAAAAAAAAAAGGATTTGACATAAACCTTTAGGGGGGTTCACCCTCCAGGTACTTAAAGTACCTTAGTACTTAATATCAGCCGTATTTGTAATTGTTTTAGGTGTGGTGTGAACTCAGCAGGTTCTGAACTTTTGACTGTATGTAGACTATATATATTTTTTGAGGCATTTTGAAATGGAAAAGTTCCCGAGTTTATACTGTAAAGGATATTATAAACAGTTGGGTGTTTTTTTTTGTTTTGTTTTTTTTAAATTCATACTTTACCTCAAGTGCTCACTTCAGGTGACACTCAGCCATTTAGTCAATTCTTATTGGACTGGATGTGATGACATTATTATTATTTATCTAGCATTAGGTCGGAATTTTCACGTATTATTTTGTTTTAAAATTAAAATTAGTAAACACAATGTAAAGAATTACGTCGAAACAAAAATAGAGTAATCAAATCTATTAACACAGTCTTTGAAAACCACATATTGAAAAATATGGTCCAGAGAAATGACTTGGTCGTACTGCTCCATAATGATTGTAATGTACGTAATATCGTATTCACCCAACAGTATTTTACCAACTAACAGCAGAGAATGAACGTCTACGTAGGTGAAAATATGTTGTTCAACCTGTGGTTTGACTGTGACCTGGTTATTAGCACGCATCATTAGCAACTCAGTCTGAAGTTGCCAGTGTTAAATCAAATGTTGCCAGGTTTTGTGGACGAGTCTCCAGTGACCACATGAACGTCTACTGTTCCGCCCACGTTCTTGTGGAAATAGACGCTGACGTCATCAACAAACATGTTGTTTTTGATGAGTCTGGCTGCACAGATGTGTCCACTACAAACGTGTTTGAGTGACAGGAACAGAGAGAGAGGATGAAAACAGTCAGGAGGAGACGTGTCTTTAGAACAGGATTTTAATCTGAACCATCGATGAAGAAAAGCAGATTTTAAAGGTTTTTAAATGTCTTTTTTCCCCCCACGTGTTATTTTTGGGGATAATTAGCAGTTGAGTCAACATCTGCTGCAACTTACTAAAGTTTGCCCAGGGAGTGCGTTTCCTCTGACACCACCTGCCCGTTGACAGGCCGACGACTGTGGCTGTCGTGGAGCCATCGATTAGAGCGGACAGTTCATTCATCAAAGTGTCATCAGTGGAAGTGGATCTGTGTTCTTGTCCTTGTTAAAAACCGCTGCTTGCCCATGGCTTTGCCCTTAGTGTTTATTAGGGATGCGTCGCAGAGAATGAAGTGTCACTTTTTGACCTGCAGTGTGAAACGTCAGGTTGTTCCTCGCTGCGGTCGCCTGTTGCTTCAAGGTGAAGGAAGTCGGGCGGCGAGAACACGTCGGCCGAGAACTGTACTGGGATTAGGCTGAGGTTAGAGTCTAAATGATAAACTAGACCCACATAAATATATATACATACATTTATATATGCATACATATGTACACCCTTACATGTATCCATACATTCATATGTCCATAAATGATACAAAAATACACGCAAATATATGTGCACACATACATACAAGCATACATTTGCACATGCACTCATCAATTCATACATATATGTTTTGCATATATGTACATATTTATATAATACATACATACATGTGCATACCCTGTTGGTGGCTGCATGCAATTGCAGTTACCAATGTCAGCTGTTGACCAGAACATTTGATCTGTTGACCTGTTGTAGAAACTGAGGCGTGATAATAACGTGGACAGTGGCAGTCAGAACCGAACCCCTGACCTAAGATCTGGCTGGACCTGGCGTTGAATAGCAGCAGAGTTCCGGTGTTGCCAGATTTTGTTGTTAAGTGGGGCAATAATAGGACTGTGAAGGCAAATTTCAAGGGATTTTGTGAGACTTTGTGTTTGGAAGAGTTCTCAAGGAAGAAGTGTTGACCCAGGCGGTAAATCAGTCCCTGCACTATGACCTCAACACGACTCTTTGCCACCTCACCGTAACCTAAACCTTCATGTTGATCTGTGAAACTCAGCGCGGTGCTGTGTTTGACCTCCAAACTGCCCCTCCCCTCAGGATTAACCCCCCTGCATCTCTGTATTCGTTTCCCTTCTCATTATTCTGTAATTAGCTTCCCTGAAATTGCGAGGTATCAACCCACCACAGATAATAATGACTTGAAGGAGTGCTAATCTCAAATATTGCACTAATTGGTGTCATGTAAGACTCCGACTGACCTTTAACCTCATTACCTGCACTGGAAGCACAGAGTCTCCCACCACAGTGAGACGTTTCTGCTGATGCTGCACTTTTCATAATTGTCGTCCGTTCTCAGCGTCTGTGTGAGCGTCCGTACCTGTGTTCAGAGTTTATTCCACCTCTCTCTCTCTTTCTCTCTCTCTCTTTTTCTCTCTCTCTCTCTCTCTCTCTCTCTGCCTAAAAAACCCAACCTATTTATTCCTCGCTGCTTTCTTTTTATGAGAACTGACTCATTAGGGATTAGGCTGTGGAGCGTGCAGCCAAGCAGTCGTCTCATTCACAGTGATTGCAGTTAATTTTATTATACTAATAAAGAGCATTAAGGAACAGGAGAAACAAATTATATTGAATTGCTGTGAGCAGAGACTTTGTGTGCACTTTTAAATGAACAATCAGCAAATTTAATTTTCTGCTGAATGAGGATAAATTCCACATTTGTTCTGCGTTGAAATCCGCTGGTAGGAGCGCCCGACTCGTGGGACGTGTTGAGTTTGTGATGTCTTTTTGTCTAAACGCTTTCTTTCTTGTTATGATTTGAACGTGGGCTGTAAAAGAAAATGGTTTCTCACCTGGAGGAGACAGGTTGACAGGCCAGTCATTTTCATTTTCTGTGAACTCTCACAGTAGCTGTGGCCAAAGGGACAAGTGCTGCGTTTGAGGGATTCGTTGATGTCAATTGATATAGTTGTCTTTTCCAACTAGGGCTACGCAGACCTGTGGTGGACATTTAATTAGTTTTTTAGCTTTATCATCAACATAAAATAGCTGGAATGATCTGGAATCATTTTTTTAAAAAAGATTTAACAAGGTAAACTGATTATTAATAATGTTAATGTGTTATTAGATATGCATGTAATTAAATGTATTTATTTTTACTACTAAAACAAATACCTAATTTAGTGAGACACTGATACCCCCGTGTTCTACACACGTACGGAGGTATTTAGTGAGACACTGATATCCCCGTGTTCTACACACGTACGGAGGTGTTTGTGACGTGTAAAGTCCAAAACTTTGCCTCGAGCCCTGGCCGGTTCTGCTGAAGTGCAGGTTAATCAAGTGTCAGAGAGCCCTGATCACGGGGACGGCACCGTGTGAAGACGACCATAATGTGCACATTAAACAGCCAATCACAGAGCTTTATGTGAGTGGACAGGTTCGAAACCGCCCGTCGTGTCAAACTGTGTACAATTACACCTACAAACAGCCGTCTGTTTTATTACTGCAACAAATTGAAGCGGTTACAGCCAAACTATTTTGTCAGCGCGGAGCGGAGCGGGCGGAGCGTGGCAGCTGAGGAGCTGAACAATGGCCAGGACCTTTGAAAAAGTCCTTACTACTCAATTTTGGGGAGGAAATTAATGGCTTTCTTGCTCAGCTGTGTCAGGGAGGAAAAATAAATTGTAGCCGTTACAGTGTTAGATACTCGGCAATTTCTTAATCCTTTGACAGCGCGAATATTCACTGCCGTGTACTACACAGTTTCACAGGAAAACACCATTAGTGACGGATGCTTTGTGGAGAGGTGAGATGTGACTTGACTGGTATGTCAGTGTTAAACGGGCAGGTGCAACTGTACTGCATCAACGCTGTGTCATTCACAGCCCGACTGAAGGCTAATCTTTAACTGCTGACATTTGTTGCAGCTCAGTCTGGACCAGGTTTTTATTTAACGCTGCCAATGGAACGCTTGATTTTATTCTGCATATGAATTGACAGATCTTTGGACGTTAGCTGGATAATGTTGGTCGATTCTAAAACAGCGGGGTGTGGACTTTTTAGAATTTTAAATTGATTTGTAAGAACGTTTTTTTAATTCTGTTATTTTATTTGCTTCTGAAGTTAGCCAGATTTTGGTTTTTTATTTGCTTCTGAAGTTAGCCAGAAGGCAGAGCAAAGGAGTACCAGGTTTTGTAAAGTATAGAAATATTAAAAGTCAACTAAGTAATAGCTAAGAGTTAGCATAAAATATTTCATGGAGTTTTACAGACAAAACTAGTTACAACTGCATAGCTAAAAGTTTAACTGTGAGAGCTGTGGTCGTCTCTGCAGTGTAGCAGTTAGTACGCCGGCCTCGGACGCAAAACAGAAAGTCCTCGGTTCGATTCTCAACTGCAAAAGGCAAAAAAGGTGAATGAAAGAGGTTCTATAAATTACCAGTCAACAAAGTAAAAGGAGGAATTATTTATAAAACAATAATAATCAATAATAATAATAAAAAAATCTAAATAAAAATCTTATAAATTATAAGTACTAAAATGTTAAAACATAATAAATAAAAAAAATCATAAATTATAACTACTAAAATGTTAAAACATAATAAATAAAGAAGAAAGAAAAAATTCCTTGGAGTTTTTTAAGACCTTTGTCGAAAATAGTCCAACCTTTGTAAGACCTTTGTCGAAAATAGTCCAACCAGGCTCAAAGCTATCTTTACTGTTTCATTGACTTCAAACCAAATGCCTTAAAATCCTCTTTTACTTGGTGGAAACCCCAGAAAAACCCAACCTTACGAAGAAAGCATTCCAATATTTCAAAGTTAATTTCCTTCCCTGACGGCAGGCCATGAAAAATTCATTGTAAGGAAAGAGGTCTCCATTACAGAAAACCCCAAAAACAGCTCTTTAAAACGGCGCGCCGTAGCTTAATTGTAAAACTAATGAGATCAGTCAGCGTCTGGTGGCTCTGTTCTCCCAGGTTGCTGATTCACTCATAAATGAAACTCTTTCATCAGCAGTGTAAGCAGTCAAATATCAAAGCTTCTCCTTCAGCATCGCGTCAGAGCACCTGACGTCTGCCTCGGCGTTCTTGCGTCAGTGTGTTGTCCGACCAGTTATGAGTAAATTATTCAGCTCTGTCCACATTAACTTGTTCAATTTACTTGATAATTAGACAGAATGGCTGAGCAGTAATGAACAGTGATGTGATCCTGAGACGGGCGCCTTTGATGAACGCGCACATTTTGCAAACGCTGTAATGAGGCGACTGCGGCAACACTGCTAAAATATCTAGCAATGTCTAATTATGGAGATTTCCATATTGTTAAAAGTTGAAAGTAGTGTTGTGTTGAACTGAGGATTTGTCCTGATAACAGTGAAACAAATGAGGCACAGCCAGTGGAACAGAAAGTGAGCAGACACGTTAACAGAGAGCAACACACAGGCTCAGACCAGCAGCCATCCCTCCATTGGAGGAGCCTCCGTCATCTCTATCTGCTTTTTAACACGATCTGATTCCTGCCCTGAAAAATAGCCCCCTCTGTTGGCTTGTCTTTGTGGTCGCTGCCTGCTGAGAGTCGGTTAAAGGGGATCACAGCTCCGTGGAGTGTGTGCGGATCAGTGGTAAAGACACAGTGCCCCCCCCCCAAACTCCCTGACACATGCTTTGATGGGATCACTGACTGTTCCAAATCCCGCCCCTCCTCTACTGACACAGATGACCTGAGAGGCTCACTGGACTTGGCAGAGTCAGCAGCGATCATCACTCCAGCTCTGGCTGACCTCAGAGTGTTGGACCGTTGACCTCCAGCAGCTACAGACGAGGATCACTGCAGCCTCACTGCTCCACAGGTGTCCACACCTACAAACAGGACGCTCTGTTTCTGTGGAAAGAATCATAGTCTTATATTAGTCTTTCATTATCGTAGTCGAAGTCAGAGGTTCATAATCATTTTTGGCCCTTTCTACAGCCCAACCAGATCGATGGAATTTCTTACAGCTAAAAAAAAAAAACAGAAACTATATCATTCAAATGTCATTTTTTTATTTCAAACTCCACAAAGGAGATGCTGATTACACGTCTTTAATGTGCAAAAAAATTCTCCACCAAATCGTCTTCGCATTTTTCTATCGTGCGCACCCCCTAGTGGCAGCTTGTGCAGACCCAGGTCACTTTGGGAATCCCTGGTTTAAGCTAATAAAAATGGAACCTGAGATTTTTTTTTTTCATATTCAAGTCTTTTAAAATGTGAATTTTTGGACTAAGGAGCACAGGAAAAATAGATTGATTTTAAATGTGTTTCCAGGCTCAGAATGGCACTGATGCCGTGTTGTGTTTTGTTGTGCTCATCAGACTTGGTCGTTGTCCATCGTTGACCGGCCCTAAAAACAGCTGCTGGTGAATTGCAGGACTGAGTTTGTCCATAATAAAATAATCGTCAGAAATGCAGTGACGAGAACATAATCTGGGAACACCCAATTTAGGAAGCCATCTGGAAACCTTGCTGTGATTAAATAAAACTCGTCTCCCTTTTGCATTTTCATTTTTAATCAAATGCACAAGCTGTGGACGTTCGCCGTGAATGTGTGCGTTCCACACCGATGCTGGGCGCCGTCAGTTGTCGGGGATTTGGTTCTGACTCGCTGTCAAATCTAAGAAACTGTTGACTCTCGCAGTTTGTGACGACTTGGCAGCAGAAGCAAAGGTCAAGACAGACTTGTGCAGGAATTGCCAAATGTACAACATTAGCACACCTCAGTCCCTGTTTTCCACATATGTGCATGTCCTGGGAAACAATTCCTGCCAGAAGTTATATTTAATATTCTCACTGCTGCCCGGAGACGTCGGATCACGTGTCCGTTATATAACGTACTCTAGACCAGACCTGTTTGTTTCAAATCACAGATATTTAATATAAATCCTGGCACTGGCTGCGTCAACGGGAATTCTGTTTGGATGAAACAGCTTCTCAGGCTGTTTGTTTTGGACAATCTGCAGGAGGAAGTGGAATAATGTAGTCGAACAGTTCCACATCACAGGGCCCAGAGGAACTATTTCACTTCACATTGAATACTGTTTTTTAGTTGTTTTTTTTCAGGTCTGATTCGTGTCCTAAATGAATGAATGTAAAAATAAATTCAACACTTACAATAAATCTCCAAAATTGAACATTGTCTGACATAAAAACACTTCATGTTGCCAACTACAAGGAGCAATGAATCTTTAGCCTTACTTTGGGGAAAAGATTCCCAAAATGTGAGGTTGATGGAGCTGCCACTGGGGGGTGCATGAGATTAAAAATGTGACGGCAGTTTGGAGACAAATAGGAATAGAAATAATTGAATAGAAATAATAATATAATAATAATAATAATAATAATCCTCTCAGAGAGGAGAGGTCGGTTTGCTTGCCCACAGCAACGTTGACAGATCACTGTCTTCTTTTAAAGACAGTGAAAGCTTGCCCACAGCAACGTAACATCACTGTCTTCTTTTAAAGACAGTGAAGGATCTAAGGTGAGGAGATTCCTTTGATCAGTTAAGCTCTTCTGACAGATGTTTCCTGGCTCTCCTCAGTCGGGGATTTAAACTTTAAATTTGAGCCTTCCCCCTCAGGTCCAATCGGATATTTAGACGTCAGATATAAAGTGACACCCTTAATGGCAATTGCTGTTTTCCTTCCCGGCCTCTAGTTGCCCCCGCGCTGCGAGCATTGGCACTCATTTCATCCCGTAGCCGCACCACTTTCCAAAAGCCGTCGCCCCAAAGAATTGGGCTTAAAAATCAGCAAAGCGCTTCAAGATGTCCCGTGATATTTTTGGCCACATGTACAAATTATTTTATGAGCTGGTTCAAGTATCCACTTTGGCAGCAGTGCAGCTCTGGCAGCGGCGGTGAATGTCATTCACTGGGTTTAAGTCAGGAAAGCAAATAAGACGTGGCTCCGCACGAGGATACAGTATGTTTAAATGACCTCCAGTCCAACCTCAGGCCTCCGGGGTCTGCGGCCAAATAAGGTACGCCTTGATATCAGCGGAATTCTTAAGTAATGACCTGAAGACTGTGATGATTGGTCGGTTTAACACTCGTCCTCAGGACGTCACACCAGCCTGGTGATAATGAGGGCAAACACCTTTTGTTCTGCAGATTCCCACAGCCTTAAGTGTGGTTTAAAAACGACTTCTCACCAGCGATTAAAGTAAACGGGACCGTGTTCCAGACTTAACAACTCCAGTGTATATTCACACCTTCTTAGTCGGTGTGACCAATCCCGTTAGCCGCAGCAGCGACAGCACAACAGGCCGCTCATTTACGCCGCGACTGAGATGGAAGACGGTCATTAACGGGAGGGAGTGTGTGTCTGTGTCTGTGTGTGTGT
Source organism: Cynoglossus semilaevis (assembly GCF_000523025.1). Classification (NCBI taxonomy): domain Eukaryota; kingdom Metazoa; phylum Chordata; class Actinopteri; order Pleuronectiformes; family Cynoglossidae; genus Cynoglossus; species Cynoglossus semilaevis. The sequence goes on along the minus strand of NC_024324.1, from coordinate 8,859,933 downwards.
GTGGGGGGGGGTACTGGTTCCAACTGAATTGATAGAAAAGGCGTCGGTTGTTTCTTGCTGTGTTCCCCAGAGTCGGTCATGATGACAGTACTGTGGTTAAAGCTGAGGCGTCCAGGTCGGTCCTGACACAGTAATACTGGTTTTCATCAGCGCACTAATTACTGACTGACAGTCCTCTCACCAGTGTGTGTATCTGTGTGTGTGTGTGTGTGACGGACCTAATTAGATAAACTCCCATTACACTTAAAAGTGCATTACTGCGGCTCTTTTATAAAGGGCTATAATTAGCAGAGCTGCAGAGATCGAGTGGTAATTAAGTTATTTCTCAAGTATTATTAGCCCGGCTCGTTACACTGAGCCAGTTGTAATGAAAAAGGAACAGAATACATATTTGAGTTCATGCCTGTGCTTTGTTAGCGGTGTAGATAATAGAGCGGAGAGCATGATTAGAGGCTGTCACAGTGAGTGTGTGTCATGGACTTGAACTCCTTACACTGTACGTCAGCAACTCCGTCATATTGTAGCAGCTGCTTTGACTTGGAATTATCGTTGTCTTCATTCAGATATGTGGAAATAAAGTGTGTGAAAAATCATTGAATCATTTCATGGCCACACTGCAGTACCTGTGTGGAACCTCTAGGGCAGGGGTGTCGAGCTAATTTGGTTTAAGGACCACATACAACCTGATTATATTGTCCAGTACAATCATAACATAATTACCTGTAAATAACATCAACTCCCCCTCTTTGTTTTAAAGCAAATAAGTCCAAGTACATCAGTCAATATTCATATTTAATCAAATATCATTCGACAGAACATCTCTGACATGAAGTGTTTGTGTATTCCTTTCAAAATTCATCAAGCAGGGCCATGTTGAACCCCCTAACGGGACGGTTCTGGCCTACGGGCCATATGTTTTGACGTTACATCACAGATTAATTTTTTTCCCCCCATATGATCATCTTGTTTTAAATTAAGAAAACATCTGGCGTTGCTTTTCAACATTTGATGATGAACAGTGTTCTCCACTTCCTGTCTCTGAGTCCTGCTGTAATCACACATCTCCTGGCTGCTGCTGCTGCTGCTGCTGCTGCTGCTGCGGTGGATCAGAGCTACTGGTGTTATTTATAAATCAGTGTGGAATGGAGAGGCTAACAGGCCTGAGAGGAGGACGCTGGGAGACTGGGTCACTGGCACATTATCACAGGGTGGAATAGACCTATATTTAGCATCTGGGAGGGTTTGATTGGTCAGAGAGACCACTCTCTGGGCCACTGACACTCACATGTGGGTTCCTTCATACTGAACCCATTTGTCACGCTGCTGTTGTAGTGAAGCAGCAGGATGTGTCTCAAAACCACTGTTAAAAAAAGAAGAATAAAGAAAAATAATATTCCCCTGAATTTAAAATATAAAACAATGTTTCATTAAATTTTCCATTTGAGTAAAAAAATATATATTTACCAACAGTGTTTTTAATCTGATTCAGGAATGACTAGTAGAAAATATCAATACAAATAAATTAAAGAAAAATCCATACATAGTAAGAAGAAGAAATAATAATACAAAATTAACAAACGACTATGTTACGCTGACGTGAAATGTATTTTTTTTTTCAAGAAAGTGCAGCAGTGTTTCCTCACTGATGTCATCAGTAATTCTTTGTTTTGTCACTCCCGTTGCGTCACTTCTTATCACAGCTACAAATTGAACTGTTCAAAAACAAACAAACACAAAAATTGTTTAATTATGTTCTGCATTGTGGGATTTTTCTACTCAGAAAAAATAGATCTGATAGCAGTGTTCTGCACATGTGTAAAGGGTGAATGAACCAACGGCGTTTATCAATATTCCAGAAGAACTCATCAGTTTTTATCTTATTTGGCCGCGTGTTGAGCCCACAGGGACATCTGATAGCAGTGTTCTGCACATGTTTAAAGGGTGAATGAACCAACGGCGTTTACTGAGTGACGGCTCTGCACAAAGATGATCGGCTTCGGTGCGCAGATTTCACAGATAAGAGAAAATTGAGAGATACGTAGGAATGACAGACTTGAAATAGATGTCGTGCCCAAGGTTAGCAAATCTCATTTAGAAATTTCAGGTGGGAAAATATTCTTCTCCACCTCGTGCCACAGTTGTCTTTAAAAAGAAAAAAGGAGCTTCTCTTTGTGACGATTGGACGAGCAGAATGAAAAATATATTTGACTATGATTAAAAAAAAACAGATTTCATCCTCTCTGCACCGGGATTGATTTGAATCAGCTGCAGAAATATAGAAGTGAAGTCGACCACAGAGCCTGGAACTCTGTGTTTTGGACAGATGTGCATGTGTTGCATGTATTAGCAGTAGCACGGATGAAAGAGACATACTGTTTGGTTTAGAGATCAGTTGAAGTACAAGTTCTAAATGCAGTGGTGTAGTAGGTGTATGTGATGGAAAAGATGTGGTGCGTGACCCTGTGAGTGGTCCAAAATGAGCAGCAAGGGACAATTTAAATTTTTCAACATGTTTCAATGCATGATTTGAACTTTTTATCCAATAATTCCAACGTCCATTTTTTCCTGTGTCACAACTCTAATGTAGCCATTGGTTGGCTGATGGTAGCCTCGGAACACCTGATTGGCTCAGAGGGCCTGTCAATCACAAGGCTTCTCTTTACACTTAGGAAACAGTAAAATGTAAAAAACAAAAATCCTCAAATTAATTCTTCATGTTTTTTACAGTTTATTCACTGATTACCAGTGAATCTGTGACGTCGACGTCTCATGTGGTTAAAATAGGTCTTATAGTTTACACTAACGCCCACGTAGACGTTCCCTCGAGGTCCTGTGCGGTTCAGTTGTTGTGTAACTAAAGGAAAAGTTCATCCTCCAACTTCAAATCCAGTCATTTGCATTAATATTGCATCTCCGTGCTTCTGTGAGAATCCATCAAATCCTCTTCATCTTCTCCACCGGCCCCGGGGCATTAATACCTCCGTCTTATTTTGGGACGTGTTTGTTGCAGCATAGAATAAGCACTGAGAGAGATGATCACAGATATTTTCTCCAAGGACATCTTACGCAGGAAATTGAGCCTATTTTCAGTGCAGCAGCAGCAGCAGCGGTGGTGGTGGAGAGTAGGTCTCATTATGACTCACTCTGAGCTGAAACGCTCCAGATGAGTCAGGAATGAGGGGCCGGTGTCCGTGGCCGTGGTGATGCACGGGCGAATGTGAAAGTGAACTGAGAGGGCAGTGAAGATGGAATGAAAATGAGAGGAGAGCTTAGAGAGACCCTCAGGGAAAAGTCAGGGGACCAGAGGGGGTCTCTGAACGGGTCCATGACCGGGTAGAAGTTCACGTTAATATGGAAGTGAAATGAAACTGTGCTCTGTGTGGTAGAAGTTCATGTTAATATGGAAGTGAAATGAAACTGTGTCCTGAGCAGAACTTGGTGGAAATGTCCTGAATTGTCTGAGGGAATATCAGAGAAACAGACCACGTCAGTCTGTGTTTACACCAGCAGATCAGATTGATCCCACATTTGGGAAATTCTTGAAAAGCTAGTTGCATTGGCTGGGAAACGAACCCAGGCGTCCCCCGGGGCAGGCGACAATTCTACCACTGAACCACCAGCGCTGATGTTGGCGGAAGAAGAAAATATGTGGCGATGAAATTTGGCACGGAGCTGAAATCTTGCGGCGACAGATGAAGACGTTACACGGACTTTTCACCTTCCTTCCTTCTCTTCCTCCTTCTCGACCTTCGCTTTTCCTGTTCCTTCTAATTCTTCTCCTTCCTTACCATCTCCTCCTCCTCCTCTGTCTTCTAGTTCTTCTCCTACTACTTCCTTATTTCCTCTTCACCTCCTTTTTTATTATTTTTATTATCTCATGACAAACTGAACACCTTGCGGTCGTCAACTTTTTTCGACTCAGTTTGACGATCGACTGTTGAACTTTCTCGATGTTTGCGTTACAGCAGTAGCTGATCCTCTTCCTGGGATAAACCTTAATCAGAATAAATTGTGTGTGTGTGTTTGTGTGTGTGTGTGTCAACAGGCTGCGGTGGCCTGTTGAACCACCTAAAGGATCCTATTTAACGGGTCAGCCGAGCAATTAATCAAGGGTTTAATTGGAATCCCGAGTGGAGTGACATGATTTATGCAAATGAGGTCATTAATATGCATGCCTGGATTCAGCGCTTAAATTAAAACGGCTCATCCCGCCAGTGCAGCCTCGCACTTTCATTACGGTAAATTAGAGAACGATAATAAGTCCAAATACACATATTTATTTTCCACAGACAATCGGAACGGGACGAACCCACAGGAAGAGAAGAAAGGAAGTAGAAAAAACGAGCAGACCAACAGGAGGAGGCGCTGGAGCGTGAGGCGGGAGCAGCACTAATACTGTTAATTTTCTCCTCATTAGAAACCAACCGCTATCGGCAGGGCTTCGGTTTTAATTGGATCACCAGGCAATTTAAAGCACATTTGGTTCTTAATTGCTCTTTTTTTTTTTTTTTTTTTTTTTGCATTTTATTATTAAAATTCGGCAGCAGCCGTGGTTTGTTATTCATCATAGTTTAAGTCCCGGCCAGTGCTGTGCTGTGCTGGATGTGTGACCTCTGCTGTTGCCCTTGGTAACCGTCCCATTCCAGGGACTGGGTGTGACCCTTGAACCCCAGGTGTCTGGACCACTCACCCCCGCTGTTTCTCACCTGTTTTTCCAGGCATTTTTCAGTAATGTAGAAGTTTATCTTTCAGTTTTGCTAAAAAAAGAAAAAGAAGCTAAAATGTTGATTTTCAAATGGAATTTAGTGTTGGCTTTGTTTGACTTTACATCTTTAAATTTGCAGCCCACCTTTATTTTGAATGCGCTCCAAATGTTGTGTTGTGACCCAGTTTTTCTGTGACACCGTTCCCTGGTCGTTAGCTGACAATTGAAGACGCTTCTCTGTCTCTGCGTCTGTCGCTAATTAAAACTCCACCTTGCAGCTTGTGTGTGTGTGTGTGTGTGTTTACCTGCGTGTGTGTGTGTCTTGGTGTTTTGAGGGGACAGGTCTGGGTGTAATGGAGAGCAGCGGGGTGTGTTTGACAGCTGGTGTGTGTGGAGCACAGTGGGTTAAATAAACACAGGAGCAGTGATGGAGAGAAAAAGGAAAAGGATTTCATTCACTCTGACCTCTACTGGTCACTCACACACACACACACACACACACGCGCCCTTTATCTGTTACTTGTTTGCTGGTTGCCTGAGGGTTGTCTGTAATTATAGCCATGACCAGGAAGATTCTTTTTTTATTTTTTTTGCATGGCAGATTGTCCAGCTCCATGCTGCATCAGGTAACCGTGACAACCGCCTCCCTCCTGCCAGTTAACGGCACCATCACGGCTCTTTAAAGTGACCAAATGTCATTACAGAGTCCAGGGAGACACAAAGAGAGGGAGGGGGAGAGAGAGGGAGAGAGAGGGAGGATGATGGAAAAACACACACACACTGCATCACTGCATTGGATTGTCATTAAGTCTAGCAGTAATTTAACATGTTGATAATCATTATTATCATTTATTTTTCTCATCAGATCAAATCTGAGGCCTGACGTCACATCTGTGGTCAAATGGAGTCAGCTGACGTTCAGTTTCCTCAATTTAATGCCTCTGATATTTCACTTGCGTCATCGTGGGTTGATAACGAAACATGAGATTATCTTCTCACAGAGGAAGGGGGTGTGGGGGGCGGGAGGGGACATCAGCTCCATAGTCTGACCCCTACTGTCAGAGTGGTGTAATCTCAAAATCAGAGTGGATTACAGTTTTTGCAAAGTAGAGTGAAATTTGAACTGAGAGCCACCTCTCCTGAGGTGTGGTTCCCCGCAGCACCAGAGGGAGGCAGTGACACACCTTGATGTGGCACTGGCTGGGGCCGGTTGTGGGCGCCATCCTTAACCATGTTCACCTTTTAATTTGCCCAACGAAGCGAACAACAACTTGTTGCCGTGTTTTATGCAGAGTGTCATTTGGAGGAAACTCGTGTTAGAGTTGAAGTTATGTACAGAGCGCTGTAGAGTGTGTGTGAATATATTTCTGATTGTTGAGAATCAGTCGATGACCTTCATGGAATGTTGGACGTTTTTATAGAGAAGGAAATTAGTTATTTGGACTGAGAAAACACTGGTTTATACTGAGGTGGAGGTTTTTCAAACTACGGCCCGAGGACCAGTTATTGGACTTGCTTCCATTGGCCAATGTCTTCTGTGTATTATTTGATTAATGAAATATTAAATACTAACAATGTGGTTCTTTTTAAAAGTGTACTTTTTATGCAGTTTTAACTCCTTTTAATTCAGGATCTTTCAATTATTTGATTAATGAAACTTAACTCCTTTTAATTCAGGATCTTTCATTTATACATCATTTTTAGTTAAGATGTTTTTATGACCTCATTCCTCATTCTATTTATTCATCTTATTTTGATTTACTTTTAACCACATAGTAAAGTATTATTTTTGCTGCTTAATTAGTGACTACATTAGTAACAGTTTGTTCAGTGAGTGGTAGTTTGTTTTCCAAGCATTTTCTTGAAAATTTGATTTTTTTTTTTTCCCTCTTCTGATGTAATTTATGAGATCTATGGTAATCTTCAGATAAAATAATTCAGGATAATATATAATCTACCTTGACAAAGAAAATAACACCAAAAAGAAGATTCAGAAATAAACAGGATTAAGAGAATGTGGGAGAAACTGGCTGCAGGATTTTTCCCATGCCGGTTCCTCTGGGAGGATTTTCACTGTAGAAGAAGTCAGAGTCAGAGATACTGTCGGGCTGTGAATGGTTGTTGTAATTTAATATGCAAATGAACATTAAAGATGACAGAATATCTGAGAGACAAATTAAGCAAATATTTGACCCATGCTGCCATAAATACAAGTGATGGATGAGCCGTCACTGCTGTTAATGCTGTGATGGAAGACTCTGAGCTTTTCTTCTTTTTATAAACCTCTCCTCTTCTTTCTTCTCTTTTCCTCCCCCCTCCTGTCCTCCTCTGTCTCCCTCCTCTCCCCCAGCTCCTTACAGACCGAGTCCACAAAGTTAACTTTTTAACCGTCCACTCTCTTCCGCCTAATCAATAGTGGGTTTGCTATAATTTCTGGCCCCCTGTCTGATCATAAATGTTCCTCTTGATCTGCCACTGCTGAGGAAAATCAATAGCCGTCCTGTGGGCCAGCTGTTAGCTTTTTATTATTTCTTAAATCAGTCAGGTCTGAGGTACAAAGTTACCAAAGTGGAGGCCGAGGCACCGGTGGAGCCTTTAGTTCATAAAACGAACCTGTCCCTGAAACCTCTGTATGAAGATATTGATCCTGAGCCGGGAAGAAAAAAAAAGAAAGAAAAAAAAAGCTTTCTTACATTTCTTTATTACCGCGTCCCCAGCAGCGCTGCTGTAGCGTAATGTGGTTAGCACAGCGTGACTACCTGGTTATACTTGGCCAAAGTAGTATGAGACATGAGTGTATTGGTTTAAGGCTGCTCTCATGTTCCCCTGACGTGTAATAGAACACTGGGTTCTTTAGTGTTCCGTCGCTCTCTCTGGGCAGCCTCTTGATTTCACCTGAGTTTGGATTAGATTTTATGACCTCACAGCATCATATGTTTGAGCCTGCAGTGTATCCACTGTTACATGTACCATTACAGTGATGGGAGAAAAACACACAGTAGTTCAGGGTGGAGTGGGTGGAGGAAAGTGTGGCAGTTCAAGACAGGAGCGTGTTCTTCAGCAGCTGGTTATCATGAGAACATCTGTCACTGAGACACAAATATATCACAACATACACAGTGTTACATTATATTTAGATGTGGAGGGTTAACGTGCACTTACTGAACGGATCACATCCTAAAACGTCTCGTCGCGTTTGTTACTTTACTGCAGTTGGTTGATGCACCACCATTTTTCCACACCTTCAAAGAAAAAAAATGTTTTTTTATTAATTAAAAATGTCCATATTTTAATCCACACCTTCAAAGAAAAAAAAGATCATTTATTTATTAATTAAAAATGTCCATATTTTACACGTCTTCATCATTTGGAAAAATTCCAAATCACTCCCACATATTTTTATCTTGCGCACCCCCTAGTGGCAACTGACGCGCCACACTTTGTGGCTGTATATAAAGATACAGTATATATATATATATACATGTATGGATATATTTATAGATATACATACCAGGCTAATTATATTCTGTTTTTATACCAAAGTCAGGTTAATTATATTCTGTTTTTATACCAAAGTCCATCAGTGAAGGAGAATCAAGTAAAAGACAGTAGTGAGATCTGCTATGAAGTTCGTTGGGGGACAAAGATTTCCCCTGAGGTTGTTTAGATGATCATTAGCCCAAAGACGAAGATGGGAAATAATGAGTCAAACACATGGACCCAGGTGATAAATGACACTTATCACTTATCTAAATGATCAATAAAAAAGGTCAATTAAGGTTATTTGGTAGAAGATGTTGATATAGTGGTTCTCCAGCAGGAGGCTACAGGAGCTGCACATTAATGACTGATTGAAACAATGCGTCCCTGTCTCATTGTAATAACACAGCAGTGATTACGGGTCAGCGCTGCGTTGATGGTAATTTAATGTGCCAGGCATGTAGCTCTGGCTAATGGCTTTTAAATCGCAGTCTCCTTGAAAAATAAATGTTGTCGGCTTACTTTTAATAGTGTGCTGGAATATTATAAGCTTTGTATCTTTGCCTGTCTCTGTTATTCCTCCGCGTAGTCTATCAGATGGTGTTATTTATTTTTGTGTAATTGCAAATATTCAAATCTCTGCTGCGAGGAAAAAAAAAACTGCGTCAAAGTTTTTGTTCCTTCCTCATTCAGGCAGGATGTTTTAGTTCAGCTTTTTGTTGTGACACAGACAAAAACGATGGCTCAGAAAAAGAGCTGACTGAAGTCTTCTGGGTCACTGGTCAGGGACTTGACAGTTTTCCTGACCTGCTGCATTTTTTTTTTGATACCACAAGCTATTCTGAGCTGACAAACCAGAATAGCTTGGGTTCAGCCCCAGGATTGGATCTCAGCTTACTCTGCTCATGTGCCAGTGTCTCCTGAGCCTTTCTCTCAGACATCAGTCTCTCAGTCTCCTGTGAGCTGCCATCTAATCCACCAGTCATCTGAATCCAAACCCCCTCATCTCACCAAGGTCGGGATGAAAGAGCATCTCACCGGAGCCCAGGTCCATCCGTGCGTGGCGGGAGGAAAAGGAGGAGGCGAAATGTCAGTGCTATTCCTGTGAAGCCAGACTTATCAGAGGAGGATTAGTGTTGGACTGATGGCCGCGCTGGACGAGCGAGCGGCGGCGACGGTGTAATCTGACGCCATACGAACCGGTGCGAGTCCCCCGGCGCACGTGCGCATGGCAAACACGAATGCTCGCGCTCACCAGACAAGTTCCTGTTTCCTCTGTTGCTTCGGGTGAAAGATTCTTATTGATTAAAGGGATTTTGACTACTTAATGCTGCGTGCTCAGATAAATATGAATCATTGATGTGGTTTCATCAGGAATTAATGACAGGGTTTAAAGTCAAGCGTCTGACGTGTGGACCGATCTACTAAAGACACGTGTTGGCATTAGGAAGTGAGGAACAGTGGCTTCATGTCAGTACAAACAACGACAGAACGGTGCAGCAGTGGTGATGGGCCTGGGTGCACGGCTCCAGTTAGAATCCATTAACCAATGAAACTATGAAACTATTTTTTCCACCTCCTCCCCTCTCCACCTTGTTTGTCTCCAGTAATCCATCTCTCTTTGGCACCTAATGGATCAACAGCCCCACAGGCAGTTGTTCCTAATTCTGGGCCTTGACCGTTCCTGGCTGGTTGTCCACATCGGGTTTCTATATTTGGTTCTGTGTGAGTTTTGAGCAGACTTTTTAATTTTAGAAACCTGGTCGTGACGTCAGCTCCATGACGTGATCTAAGATGAAGGACCTCTGGAGATGGAGGCTGAAAAAGGACAGAAGTTGGCTTGTTTTTATTCTGTTGTCATTTAGTTACATGTGTATGAGATATGTTTGAGATTGCTCTCAGGTGATTGGTCAGAATCACCTGAAGTTCATCCATGACATCATAGGTCAGGGGTTGGCAAACTCTTTGACTAATAGGCTGTTCTAATAGTTGGATGTAGAATGTTGGGCCAAATATTTTAATTTAAATACAATTTAATAAAATAAACTTTAAGAGGTAATTAGGTACATTTGATCTCTGCTGCCATCTAATGGCATCAACATAAATTACAGTCAGTTTGTTGTAATGCATGAAACAGAATTTTTTTACATCAGTCTTTACCAGACCTTGTACCAGTGTTTAACGGACCAGATTAAAAAGCCCTGAAGGACCATATCTGGGCCCCAGGCCATAGTTTGTCCCCTCTGATATACAGCAGCTGTATCTTGTCCGACACTGTCCCTTAACTCCACAACTCTTAGACCTACATCCTGGGATGTACAGTAGGTCTGAATATCTCACTTGATGCAACCCCAACATGCACAAGGGGGCGCTCAGGCTCAGGTGGCATCTCCTGTAGCTGTGGAGTTAGAGGAGCAGTCTAGGCTTTGTAATCACCACTAGAATTAACTGGAGTTCAAAGAGCCAGTGTGCTCAGTGTGCTGATGCTGATGCTGATAACATTATCTCACTCTCCAGTGATGTCACTGTCGTTTTGTAACGGATAATTTGCCGTTACATCATCCGGGTTAACGCTATCAGCGTTGTTTTTGGAGTACAATTTCAAAGGCTGTGATGACCGTAGTACCTCTGTCTGTCAGCAGGGACACGGTGACTGCACAGAAACACATTAGAGCGGGTGAGTCATAGGTTGGGCTGATTTCAGGAGTACCAGTGCTGGACTGTTCAAACTTCTGCCTCCATCGTGTGTCTGCTATCACTCAGACGCTGTGTTTCAGTTATCACTGTAAAAAAAAAAATCCAAACAAACATTTGATCCAAACTCGCCCTTTAAATTCCCCCCAGTTATCACTTTGAAGAACGGCTCTCGCTGCAGTATTTACTGTCCCGGCGCCGCACACTGAGTTAGTCGCAGCTAAATCAACCATTTTGCCGGGAATAAACCGTGGGACAAATAGAAGCATCATTCTTAATTTGAAAAGCCGACAGGGTAAGAAATGAGAAGGATACAAAGACACGGTCCCCTGGTCTTCATTACAGTCTCTGTCCTCCACACATGACGGAGCAGATTGTGACGGTGGCTCTGACAGGCTGTGGACAATCAGAAGTGACGCATTTATGGATTTTCGGTGTGATCCAGCCTGAATTATGGCTGCTGTCAGTGCTAAAAATGCACCGCGATAGACCTGCATTACCAGAACTCGGCTGAGTCCGTATTCTGATATGGAAACCACACAATCGATGCACAGTAATGGAACGGAGTCGAAGAGAATTTGTTTATAGAGGTGTGATTTATTTTTATGGGGTCTCTCTGGTTTTGTGTATTGTTATTGTTTCCCCCCCGCAGATTTATTGACATCATCTGAATATTTATAAAAGAGAAAGTCTGCGCTGAGGCAGAAATGTGACTTTTATGTTTAAAAATATGGCAGGTCTGAGTGATCGTTATGTGCTGGTTGCTAATGCATTCGATTCATAAAAATATGTAAAAAAAGAATATATTATTTTTTACTCATATAGACCTCTATTCCAGAGGAAGTTTACCTACGTTTGACCTGATTTATCACAATGAGACACAGTATGTCTGCATCACGCCACCTACTGGTGATAGTTTCAGTCGATGAAGAGGCTTCACTGTGAACATTTGTGTCTTAGCATCAGGCTAAAACGTCCAGGTCTGACGTTAGAATTGTCTTCGTATTCTCAATTAATGTTCTCATTTTTCACAGTCTTATTGTTCAACTGTTGGTAAATAAACCAACTCAGATCTCACACTGAGAAAAAAAAAACTCCAGAGTAGAGAGAGAGGGAGAGAACAAGATCTCACACTGAGAAAAAAAAAAACTCCAGAGTAGAGACAGAGGGAGAGACAGAGGGAGAGAGAGGGAGATGAACAGCAGTATAATCTAAGTGCAGTCACAGAGGCTGTTAAAGTGGAGTTGGAGAAACGACATCATCAGTGGAGTTTGTTAGTCTTGATTATCGAGTTATTATTCAAAACTGACCTCAGTTTGACCTCTGTCCAAGGCTCAATCGTGGAACACAGGATTACATACAGATCGTTAAAACAACCTGTGTTTAATGAGGAGTCATAGTAAAAAAAAAAAAAAAAATAGTGCAACAAATCCCTTCCTGAGAAATAATCTTTTCACCTTGATTCATAACAAAGTACAGACTTTGATTTTTGTCCAGTGAACTGAGGTCAGCCTCACTCCGCTGTAGGAAAGTTAAACACTTCTCGAATGTGAAATGTTTCCACAGATCGCTGTGGAAATGGAGTAATCCTGTAGCTCTACTAATAGCCGAGAGTTGACGGAGGAGATGTTTCATTTATCCTATCTGCATCAAGGTCGATGTGGCAATTACCTCGGCCCGGAAAAGAAAATCCACTGAACCCAGTGGTAAATATACAACAAATCACCTGCGCTGTTCAGGGCAGGCAAATTCAGAAATGGGCGACATCAAGTGTTGCTCAAAGGTAGACTGCTTAAGCACAGAGCAGGAGAGAGAGAGAGGGTGAGGGTGGGGGGTGCTTTATTACCCTGCCCGGGAGAGTAGCTCTAAAAGCCCACGGAAAGCTTGCACCTTTTTATGTAGCTCACACTCAAGCTTGTTTAGGAGCTCTGAAATACAGCGTGTTCTGTTTCTGCAGGGGGCTGGAAGGAAGGAAGGAGGGGGGGGGGANGTTATAGTCAGAGTAAGAGGCTGTGAAATGTGGATGCAACAACAGTTCCCTGTGTTGTGTTTACATTTCATATCTGCCTCATGGTTGGTTAGGTAATAAAAGGCACCGGGAGTTGTCATCAGTCTTGGCTGAACGCCTGGACAGGTCAGAGGTCAAAACACATGAAGAATGATTCTGACTGTAGAATCAGGTCTGGTGTCTGTCCTTCTTACTAAAAAAATTAATAAATGAATCTAAAGCCAACTTTAGAAATGTGACCATAATTATTCAGTTTTACTTTGTTAGGTTTAGACAAAAGGAACGAAATTGTCCTCACGTCCTAAAACCTAGAGTGGGATTTATTGAGGAAGTTCTCTACCTGCATTGAATTAAGTGCTGCTGCTCGTTTTTGGCCCACGGGCCATATGTTTGGTACCAAGATTGGAACAAAACCAGGTCCAGTAAGCAATATTTTAGGTTGAATCCACTAATGTAAAGAACATGGAAATACAGAGAAGTCGGTGGCTGTATCTGTTAGCGCTAACCGCTACAACACCATGTGGCCCAGTCCGTCTGCTGTATTAGTATGAGTATCACAACAGGCTGAGTCTCAGTTTGACACCAGGCTCTCGTCACCTTGGCCTTTTATCCGCCCTGCTCTCCTCTCCCCTGAATAGCTACTCAATTCCCCGGCGTTGTCCCTCTTGATCCCTTCACCACCGCTTTCCCACTTACCTTCATCCCTTCCCCATCTCCGCGTCCCTCCCTCCACCGCCTTTTACAGACCGACGTCAGGCTGATGGCGTAGCACTCTTGCTGCGCTCACGCCGGTCGGTCAGCTCAGATTGGCATGCACAGTGTGTCTCCCGCGCTGACCTGCGTGCCTGCATTGCTCTCCTATTAAAATTCCTGTGCCAGTCCCCCTATGAGGAGCGTGCAGCAGGGTCAGCCTGGCTCTCTGGCCTCTCTCTCCCCCCGTCTGCCTAATGAAGAGGACGCCTGTTGGGTTCATTATTAAAGAACAGCTAATAACAGCCGAGGGAGGAAGAAAAGAAAAAAATCCCCCGAAGTGATGGAGAGGCAGGGTGAGAGGAAGACGTGGTCCAAGCTGTGCTGTTTTCAGCAAAAAAAAAAAAAAAAGCCCATGCCCTTTTATTCCTAAATATTACGAGACATGCTGCCGCCGCAG
>NC_024324.1:8840031-8844030 GCF_000523025.1 Cynoglossus semilaevis | reverse complement strand
AAGAAAAAAATCCCCCGAAGTGATGGAGAGGCAGGGGGAGAGGAAGACGTGGTCCAAGCTGTGCTGTTTTCAGCAAAAAAAAAAAAAAAAAGCTCATGCTCTTTTATTCCTAAATATGCAGAGACTAGCAGCAGCAGCAGCAGCGCTGCTACACCCTCGCTATAGGCAGCCATACATTTAAAGCGTCTTGTTAAGGTTTCCAGCAGCAGTGGAACATGGAATACTGGAACGGTTCTAATCCATTAAGTATGAAGTGTTAGCTGTTAGACTTAAAGATAGTCCATTAAAACCTTTAACGTATAAATAATTCATCATTTTCCTACTCTGCTCCAGAGCTTTGGACAAATATCTAATATTTCTTAATGTTTTGGGGATTTTTTTTTTTTTTTTTTTATTGGCTCACTGAGTTTCCTCAGCAGTTTTGTGCGTATCTACTTCCTGTTGGTTGAAGGTATTTAGAAGATCAGTGTGTAGAGCAGCGGTCATGTTTTGTGTGATGATCTTTCAATCTGAGATAATCTGGACTCAACATATACAGTAGCATAAACTGGAGAAGAGAATTATAATCAAATATAAACACAATTAACCACAGCAGGTGTACAGTGCTGCCCCCTGCTGCATTTAGTTTTCCTTTTCTTCCATGCAAAAGCAAATTTTATTATCATACCAGGGGGCTGTGAAAGTTATATTTGGGTTTTTATTTGATACTACAAAAATGTTTAGTTCCAACGTTGGTTGAGCAGCACAGCGCCTTTATAACAATATGCCTCCTGGTTTAATCGTGTCTTTTCATATAATGTGTATTTTAAATATTTCATTCCATCTATTTGTTCTATTCTTCTTGTCCCTTTTTTTACTGTTAAAAAAAGTGAAAATCCTCTTTATTTACTAACCCAACCCCCAACTTCCTGCCCATGTGACCTGAACATCAGAAGTGAAATTTAACATTTTAATTACAAAGTGAAACACGGCGACATCTGGACTATAAAAATTGTGTGGCGTCTTTAATGGCATCAGTAGATTCTCCTGGATTCTCCTTCCTGTATATTATATATCAGGTGGATTCTCCTTCCTGTATATTATATATATATGTACCATAATAACCCACATCCACCCTCCATACCTGCCGTTGCATTAATCACCCCCTTGGCTGGAGTGACCATTAGTTACACTCAGATTATCCTGTAACTGTCCTGCAGCCGCGTGAATTACAGGCCCAGAAAAATCTCCATATAGATTTGTGTATTTTGGAGCAATAATAGAATTCCTTCAAGCTGCCTGAAGCACATCCATTCTCAATGAGTCTGTCTGCACAAGATGCTCTCAGTAAGTGATGGGGGGGTGTAGGGGTGGGAGGGGGGTTATTACCAAACTGCTCTGGAGGTCGAACCAGGTGTGTGTGTGTGTGTGTGTGTGTGAGGCCATTCTGCAGTTACACCTCTCAGGTGTCCCGTTGCTCAACGCAAATCGACTTAAGATTCTCATGCAAATCAGCGTCCGTTAACGGCGGAGCGTGACGCCATAAATATGCATCACGTCCCGTCCCCCCCCACTGTAGTTGGAGGTAGCCGTCCTGTCTGTGGGAGGACGCTGTGATGGTGACCCCTGTGTGACCCACATTGTTGGTGTCCTGGTGCTGCTAATGGCCGGACCATGAGGCTTATTAAACGGGAAGTTGACCAATTATTTGTCCTGAGTCCTGCAGGAAGAAACTCCCAAAAAAATGATGAGATGTTCGTGGAAGGACATTTTAGTGGGAGTCTTAAATGTTTTTGTTTACTTTGTCGGAGCTCGACAGTGAAAAGATTCCAAACCTTCTGACGTCTTCTGTCAGATTCCATGAAAACAAGAGAATGAAATTCCAAGTCATATTCCCTGTGCTGTCAGGAGAGGCTACGAGCTGCTGCTGTTCTTCCCAAAATCAAAGTGCTGGACCAATTCCACTCGGTTTGTTCTGTATTCATTAAAGGGAGGGAGCCTGTGTTTCCCCCTCTCTGTGTTGCTAATCTAGGTCACAATTGGATGGCTCGTCTCTGAGCGGAAAATAAATCCAGCCAGCGATCACAGAAGGCCTTATCCAACTGTTTACAACAGGGCCGGGTCGATATCCACAGGAGGTGCTGGAATAAACAAACCATAAACGCCGCGGCTTCTGCTGGCCGGGAAGATTACGACTGTAACAAAGATTAATTTAACAACCTGTGCTAATTGTCTGAGAAACTTTAGTTAACAGCAAATATGATCCGCCCCTAGGTGCTCCTCTCTCCTGTAATGGAGAATAATGAGCAATAGAAATACTGCTGGCATTTTTTTTTTTTTGTTTTTTTTTTTTGTCCCTGTTAGGAGTTGGTAGCGAGCGGGCGATCCAGACAGCAGGATGTGATTCCAGGAATGAAGAGATAGGCTGTATCTGTGTGTCTGTCTGGAAGGGAACTGGGCAGAGAACGGAGGAAGGAATGGAGACTTGTTCTTGGCTGGAAGTCAAATCTCAGCCTCTTGATGAATGTTAGAGAGTTTGGCCTTTTGCCCGTGTGCTTTCTATCAGTTGTTTCTTTTCTGACATTTGGCCGTCTGCTGCTCGTGGGTCGCACGTCTCATCGAAGCCCTTTAAGGCGGCGTCCCATGAAGCCTGACTCTTTTTGTGAAGATAATTTTGTTCTTTTTGCTCTCTGCCCCGTAACTTTAACACACTACTGATAATAACACAACACTCAGGCAGTGTTAACCCTTCGCACATAGAACGACAAGCACACAACCCTGAAAGCACAAAATATATGAAGGGCTAATATATTAGCATTAAACTGTTCACATTACTTTAATTATTAATGCTTTAAACTTAAAGAAAAATCTGTATAGATTTTTTTAATCCTCCATTTCTTCATTCAGGTTTGTGAAAAACAGTTGTTTTTTACTGTACTTCAGAAATATTTGTCACTTTTTAACATTTCTACCAAGAAACATTTCAGCAATTATCCAGTGAAAAATTATAAAAAATACAAATAAACCTTTATTCCCTCTATGGATTAACAATCATGACGACAACAGTTTCAACTTTGAAATCAACTATTTTTATTATATTATATGTAGGTTGATTAATCTTAATTAATCAGTAAAGTAATTAAACTGTATAACCAACTAAAATGATTTAGACCCTCATTAAGTTGCTCCGTGGACCTCCTACAGGGGGCGAACCCTATGTTGAGGACCAAACTGATTCATTGGTTTGAGTCAGTGTCATGGCAGCCTTTTGATTCAACCTCATATTTTTTGGAAACTTTTTTTTTTATCAGTAATATGAAAAGAGTTCCACAGACAGAGTGCCACACGGTGGTCACAGTAGGCGGTGCAGGTGTTAGTAGTTTTCAGGTGTTCTGGGTCATTCCCATTTAGCCTTGAACATCACACGGCGTCGCTCAGGCCCATTTGGTGGCCGCCTGCCTGCAGCCCCCGGTCCCCTTCTTGTTTTCTTTGTTAACTGCCCCCATCTCTCCACTTTTCCCCTCTCTGCCTCCCCCTGTGTCGACACACACACACACACACCGAAGTGTGTAACACTAGTACAGCTGCAGAGAGCAACTTGGCCTGGAGCGGCGACTGTGATTGGCCTTCAATCTCAGCCGTGTGCTGGAACCACCTGAGGCTGGAGATGAAACCCGGCTCCCACCGCGCGGCCAAGTTAAACGGCCTCTTTTATCTACACGATCTTTTTACCTAGTTAGAGCAGAAAACTAGCAGCAAGACAGGCGGGAACTTTTAGACTCGGAAAATGTGCACATAAAGTGAGCAGAATTTATGCAGTGGCAAGATTAACTCCAGAACCCACGGCATAAAATATATTACTCTGTCGTTCTCGTATTTAAAAACCCAACCATTTCCTTCCTCCTCCTGTTTAGACGTGTCCTTACCTTCTCTACTCTTTCTTTATCTAAAAGAACACTGTACGACATTAGTATGACCGGTGCCGACTCGTACCTGATTAGGATTGTCATCACATTCCTG
>NC_024324.1:8837920-8840002 GCF_000523025.1 Cynoglossus semilaevis | reverse complement strand
GCCTTTAACGCTGTAACCCACGCGGTACCTGACGCGGTCTCTCCTACTGTTCTCCACCTGCCACGGAGAAGTCAGCGGCTGGAAATAAAACATTAGTTCTGTTGGATGGTAGCCGTACAGTAGGTGGCGTAGGAAGGTACGTGGGCGTCGGATGGTGTGGCTGTGCTAACGCCAGCTGCAGCAGCGGCGTTGGTCAGACAGGTTTGAGTTGAAACATTTTCCGTGGATGTGGAGCAGCTTTGATGGGAAATCCTCACTTTGCATGACTGTCAAAGGTCACGCTGCGTTAGTCAGAAACCTAACCAGCTGAAAACCACTTGTGTGATACGGAAACGGTCAATGCTGAGGAGGTATTCCACCGAGTCGGGGAGGAATCCAGTCCTCCAAAGGGCGGGGGCGCGGAAACCGGGCATCCGACACAGTTATGCTTCAGCACTTTTTAATTTAGACCTGGGCCGCCTCAGCCGCTGGCCTGTAGCGTATCATTAATGAAAGTCACATTAGGCATCCCCGTCGTCCTCCAACCCCTCCTTCAACCTGTCACGGGATTCGGCCGTTCCACCGTGCACCGTTCACAGACGGATCAAATACAGTTGTCTGGAGGTTTCACGTCTGACTTTGTGGAATTAGCAATAGCTCAAAGTTTCAACGCTGCTTCAATTTGAACGTTTTTCAGGGTTTTGAAAATTGGTCTAGTTTTTTTCGTTTTTCTTTTTAAAGACTTGAAACTTGAGCAGCTCTTCCATTGTAAGCACTAATATATCAATATATACGTCTTTCTTTTTTTAAAGACTTGAAACTTGAGCAGTTCTTCTACTGTAAGCACTAATATATCAATATATACGTTATTGAAAAACTACACCTAGTGGACGTTAGCCAAGAATAATACAAGATAGAATGATAGATTACAAAGCTAGTCAAAAACAACAAAATAACTTCTATATTGACGTCTAACGTTGACGTCTAAAATGTCAAAAAACCCGTAAACAGTTAATGGAATTTCATTGAATATCACAATGTATCACAATCAGTAAATATGGAGGGTATCAGTCCTTATACAGTTTTAGTATGTTATATTTTTATTGATAGTATTTTTGACCACTTGACTCTTCTCTGTCTATTAATAATCTAATCCAGTCTAATATAATCCAATGTAATCTAACTGGTAAAATATTTATTAACAAAAACCATTCAGACGATATCTAAATAAAAATCTAAAAACTAATATTAAAAAAAGGTGCAGTGCCCTCTGTTGGACCCTGAAGTAATTACCACTGACTAATTCAGTTTTAAAAGAACATTTAAGTTGCAGAATAAAGTAAGAGGCGCGGTGGAGTGTGACACTCGACACAACGTCAAACTTTGTGATTTTGACGCCGTTGGTCGGAGCGACCAGAGTGACAGTTCCATCATTAATGTTTGTCTGTGAAGAAATAGGACACAGCTGGACGAGAGAGAAAGACAGAGAGAGAGAGAGAGAGAGAGGCTGTAATGTATGCAGCTCTACACAGTGAAATGAGATTTTTATCCATTTAAAATGTGTATAGAAAATCAATGTCAGGTGGTGTGTGTTGATGTGGGGGGGGGGGGGGGGGGCAGGCTGCCACACATAAATCAATGTGAGGAATAAACTGCTTTTATATTTTGCCTTTTTTTTTTCTGTAATCAAACCTTTGGGACATGATGTGTTCCACTGTATGATGTTAAAGGTGCAGTTTGTCCTGTCCTGTCCTGTCCTGTCCTGTCCTGCTCTCAGTGGCTGAAGCCGTGTCTGTCCACTTCATTGTTACTCTGCGCACAAACAGGAAGCTGCTCCGATGCATACGTTCCCTCTGCTATAAGGTCTCTATGCAGCAAAGTGTTCTTTTCCCTCGCAGCTTGAGAGGCAGCGTGCAGTACGTGTATATAACAGAGGGTGTGACACCGTGATTCTTCATCCACTGTTGCCTGCAAACCCTTCTCAGCCCCCAGAGGACACATGCTGCAGTAGAGGCTTTGGGGTTGTGCATTGCAGTGAAATGCATCTCCTGCTGCTGAGAAAACTTCTGGCCACCAAAACATAAACCAAAAAAAAAAAAAAAA
>NC_024324.1:8814310-8828119 GCF_000523025.1 Cynoglossus semilaevis | reverse complement strand
CTGATTTAGTGGGGCTGTGCCCCCCCCGCTCACCTCCTCACCTCCTCAACCCCCCCTCACCCCCCCTCCCCTCTGTGCTGCTCTCCTGATTTGTGGTTAGTTTGAAGTGTTTGCTGAGTGTTGGTGTTTGTGCACCAAATCCCCCGGACCCTGAGTGAAGACGACAGGAGCGGGGGATTTACGTTCGTCACTTGACGTGTCATTCTTTTCCACATTTCACCGTGACATTCTGTGCTCACTTCACACCGTCCAGGAAGCCACGGCCACGGCCGCCACCAGAACACCGTGTACTGAGAGGCGTGTCCACTGCTGTGTTTGTTCAGCTACAGTGCTGGGAGGATATTTTAGAAACTGTCCAACTCTAAATGCTATCTTGATAAACCCCGTCCTGGGGTTTACCCCCCCACCACACTCTGCCCCCTGGTGTGGTTCTGCTGCAGTGGCAGCGTCCTGTGATCCAGTCTCTGTGACTGATTGTGATGTGAACAGCATCCTGTCATTTTGCCGTTCCCTCTGAAGCACCTTCTCCCGTGGCGGTGGCGGCGGGGCAGCGAGTCACGCTCGCTCAGACCACGAGCGTCAAATATTCACTTAGCACTCCATCATTTTAGGGCCAGTGCACAAGTCCCCGCACTTAATTAACTAAATTAATTACTGGATACATACAAAGTTCAAGTGCCACTGCTGCTTCCTCACATTACTGCTGTTAACTTAGTCGGAGCACAATTTTAATCTGCCGAGTCACTTTCAGTAATCCTACCCCCCCCCCCACTCTCCCCCACTACCAATAGTCTGTGTTACGATGTTGTTATCTGCATCATGACATTGGCACAGTTTAGCTCATCTTGTTTTCTAGTAAAAAATATATATATATATATCTTACTAGTGATTAATAAAGAAATTGAGATGTTAATGTGTGGAACCAAATAATTAAAAATATCCAGAAATTAAATGATAATTAAATGATTACTAATGAAACAGCATGTTAGCCAAAACAGCTCAGCAAAAAAAAAAAAAAAAAAATCTGTTTTCCTTAACCAACAGTTAGAAAGGTATGAAAATCCTAATTCAAATTATACAAATTAACCCTAGATATATTTTACAAAGTTTAGGGTTCACTTAAAGCACTTAATTTTAGAATGACTAAAAATTCAAATTATACAAATTAACCCTAAATATATTTATACAAAGTTTAGGGTTCACTTAAAGCACGATTAGTTAAAAGTAACAGAGAATGTTAATGTCCAAGAAGATAAACCTGATAGTGAGATTAGCCAAAAAAAAGGACCACAAAAAGCAAAAAAAAACTGTTGAAATCTCTTCTTCAGCCGATGTTGTGGAGAGTGTGTGAACGGTTAGACAACAGTGGACCAGCTCTGTGACAGAACAGTTGTCTGGGTTCCTCCTGCTCCAACATGTCCCTGTGTCGTCAGGAACGCGGTGCTGGTTCCACGTGTGCTGCCTGTTCCGCTCCACTGGGACGGTGAACACTGGCCCAGTGTCTCAGCTCCTTCACACCCTGTCCTTCAAATGTTTAGGCAGAAGATGGATGACATCAGCAGGAGATAAAGAAAATGCGGGAGAAGAGGGAGAATGTTTTATTAGTCAAAAAGTTCTGGAACAAAGTTTTGGTTTTTTTTCCCCCTGTGGGCTGAGTCTAAATAACAGAAATGTCTGGCCTGTAGTAGCCACGCCCATTCTCACATTTCCTTCTCAAAAGGAGAGAAAATTCCGGCAATGGGCAGCAACCCAGCAGACAAACACGACAACATTCACTGTTTGTTTGTCGTTGTTTTGTTCTTCGGCCTCAGTTGTTGATATTCTCTCAGATTTATTTCTTTTTTTAAATGAACTCTTAGGGATTTTTTTTGTGCCAACAGTTTGATTACTAATTCCTAAATTGTGTTCAGCTTATGAAAAATGTATAACGTTTATTTTTTTCGTAGAAAGCTGTCCACGTCCTGGTGGCTGGGATTTAATTACATTAAGCAGCAGATTTGTTAAGCATTCAACAAAAGTGTTAAAGTGCTGAGCTGGGCCACCGTGTGACGGACAGAGCCGCTGTGCACAGAATTCTGAAGACGTTATTGAGGCCACACACCCTGGTGGAGTTTGGACACCTCTGGCTTCGGTGACTTCCTCCCAACAAGAGGAAGATCATTTCTGTAACAGAAGCGCCACAAACCTCTAAAATCGATGCGTCTTTCACTGATTTCTCTGCCTGAGCCTCAGGAGGAAGAGAAATGTTTGCTTTTATCCCACAGTTTGTTCAGCTGAGGACAAACTAAAAGGGAGAGTATGATTAAAAAAACCCTGATCAACTCTTAACCACAGAGCAAAAAAATATAAATCTTCAACTTTAATTAACAGATAAACTGTCTCCTCTTTCTTTTTTCTTCTAAATCTGACATCCAGCCAAGTCACAACACAAGAGAGGGAGAAAACAAAACAAGTTTGTGTGAAAAATTCTACATTTTTCATTGAGCCAAAAGTTGGAGAGGACATTATTGGATTTGAAGAGAATGATAACATCATGTTGAGACGGTGCACGGAGAAAATGGACTTTTATCAAGAAGTGTTGTTATTGGAGAATAGCGTTGTTCTCAGGCCTGGTCGCAACTCGGTTAGTTTTTGTTGTCTTCCCGTGGTCTTAATTCTTCATTTTCAGACTCTGTGGGGAGCTGACACAGACAGAAATGTAGAAAAAAGGCTTCAAAGCTACGAAGAAGAGAGGCAGAGGAAGGAGACGACGGCGCCTCCTGTCTTTAAATCCTTCACTTTTGAGCTTTAGATTTAAGTGATTGTGATGCTGCAAAATAGACAATTTTTGGAGACAGTGTTGATGTTGTTAAATGATGAAATAACCAGATTGTTGTTTAGCCAAAAGGCTAAAATGTAGCTGTTACTGTAACAAAAAAGCAAGTTTAAAGATAATTTAGTGTAGATCAGAATAGGTTTTTCTGTGAATATAACAAAAAGGTTTTGCTACTGAGTAACAAGTAGCAAAGATGAGGCTTAACAAATAGCCTACATTTACCTAAGAAGCTAAGATAGAGATGTTTCGCTACGAGATAATCTCTTATTTGTAACCTTAGATAAGTTGAAAAAAAAAGTTAAAGACTAAATATACCTGAGGAAAATTGACCTTATTTAATCATCAAGGACTTAAAACGAAGAGAGAAATTAACGATTTTTCTGCCGGTGTTCTGGAGGTAAACTTGAATCTCTCCTTCTAGATGATTCTTCCTCCTTCCTGTATCAGTGTTTATCCCCTGGTTTTCAGACAGATCGTCTGCTGTTTGACTCCTTGGTCCAAGTATCCTGGAGCAGCTGATGTTTGTTTTCCTGCTGTGGTTAAAATGAGAGACGACAGTGAGTGGTAATGAGATGATCCCCACTGTCGTCCCATTCATTTTATATGGATGTCCAGATGCAAATTTTTGGTGCCGTTGGACTCTCGGGTTCATCAGACCATAAACATGTCAGACCAAGGAAAATATTTGGAGAGACGCATAACAGACCCACGAAGTTTGGAGGTTTACGTTGGACTGCGAGTGTGAAAAGGTCTTATTATTGTTCCACAAAGTTTTCCGAGGTGAAACTTTCTTTCCTGTTTTGTTTTGTTTTGTCTGTTTTTTTTTATAGGTCAGGAAGTTAATAACAATGTTGCTATTTTTGTAAACAAGTTCACATTTTAACCTGCAGCTCTTTAGCGGTCACCTCAGCAGAACATGTAACTCCTCAGTCTGTCCAACAATCTCTTCTTCTCTTACCACCACCATTAATCTCTGAATTCCTGCTTTTTCTCTCTCACTGGCAACCTGGTCTCCAACATCTGTTCTTTGTAAATATCTAACTGGTAAATTAGTGACTCTAATGGGAAATGCCAGCAATTTTACCTCCGCTTTTTAAGTCCACTTAGCTAATGCTAATGCTAAGTTGTCCACCGGCTTAGTTACCACTTCCTGTACGTCTTTCTGATCTCTCTCAGAAATACACATGTAATCTTAATAATAATAATAAAAAAGACATATAGAAAATGCTGAATATGTACCAGGTGTTGGCTTTTGTCAGACATTTAGGTTTGACTCAGCCTGGGATTTGTCAAACTTCCAAGGTTATATAATCCATATCTGCTGAACTTGGTTTTTTAGGGATTGAAGGAACAGTGAGAGATGCTAGCAAGAGTTTTTTGGGATTATTCATCATTGCTGTACTGGTAAAAATCCCCAGACTGTAGCAGTGTTGACGCTTTAGTTTTGGTAGCGATGTTAGTGGTAAAAATCCCCAGACTGTAGCAGCGTTGGCTCTTTAGTTTTGGTAGCGATGTTAAAAAAAAAAAATCTCATTTAAATCGATGCTAAAAAGCCATATAAAAAACATTCTCATTTAAATCAATGCTAAAAAGCCAAAAACACAACTGTGAACCAGACAGTGACAGTGCTGTGTTGTTTTGCTGTGGGCACAAAGTGAAAGAACAGTTCTACCAAAAACCTTTAGAACTTCACAATCACCCACTGACTCTGTGTATTTTGTCCAACCAACAAACTGAAGCTTGTACTGTTGTTCACTGTTAGACAGGGATAAGAAGTTAGTGATTGTAGCTAGGTCTGAAAAGTGGCTCAAAGTGTTCCCATGAGACTGTGTCTGTGTCTGCGTCTGTGTTTGGGTCTGTGGGGCAGGTGTCAGTGTTGTTATTCTTATCCCAGGCGGTATTTGTCCTTCAAACTTATTTTTCTCACTGTTGCAGAGTGTCATAAAGCATTTAGTCTTTTCCTTTTTTTTTCTTGAGTATTAGCTCTGAGTTTGAAACCCTGGGATCATGACAACCCTGGATGAGGATTGGCAAAAGCGAGTGATGGTAGAGAGGAGGCCATTTCATGCAACACAGCGTCCAGAAAGTCAGTCATCAGAGATGCCAAAGGAAAAGCTCCGTCTCTTTCATAGCCGGCCAAACTGGGCGCCCAAGTGTGGAGGGCTCTCCAGAAGACAATATCCCCCTCACTAATACCCCCTGGGATGACTAGCCTGGTCCCAGGGAGCCTTTCAGCCTCCATTTCCACAACACGGTGGCCATTGGTTATTCATTTTTTTCGCTGTCATGTTTTTGGTGGGGACTTCATTTTCAGTCCATTTAATGGCTTTTTGACTGAAACACAGTTTAACCCCACTGGTATTCTGCATGCGTGAAATGGGAATGCGGAGATTATACGGAGAGGAGAAGGAATTTGGCAGCAACCCCTGACGTTTGGAGGCGACTGTGCAGCAGTGAAGGCTAACAGAGAGAGCAGCTCAGATTGATTTAGCTTTTCTTTTTTTGTAGTAACAAATCACCATTTTCTGGCTGTTCCCACGTCTCCAGCAACAGTGTTGCAGCACAACGTCTGCAGGACAATCAGATAACAGAGAGGAGGACACAAAATGGTCAGAACAATGTGAGATTACAGTTTCACGTGAGATAAAATTAGATAAAGTCACAGGGGGAAAGAAAAAAAAAGAAAAATTACAAGCTTTTGCCCGAAGCTGTTTGAGTCATTCTGCTGTGAGAAAGTCAATAGAACCAGAGGGAACCAGGGCCGTACAAGTTTTTATGAAGAAGTGCATCAGTGTTAAAATTTCTAATAAATACAGAGGAAACCTGACACCTGAGCCAATAGTCCAGCGTTGACTTCCTGAACACCGCCTCTGTGTTCTTCTTCTTGTTCTGCGCTCTTATAGATTTCTGGGTGGAAATATTACCTGTAAAGCAGAGAACCGTTAAGTGTGACCGTGTTATTCCTCAGAGGGAACCTCATGGGGAGGTTTCATCTTAGTTACGGGGTCACACAGTGTTCCCAGATAGATGACTCCTGCAGAGGAGGATGCACTGGGGTTCGGTTTTTTTTCTTTCTTTCTTTTACTTCTTTGCAGCCCAACCAACTCAGAGATTTAAACTCAAAGGACGTGATTCATTTAGAGGAGGCATATTCAGGAAGTGATGTCATCCCACCTGTAAGGGGCGCATTTGTAATTTTGTCATTTTAATAAGGTTTTCACATAGAGTAGAAAGATAAACGTGTTGATGCTAAATTCCAATTCCACTGAAGGTAATTTATTGTTTTTGTGACAGGAGACAAATCATCTAAAAAGCAAGATATTTTAGGACCGGATCTAGAATAATTCCTAGGAAATAATATTATATGACTTACTTTTAATCTTCATTTGCATGTGGTGCACCTGCAAACCACTGAAAAAGTACATGTGGCAGTTTATTAGTGGAGTTAAAAAAACTTTAGATCAGTGTTTTCCCACAACGTTTGAGCCACATCATGTAGCAGTTTATTAGTGGAGTGTTTTCCCACAACGTTTGAGCCACATCACATATTCTACATTATAAAAATCCACCAAACAAAAAGAGTGAAATACAACGATCTTCTCTTTTTAATTTACTCACATTTCACTCACTGTGAAACCTGTTTAGTTGTATGCAGCCCTGATATACCAGCATGAATTGAAGAAAGACACACGTATATCCCCTTCAACAGCTCTGTGATCTGCTGCCACTATGAAATAAATCAGAGTTTTTTAGAGCAGTTAAGTTTGATAACTTATGACGTGACCTGCAAACACTCTGCACTGAGAGAAATCTGCTTCTAACCTGTGTAGGAAACGGTATTAAATCCTGCTCAAAAATCCACTAATATCAGTATTCTGTCTCCGTTCAGCCAATTTCCATGATGTATTTGATTTAGTTAGTCCAAGAACTAATGAAAAGATTCAACTTTGGCCAAGGAAGTCAACCTTCTGGACCGACTTTATTGGACTGAGCAGGAGGTGGCCCCCAGCTTGATATCAGCACATTATACAGTATGAAGAAACCACTGTGACATTGAGGCAGAAAACACAAGAGTCCCGTAATTCACTGAGGGCGATCCCCGGACTCCCCCGACCGCACGGTGTCAGAGCAGGAAGGAAATCACTTAAGCAGTGAAAAATGGACTCAGGAGAGGTGCTATATGCCTTTGGTTCATTCCAGGGTAATAATGGGACCACCACCACCGCTCGCTCTCTCATGTCTGAAGGTGGAGCATTATTCCACTTCTTCGGTGATAAATGGTGCAAATAATACAACGGCAGGCCCAGGTATTTGCCTTCATTTGTCATATTAGGGGAAATGAACATGAAGTGTCAGAATGATGTGAAAAAAACATCCGTTTATTGCCTGTAGGTCCAAAGTCTGCTTCAGAGACATTTGAGACTATTTACTACTTATTTTTTTGGTGAATACTATTATTATTATTAGCTCACTCTTTTTTACATTCTAGCTATATTTTCTTTTTTTTTTTTCTCTTTAATAAGTTTTCACTTCATCCCTCTAACCTTGAGTCCTCTGGGCACTTGACATTCATCTAAGATCCTGACCTTTTTTCTTTTTTTCTTGTCGTCTATCTCTAGTCTGAAACATATTCATATTGGCCTGATTAGTTTTCCTTTGTTTCATGGTGATATATTACTTTTAAACCTTTTGTAAAAAAAAATCACGGATAAGAATGCCACAATGTATGAATAAATGCTATATATATTTAAGGCAGTTTTAGACTTAAATTAAATATATTCCTTATCTGAACTGGCACTGCTTTTCAAAAGCACAATGTGTAAAAAATAAAAACAAACAAAAGAAATTTAAGAAACAGAACATCAAGCAAAAGATCCTGAACTTTAGATGTTTCTCTTTCTTTTTTGTTTCAAACATTATTCAACATCATAGATTATTTATGTATTCATTAAGTTGGTGCTTCAATATTTCATTAACGCATGCATTTGAATCTTAAAATAACAACGTATAAGTTGGTGCTTCAATATTTTATTTCCAGTAGAAAAGCTCAGTGGTATTTCTAAATGTTTTGAAAGATTTTCATCTTTTTTATCCTACATTCTTTATTCTTATCTATGTTTTTATATGAAAATAAATAATTCAATAATGGTAATGTAATTAAGACATTGATTACAATATAGAATTAATTGTTTCTGTAAATTTCATTAACCATTGTTGCTGTAGTTGCACTCAGTTCAGACTCACACACATATGTTTGTCTGCATGTAGAACATTCCGCCCAGAGGAGAACAAAAAAAAAACCAACCACCCTCCATGTGAAGCCTGATCCCATTGGCCCTCATATAAAATGAAGAAATATGGGCGAAGCGTAACTCTCTGACGAGCTGCTGAAAAACCTGTGACATGAATCCCAGTCTGGGGACCAGTCATGCATTCCACTTCAGGAATGTCAGGACCCTGGGATCTCAGGCTCATGTTAAAACATGCGACGTGAAGGTCGGAATATCTTGTCAATCAGACCGCGGCACAAACCCCGCGATTGGATTGGATTGGATTTTCCCGGTCTTTGAAACGGAGCCTCTTGAACACAACACCTCCTGAGAGGGACGCGTCGCTTCACATCGCCTCCTCATTGGCTGAATAATTCTCCTTTACGAGGCTAACGGAGGCTGCGGCGGCGTAGCTGGGAGCGGCACTTAAACTCTATGAACTGGCGAATAGTTGCGTTTAAGTAGCGACCGTGGCCGTGTAGCTTAATGTAGCGTACATGAGGCTGGTGCCCCCCCCCCCGGCTCCTCACATCGCCTGTGTAATAGCTCTGAGTCGGTCTGTATCTCTTGATAACATCAGTGAGGCATAGCTGCAAATGCTGATGTGTTACAATGCATCCTGCCCACACACACACACACACACACTAACAAAAAAAACTTCAATTTTTGACCTCATGACTAAATGCTCACTGGAGGCTTGAGGGAAAAATAACAACCCAGAGTGCTTTGCAAAAGCAGAGAGAGAAAAAAAAATGCAGACTCTTTCTCTATTTCCCAGCTGAAGTTTTATATATATTTATATATATTTATAGGTTCTCGCTCTCATTGTTCAAATCCTGGTGATTCATAATCACCGCTGCACATATTTGTCTCTATTTCCCCAGGTTCCTGTGGCTTTATCACACGTCTGGGCCTCTTTCATATTCCTCGATTGACTCCACACTGTATCGTATAAATGTGCTTATTCTGCTGGAGGGTGTGTGTGTGTGTGTGTGTGTGTTGGGGGATGAGGGGGGGGGTGTGCCTACCTCTGTTTTATATTAGCTCTAAACCCTGTTGTTGTATATTGTGTGTATTAGGGCTGCACTCGCTCTGACGTTCACCGCCTCTGGTCCTTCTCTGATGGAGAGGACCAGGACCAGGACCTTCACGGCAGCTGGGAGTCCGCCTGGCTGCTGTTGTCCTCCATTACTTTCCCCTGTGTGGGATGACCTCTGACCTCTGTGCAAATACAGCAGAGCCTAAAGCAGGGCTGGTACTGCTCACTGGGCCACGTACAGCTGCACTTCATTTGGGACGGGTTTCCCTTCGCTCTGCAACACATTCAAATGTGGGACGCACAGATTGACTGATGGGTTGTGAAAGACTGACTCATAATAGACCTACCAGGACTGGCTGACCGACAGACTGATGACCCAGGACTCAGACTCAGAGAAGTGAAGTGATGTAGACCTACTCACTGCACAATAAAAAAAAATAGATTTGGGGCCAGTCTTGAAAGTAATGACATTGAAATATTACTTTATTCCTTTATTTTTTCCCAGGATCATGAACTTGTGTGATAAATCTTATTGTGATGCTGCTGACATCACAACTGTCTCAACAGTGGACCATAACTATGTAAACCAGACTGGAAATATCTGCCTTTAACAACTGTTGAACTTTTTTAAAAACCTGTCCCTTCATGAAGCCCCAGTGACGTTTAATTATGAACTGCTTCAACTCAGAGCAACTTGAAGGCAATTCCTAGGTTGTAGTCACCAGATAAAAAAAACAAAAAAACAACCAACAACAACAGTGGTGCCTTAGTTAGTCATTCAACACACAACAACAATGGTGCCTTAGTTAGTCATTCAACACACACTCTGTGCTGTGTTTTCTCCCTGCCCTCGTTGCCCAGTCACAGCCCCGGTCACTCATCTCAGAGCAGCCTAATCCGGCCTGTCAGCAGCTCCAGGCCTGTGTTTTTCCTCTGCCCTGTTGATACCCACTATTATAATGCCGCACCAGGAAACCCACTGCCAGCCTGTAATCCCAGCGTCTTATCAAGCCAATCAGCACTATTTCTGCGAGAACACATTTGGAGCATGACATGAGGCTTTCTTCACAACATCTGGCGTTCAAGTGGGAGAAACAGGGAGAGGGGAGAGAAAGTGGGGGAGAGAGAGTGTGAGAACCGTTTGAATGCTGGTATGGAGATCTGAGATCAACACCACATCCTGCCGTCTCTGTAGACCCAGGTCAGTGAGCGGGCAGTGGGATGTTGGAGCCTGCCTGCAGCACCGCGGCGTCACGCTACTGATACTCTTGTTGATAACACTCGTCACTGCACTTTCTCACAGTCCTCCTCCTCTGTCTTAATGTCCTTCCATTTAGAGCGGTGGGGCGGTGAGAGGCTACCACAGCGGTAAAACGACAGCGGTTGGCTCAAGCTGTGGCTCCAGTTTGACCTCTGGCAGCAGCGCTGGTCCGTCGGCCTGGAGCTGCTCCTCCTTCACTCACAGAAGCCTGCAGCGTTACCTGTCCAATCAGCAGCACCCACATCAACACCATCAGTCCACGCACACCAGCTACGCCTCCTGCCTGCCTCGTACAACTGTGAGTACTCTGAGTTTTTTTTTTGTTTCTCTCACTTCTAGGAATACTTCCTCACCCCCCCCTCATGTCATTAACACCTGTTAGTATCAAGTAGCGGTCTGAAGATACCTGCACTCCCCCCCTGCCCACCCCCCTTTTACTACGCCTCCCCCCTCCCACACGTCTCTCCCCCCTGACGTGTTTGCATCTCTTCCACTCATTTCCTCCGTCCTCTTCTTCCTGCCGTCGTACCAGTGCGGCTTAATTTGCTTCCTTTCATTCATCCGTTTCATCAACATCGCTGTGAGATGCCGGTTCAGGCTGAGGCGCTTTGGACACTTTCCCTTGTCATTATCCGTGCAATTAATTGCCGTTCAGCAACCCATTTGATGGGAATTTATTGGCGTAATCTGGTCGCTAATGTAATGTTCAGAGTGTGACTGAAAATCACAGAGACATGAGTCAGAATGAGGCATTTCATTATCGTCGTCCTGCAGCCAAAGTCGCAGAGCTGGAACTGAAGATTAGATTTTTATGTCTCTTCCAAACACCGCAGCAGATATATGTGTGTATCACTTTAAGGTCCGGTGCGTAAAGAGCATTTGATGGTGTGTGTTATACGTGTTAACGTGAAGCATGGGTCTGACCCTACGAGCTGATCCTCGCCTCCCCCCTGGACTGGGTCTAGTTGTGTAACTTATCGACCAAACAGGAAGAGAAAACAGTAATCTTCCCGTCAAACCACGACCACAACACAGAGTCTGAGGTCTGACCTGTGGTTGGCTCCAGGTGTCAGTCTAACATTAAAATTCTGCCATCTACTGACAGGATAAATGAGAGAGGGTTGAAATATATTTACTCAACTCAGCAGCAGCAGAAAGACCAAAAACCCACATGTCTGGAAACCAACGAAACTGTAAACAGAAAAAACCCCAAATGACGCAGGGTGAAAATGGAATGTTATTATTGACATTCTCACGCCAACAAAACATGAAAGAAAAATGAAATAAGATACAATTTAAAAAAAAACCAAATAGTGATACAAATATATGAAATGTCAACTATTGGCTGCACATATTTCATGTTTCAGGTTGTGGTTCAACAACCTAAACTGTGATTAATGAACTTTTTCTATCATAGCATAAAACCTGATAACTGACCCAAGTTAATGGTAACAAAAAAAACATGATTTTTGACTAAGAACATCAAACTAATCTCTACTGTGTCCATCATTTAGTTTCACTCTCTTTTCATACCTTTATCTGCAGTCGTCCACGTCATTCTCAAATGTCAATATTGTGATTCTAGCTTGTGTTTTGACTTGGTCTGTTGAATACCTCAGCACCTGACAGTGGTCGTCTGTTGGTCTGTCTGATTTTCCTGAACATATCTCTGCAGTTTGGTTCAAATTTAAATGGACTTGTTCGTGGCATTTCTGATTTAATCTTTGTCTTGGCTTTTATTGACTGTGAATGAAAACTGCTCTGTGGTTTGTGAGGAAACTTCTCTGTAGGTCACAGGAGTGGAACTGTAGATCAGCACCGGTGTCTTTGTAGTCTCGTAGCTGGTCTGTTTGTTTCCCTCGACAACCAGGCAGTGTGAGCTCATTGGTCGGAGTCAGGGAGGCTGTGATGACGTAGATCACATCACTGATTTACATCCTCGACATTAATCAGCGGTAATCACCCCGCTTGAATTTCATAATTTTGGATCGAGATGAAGATGAATGTAACAGAACTGATTCACCTGAAATTCATTACCTACTTAAATAATTGGGTAATTCTGCGATGTGAGTCATCGAAATACAATCAACAAATCCAGTGGGCTTTAGAGTTGGCCGCTCTCCCCCGGTGTTACATCACCGTGATTCTCCTCCTAAGACTGAGGCAGTCCAGTAAACCTTGTACGCCACCGCTGCGTCACAGCCGCGACAGTCAGAGAGAAAGGATTTAAAACAGACGACAGCGGGTGGAAACAATGGTCAAATTTACAACAGACACTTCCTCCCTGTTGTCCTGCGTCTGTTCTGTGTTTCGCTGGGACGTTGGCAGGACTCATTTCTCACCGTGCTGCCCCAGCTCCAGGTCACTGCGGGTTTATCAAAACACTGGTCCGAGCTGTAACCCCCGGTTGTTTATTGTGTTATCTCTGCTGGATATTATTTGAATATTTTTACGTTGAAAAATGAAATTTTTTGACACTCTTGACCTCCGGACCGCAGAAAGCAAAGCAGCTTTTCTTTCTTTCTTTTTTTTCAAACTCAGTCTCTTCGGTTTTGCTCTCTTCAAAATGCAATCCTGTAATGTCTGGCATTCATAAATAAACAATCAAAATGCCCCACAGAAAGGGCAGAACAACATAACTGATAGCCCAGCTTGTGTCTGTCCTCTCGGCTGAGAAAGGTAAGTAAATAAAGGATTAAAAAAAAAAGTGGAGCCAGGATCCAGCAGAGATGAAGAACTTCGCCTCCAGTCAGTTTGTAATTACAATGGAAGCAGATCCATTTCCAGCCTTAATATGGTGGAGTGGAGGTCCCTGGGGGGGGGGCAGTGGGGTGACAACACAACAGGCCACGGAGAGGCATGTGAAAGTAGAGGAATGTAAATTTCTGTTTTAAAAAAACAAGCCAGTTCTTTGGTACGAGTCTTGTCTTGTGAATGTGTGACATTAAATCCAAACACGTACAGACTACAAACATGTGGAGCGTGGCCCAATATGAACACCTGAGGACTAAAACTTTTAAAGATGAATGTATGTTAATATGGTGATTGACAAAAACAGATATTTCCCTAGTGGTCTGACTGGATGTTAACTTTTAAATCCCTCATTTTTTTAAAGCTTTCGACCTTTGACATCTTGATAATTCAGTAAATCTTTATTTACTTCTGTTACTTCCTGGCCACAAAGCTAGCCTAAAAACCTAGAAGTACTGTAGCTAGATCTTGGCATATATCACATGCTAACATGCACCTGTGGCAGCTAGCCACTGCCTAGCTACATGCTAGCTACGTGCTAGGGGTTGTTTTGTATTTAAACATTTGGCTATTATTATTCTACCTGGAGACCACCAAGAGGACAAATGATGTCACTGCAGATTTACAGACATTTCGAAGACGTTTCTTTCCAAATAAGAATCCACAGCCACGG
>NC_024324.1:8812455-8813587 GCF_000523025.1 Cynoglossus semilaevis | reverse complement strand
TGTTTTTCGTAACATTGTATCGATCACGTACGTTCAGTTCTAGAGTTAAATGGCCAAACAACAGCTTCTGTGGTCTGAGTGTTGGCTTTTTACGGCATTAGAAATAAAGCGTGTGGAACCTTTGTCTTTTGTCAGGAGCCGCAGACAGAACGTGGAACACTTAGAGAAATTCGCCATCACTCACCTTAGTACAAACAAAACTTGGAAGTCCTTGTGGAGTCATTTACTGCAGTACGTCCCAGAATGAATACGGGGTTCTCTTCAAAGACAGATAACTGTGAGTTTGCTCTAAACCCCCTTCCTCTGTCTTTGAGTCCACATCCTTTCTGTGCAGATTAAATTATAGTAAGTGCAGAGCCCGGGATCTGAGAGTCTGCAGTGGCTCTGCTCTTCATCTCTCTTCATAACATACAAACAGAAAATATGTGCTGCGCTGCTGGGATAACATACAGTCGACGCCGCAGCTGGGAAATTGGTGCAAAAGCTGTTGGCAGGTCAATGGCTTCCATATGTGATCCTTCACTCTTCAATGGTGAATTTTCAGCTTATCGGCCTCAGATAACAGGGCACATTTCTCTCAAAGTGGAAAATATTTCACTGGTCTATCACTCTCCTATCTGGAGGTGTGAACACTTTGGCAATTTCTTCAATTTTATCTGGAAGTGTCACACAAGCACCAACTCAGGTCTGTGACTTATTGTACCTTATTCTAAGCACACAGACACAAAACCTCGGCCTCCTGCTCCGTTCGACTGCATCTCCAGATGTGGAGGTGAGAAAACCTGGAGAAACAAACAGAGGTTACTGACATAGAAATATGACTGACAGCAGATTTGGTAAAGAAAAGTGTAGATTTAAATACAAACATTTTTACATTCACACCTAAAGTCAATTTACACTCATTAATTTATTATCTAGTATTTTCCTATTTGTGATCTGTTTTTGTGTTTTTTCTGCCTAGTAATCACAGACTTCAACATTTTCGGTTGATATCTTTGTATACATTATATATATATATATTTTTTTATATATATATGTATATCAGTTGTTGTTTTGATGTAAGTCCCTGTCGTCACCTTCTGCTGCGTTTCTCTTTGTGAGGCTCCAGGCTTTGGCACGAAGCGGTTGGTGG
>NC_024324.1:8805647-8812245 GCF_000523025.1 Cynoglossus semilaevis | reverse complement strand
AGGGCCGTCCGGCTGGCAGCCAGTGAGAGGCAGGTCCACTGACTGACGACCTGTACTGAAACAAAGTTGTCTGTGGCGTCGTCCTGGAAAATACTGTCGAGGACATTAGAGAAGGGAAGACGTCACGCTTTTTTTTTTCTTTTTTTTTTTCCAAGTTTCTGTTTGTCCTTTTCAACAATGGCGGTGAACAAAAACTTTCCATTGCCTTACGTTGTCCTTGTTGTTAAGAATAGATCCACTGGGGGGCAGTCTCTCCGTCACTGTGGCTTGGCTAGCTTACATCGTAGTTGTGCTACTGTAGTTGGTACCGACTGTCTTTGAACAGTTCCAGTTCATCTGTTGTGTTCCTGTAGTCGCCTTTTTCTGTTTCTCTGTTTTTTTGAAGTCGCACGTGAGCGAAACTGCGCAACACTGCCCCGTGATGTTTCTGTGGTACTGCTCCTCTTGGGTTATTAGTCCACGTGTTTTCTCTTCATACTGAATTAGCGCATTAATTCATGATCGTGTTGACCTAACCGTGTTGAATGTTAAAAAAAAAAATATATTTTTTTTAATTCTAGCTTCCATTCGACAGTTTGATTTTTTTTTTCCTGTGTATTTTTCTCACTTTCTTTACAAATGCAAAAGCAAAAGTCAACATCAATTCCTGACAATCTCCCAGGATTCTTGATAGATTTTTCCGAGAAATACTCGGAAGGGCGGAATTTTTCCTCCTGAATTCCTAATAGCCAACGCCGCGCCGACTAATATGCGTCGCGTGTGGCAGGGAGAGCCCAATGAATTGAATTCCATTAGCTTACATTTTAAGAGCGCGGGACTCATTCATCGGCGTCTGATTGAAGAGCGCCGCTCGTTCCCCAAATACTGCAGTGATTCATCTTTGCCACCAGCTACAATGGGCTTTGTCTCCGTAATTAATTTAGCTCTGGGGACAGCAGTTGGAATGAGTGGTGTCTTCCAGGCCTAATTAAAAGAAGATTGTCAAACATATTCTAGGTCACACGGCAGAGAATCTCTCAGCCATTTAGGAGAGATTTTCAGGCGCCGTCACGTCCTTCAAGGACCATTTTGCCGTCCGATAGAGAGAGCGATGAGAGTGAGTGTACAACAAATGGATTTATTTACTTTGTTGATTTCTTCAGGCACCCACTTCAGAATTGAGACACTTGATGTTTCTGTTTGTCATCAGTCGCTGGAGTCGATAACTCCATCCACTCCACGGCCTCGTCCCTCGCACGTCTTTGTCTCCGTCTGGTTCAAAATGACAAAGAAAATTTCTCATCATATTTTTTCTGTGGTGAAAAAAAAAAAAAACCCAAAATGAGCAGCGTGATTATCTCCTCATAATCAGTGGAGAGAGAGGAGGAATCTGTGCACGGACGGTGTGGGTTCACGATCAGCTCCACATTCCAGCTGTGGCGGTCGCACGCTCGGATATCGACA
The DNA here is from genome assembly GCF_000523025.1 of Cynoglossus semilaevis. Lineage (NCBI taxonomy): Eukaryota > Metazoa > Chordata > Actinopteri > Pleuronectiformes > Cynoglossidae > Cynoglossus > Cynoglossus semilaevis. The sequence continues at coordinate 8,810,802 of NC_024324.1, read as the reverse complement.
CGTTCTTCCTCTGGCGCTGATTTTATTGAACCAGTCACAGCCGGGGATTGACAGGAAGGAAGTGTGTATCTTATCAGTCCTGGTAACGAGAATCAATGACTTGAGCCACAGGCATGGCACACACACACACACACGCACACACACGCGCTGGGAATGAACAATTAAGCCAGAGCTGTCGGGTCTTATGTCCTTGAGAGAGCGATGAGAGTGAGTGTACAACAAATGGATTTATTTACTTTGTTGATTTCTTCAGGCACCCACTTCAGAATTGAGACACTTGATGTTTCTGTTTGTCATCAGTCGCTGGAGTCGATAACTCCATCCACTCCACGGCCTCGTCCCTCGCACGTCTTTGTCTCCGTCTGGTTCAAAATGACAAAGAAAATTTCTCATCATATTTTTTCTGTGGTGAAAAAAAAAAACAACCAAAATGAGCAGCGTGATTATCTCCTCATAATCAGTGGAGAGAGAGGAGGAATCTGTGCCCGGACGGTGTGGGTTCACGATCAGCTCCACATTCCAGCTGTGGCGGTCGCACGCTCGGATATCGACACGTTCTTCCTCTGGCGCTGATTTTATTGAACCAGTCACAGCCGGGGATTGACAGGAAGGAAGTGTGTATCTTATCAGTCCTGGTAACGAGAATCAATGACTTGAGCCACAGGCATGGCACACACACACACACGCACACACACGCGCTGGGTATGAACAATTAAGCCTGAGCTGTCGGGGCTTAGTGCCTGGCTCCATTGTAGAGGCTCTAAACCTGTTAGACTGTGACAGACCATTAAAGGCTGCCAACGCCGACACTTCCTGCACGTGTGCACGCTGAGGCAGAGTGAGTGACCGGCGAGCTCTTTGTACCAGAACACGCGTCTTATTCCTCGCAACACGTCTACGGCAACCTGGTGTTGACCGTTGGTCGTTCTCAAAATCAAACAATCACACACACACACATCTTGGATCTCGTCGTTCAGATTTTTTTACGAGCGAAGGCATCAAACCACTAAATCTACAGCTAATTACAGTCTGCCTTGATGTCCTGAAGGAATCGTTAGAGAAGAAAAGTGCACGGATTTGTCTGTTCATTTTAAAAACACGTTTGCACCTTTATTCTAGTTGTCGGTCTGAAAAATGTCAGCGTAAAAACGTTAACATTAACAGAAACTGAGCGTCTTTGGGTCAGTGTTTGTCCAACACTTCTGTTTCTGTTCCATCTTGTAAATTATAAATGTCAAACCCAGGGCCCGTGGGTTGAATTTGGCCCGCCCCGTCATCCTTATGTGGCCCACCAAGCTAAACCTGCATGTTTTTGAATTATAGTCTATTGAAGAAAAAAAAAGTTGTAATAGTTCGTGTTTAATGTTTCAGGTGATAGCGTAAAATATTGGCGTTAGTGTTAGCGTAGGTTGTAATAGTTCATATTTAATGTTTCAGGTGAGAGCGTTCTCAGCACCAAGAATTTGGTTTAAAATATTCTTATACATAAGCATAGACCTGAAGCTATTTCTAAGTCAGATTTACTCGTATTGTGGATTTTTTTTTTCCGTAGTCTTTAAGCATTTGTGCATTAATGTGGATAAATCTTGTGTATAATCTGCAGCCTGACACTCCTGGACCCTCCTGAGCTCAACCTCTATTTTCTGCCTGACCTTAAACCACTTCCTCTCTCGCTGTGATGAAAACTGCTCATTTTTGCCCAGGCTGTTTGTCATAGGTGAGGACCAGAAGTCCAGACCCTGGACTGAGTCTGTGTTCCTGTTCGTTCAGCCCACAACTCTGTCGTGCACTGGCCTCGCAGAAGAGCAGAACTTTGTGTATTTCACACTTCTCCACTCGGCGCGCGTCGGGCGGATGTTTCACCTAGCAGGCATTTCCTGTCGTGACCAGGGCTTGGCTGCTTTGCCACCATTAACAATTAAATGCCTCGGCCGCAGAATCCTGGCCGCCAGACCGCAGGAATATCCAGAGTTGGTCTGAGGGCTTCCAAGACTCTGCATGTTTCATTTCCTATTTCACAAGAGCAGGCAGAGCAGGCGTGCAGATTCCTGGCTGTGGTGAGACTCCCTCTTCATTTAGCTGTGGTTCCTGGCTGATATTAGAGGTTTCAAGGGCGGACGCAGGAGCGGTGCTGGCAGATCTCAGACAGGGGTCACGTAGATTTGTTCTCTGGTTCTGATCACAACGGCCAACTGTCGGGTCGGGGCTGTTCCTGGTTTCCGTGTTTAACAACAAATCTGTGGCGTTTCATCTGCGGTTCAAATCAGTTTACACCTGTTACTTTTCCGTTCAGGTGATTAGTCAGTGACGGGGACAAAGCACAGGGACATAAATCACCGATCCTGAGCTCTGGATGGAGGATTACTCTAGAATTTTCTGGCTTTGATTGTATCTCGAGTTCAACTCCACATGCGGGCTGGACCCACACACACACCCACACACACACACTTATATCGTGCACAGATGGGTTTTGGTGTATGGATGCCTGGGGCTGTATTGGCTTTAAAAACACTTGTAACATCTGTAACGCATCAGGTCTGATTATACTGGCCCTTCAGTGCAATCATGGAGCATGGGCATGAGTGATGGCTGAACATGAACCGTATGGGAAAGAGAGGAGAAGCCCAGGCCTCGCTATTGTAATAAAGCTGTGAGGCCTGTGGCCATACACACACAGGAACACACCCAAACACACACACACACACACTCATATTTTAACATTCACACACAGGCCGTGACCCCGCCTCCATTCTCTTTACTCAAACTCTCTTTCTGTTTTTTTTTTTTTACTCTTTACTACAACATTGGAAGTCCGACACCTGGAGTTGTTGTGTTTTATGGTGACACACAGTGAACGGAAACTCATAGACTGTGTAAAGAACATGGACGTGACGTTGTGTCAACTCAGAAATGCAGATCTCGGTGCTGGAAAAAAATGTGTATTTTCCGCTTGTATTGTTAGAAAATGTTTCCTCATAAAACTTTACTGTTAATTTAAAACAGCAAGTTTGGGAGGGGTGTGTGTGGGGGGGGTCTCCTGGCCCTGTTTTTTTTTTATAGGGTCCAAAAATATAAACATTTTCTGATACAGTACCATTTTCTCGTAAGAGTTGGAAAAGAGTTTGCGTTTGTGTACTCGCTGATACTGAGTACTATAATCAGTACTTTCATTAAGATGAGTTTTTATTAAATATGTGCTGCAGTTGTCGCAGCTCTGTGTGTGTGTGTAGGTGCAGTGTGGAGGCGTGAGCGCTGCCCAAACCACAGAGGACACAAACAGGAAATGATGACAGAGATGAGGAGAAAATTACACTTTTATTTTCTCCTCATCGACGCAGGACGAAAAAAAAAAAAGAAATTAATCAGTTTTATACCGTCGTCACATCAGACAGTGTAGCAGTAAAACTAAGGAAAAAAAATGAGCATAATCAAACATGAAACTTCAGTTCAACCTCCAGCTCTTCGTCGTCTTCTTCTTTGTCTTATTGAACCGTTTTAAATGATCAGGTCATTAAACATCATGTTGTAACAAACAAGTAAGAAAACCTCATGGTCCAATGGAAGTAAAGTGATAAATCAATATTAACGTACAGCTAAATTAAAACCATATGTTGCACCATATTGGACAGTGTCATATATTTCACTTAAATACCCCCCCGACACCCCCCTTCACCTGACAGAGACGTTTCATTTCATTTGAAGCTTCAATTATGCGTCGCTCTGGTCCGTGTCCGACTCTCTGACAGCCGTCACAATGTCTCCCCCTCCAGGCCTGTACCTGCCCAGTGTACTTGTCACGTTAATTACCCCCATCAAGGGCAGTTGTACGGCTCAACTTCATTGGTTGTGTGTAAATTTCTCTGTGAATGTTTCTGTGAATAGTTCACGGAGACCTGGAATCCAGAGGGGTTTTTTTTTTTTTTTGGGGCGGTTTTTCCCTTTGGGGGAGGGGTTTTCCCCCTCTTCACCTCCCACTCGTTTCCTGTCACAATAGGTCATAATAATAATACTTACTAATAGAAATAATACTAATAATACAATGAGAAACCTTATTAAAATAGAAACAAAATAGGAAGTCATGTAGGACTAAGTGAGGAAGACAAAATGTAACAACAGAACTTCATGTCAGACTTTTTCCCGTTTCTTTTTTTTAATTCTTTACCTAACTTCATGTCAGACTTTTTCCCGTTTCTCTAAACCCTACGCTGTTTCTGTATCTGTGTTCGTCTTGAGCTGCGTTTTGCTCCACTTGATCTCTAAACCCTACGCTGTTTCTGTATCTGTGTTCGTCTTGAGCTGCGTTTTGCTCCACTTGATTTGCGTCTCTCCTTCAGGACACAGACCTGGACGCAGCAGCTCAGAGTCTCTGAATGTTACCCTGTAGACTAGTACTATGATGTAAATGCTCTTAGACATGGAGTAAATACTCTCCTGCACTTCAGTGCCATCTGGCTGCGTTACGCCAAACAAACCTCAAGATAATAGTCCAAAAAAAGAACTGTACGTCTGATGCTCCGCCAGCGTCTGTGCAGCGGCTAATGTCCGTCCAGGGTGAGGTGTCTTAATATATGCAGTAAATGAAATGTTAGCCAGTAGTTCTTGAAACTAAAAGTCATTTTCTAATCCCAGGATTTCTGTAATCCCAGGGATTGAGTGGACAGATGGAGACGCTGTTTATTCTGAGTTTTCACTGTTTCAATGATGATCCTGTCATTGAGTCCTGGACTAAAGTCTGATGACGTTCTTTACTCACTGGGTTTTTAAAGAATGTTTTGTCAGATGGTCTTAAATTAAAAACAAAACTTCCAAACTCTTCTTCCTCCTCTGAGTCCCTAAAAGAAACGAAGAATAATTTCTATTAAGTTTCCTTCTAAATGCACTTCCTGGATGGAGGGAAGTTCTAAAAGTGCGTACGTTGTGCAGCGCCGCGGCCCCTGCATCCATTAATTGTACATGAGTTATTAATAAAACATGTTTCCTCTTTAAACTTAAACAGATGTTGCTCTGGATTGAATGTGAAATATGAATCTCCTTTAATTCTGGTTGGGTTTCCCCCCTCGTCCTGTGGGAATAGAGCGGATCTCGAGCGCTCGTGAAGGGTCCACTCGTGTTCCTCACGCAGCCTGTCAGTCAGTCAGTCAGTCAGTCAGTCAGT
>NC_024324.1:8803318-8805535 GCF_000523025.1 Cynoglossus semilaevis | reverse complement strand
TGTGTGTGTTTGTGTGTGTGTACTTCTGATTACTGTCATGTTGAAGGTTAGTTCAACCTGAGGGATAAAGGCTGTGATCACATGAGTTCGCTTGAAACTAATCCTGGTGGATGAAGAGTCGGGTCGTGGCCCGCTCTGTGGTCAGGGTTCAACTGCCTCCACCGTTTAAAATCCAAAAACCTGTGGAGAACTTTGAGATGAGTGGATGTATGTGTGTGTGTGTTTGTGTGTGTGTGTGTTGTTTTAACAAATGCTTAAGCAAAAAACGACTCTCCGTCTGAATGTTTTTCTGTCCTGAAGCCAGTGTCTCTCTCTCTCTCTCTCTCTCTCTCTGTTTTCCTTGTCTCGTGGGCTTCATGCTTTGCATGCAGAGGATGAGACACCGGGGGAGGTTAAGAGAGGAGCCGGAATGGAGTTCTGCTCCATTTACCACCCTGAAATATTCCTCTTCCAACGACACACTCCCCTCTCCCTCTCCCTCTCCCTCTCTCTCTCCCTCTCCGTACCCCCCTCTCCCTCCGTTTCTGCTCTGTTTCGTACGCCGCCTGTCTCCTCCCTTCCACTTCTCATCTCAGTGTGGCATGTGGTCATTTCACTTTATTCCAGGACGGCTCAGCAGTGCTTTAAAGCACGGCCGCCGTCCTCCCACTCCATCCTGCTCAGTTGCAGACAGCGCTCGGCTTCACAGGCCTTTTACCCATCTCTTCCTGGTAGCTGTAATTCTCCTCCTTGTCTCCAGACTCCATCTGCTCTGGGCAGAACCTTCGACACCTTTCTCTTATTACTCCACTATTTCACTCCTCCACCTGTGGGCTCCCGCCACGGATTCACCTGAAGACAAAGTACAGCAGCGCCGCAGCTCTTTGAGGGCTATTTTTATCTGTGATCTGTTATAATGTCTGGACATCAGATGACGGCTGATCTGAGGTCCAGATCTGACCGATGTCGGACACACACACATATATATATATATGACACTTCCCTACGACAGGTTGGACACAGAGTTTCCACATCTCAGCAGAGAGTCTTTTTTAAGGTGTCTTCCAGTTTAAATATGGCTGTTAGCATCTCACCTTTAGAAAAATAATCCACCTTAAAAGATTCCTGGTACACAGACCACACCAGGTAAAACAGTTTAACATTAAAATATTCTACTAAACCATATGAGGATTTAACTCAGTAGTTCATGATTTTAAAATTGTTTGGTAATTTTTGTTGAACTGAGAGAACTTTTGACATTGAAATGTGGACAAAAAAGGAATTTGTTTGGTCATTTTTGTTGAACTGAGAGAACTTTTCTAAATTATCTCAAGGATTTTTGACATTGAAATGTGGACAAAAAAGAGGCCAATAATGATACATGCAAAGTGAAGAAATTGGAACTGTCGAAATGAATGCATTAGTTGTGTAATTAGTGTGTGAAATTAATCTGATTCCATTTTTTAATCAGTGTGAAACACATGCATCTTCCTGCAATTAGTTAATTGTATAGTTAATTAATTAAATATATTAATTAATTGCAATCAATCATCCTTAATTACGATCACAATTAATTGTGATTAAGCCAAAGATCCACTGTAAATAATCAGATCATTACAGTACCGTACATTACTGTAATCACTCTGTGGACATTTTTGTCCCAAAAATCCAGACGACGTTGGTTCAAATCCACCAGTAAATGCAAAGCTCCAGTTAAAGATTGATTTGATTTGACATCAGCGAGTGGTCGTAGAAACCTGTACAACATTCAGGGCGTTATTAAAGTGTTGGCGTTTCCTTATTCAACTGTTTCCTCATATAACACATCAGCCAAACTCAGATAAACCCTAGTCAAACAGAACTAATGTGACTTGTGGTTGGAACATTGTTGGTATTTCCACACTGAATAAAACAAAAAGCACATCAAAGACAGAGGGCGCCGCGCTGCTCTGATCGTCCTCTTCACAAGTCCCTGATTATTCAGTCCATTTCTGCCTTTTTTCCCCCGTGAGCTCTGATTTCTTGGTGTTGTGAAGACGGCGGAATTTGAATATTTTTGGCTCAGCTACGTCTGCGTAGAAAATAACTATTGTCTCACTCACTCACACTCCTCGCCCCCCCCCCCCCCCCGCCCCCTCTTTTTTATGCCTAATTCCCCATTATGCAGGGATTTTCTTGGCAGCGTCTTCTGCTGTCCTTGGCAGCCGTGGGGCTGCTTTACAGAGAGACACGGGGGGC
>NC_024324.1:8790087-8800998 GCF_000523025.1 Cynoglossus semilaevis | reverse complement strand
CTTTAGAAAAATAATCCACCTTAAAAGATTCCTGGTACACAGACCACACCAGGTAAAACAGTTTAACATTAAAATATTCTACTAAACCATATGAGGATTTAACTCAGTAGTTCATGATTTTGAATTTGTTTGGTCATTTTTGTTGAACTGAGAGAACTTTTGACATTGAAATGTGGACAAAAAAGAGGCCAATAATGATACATGCAAAGTGAAGAAATTGGAACTGTCGAAATGAATGCATTAGTTGTGTAATTAGTGTGTGAAATTAATCTGATTCCATTTTTTAATCAGTGTGAAACACATGCATCTTCCTGCAATTAGTTAATTGTATAGTTAATTAATTAAATATATTAATTAATTGCAATCAATCATCCTTAATTACGATCACAATTAATTGTGATTAAGCCAAAGATCCACTGTAAATAATCAGATCATTACAGTACCGTACATTAATGTAATCACTTTGTGGACATTTTTGTCCCAAAAATCCAGACGACGTTGGTTCAAATCCACCAGTAAATGCAAAGCTCCAGTTAAAGATTGATTTGATTTGACATCAGCGTGTGGTCGTAGAAACCTGTACAACATTCAGGGCGTTATTAAAGTGTTGGCGTTTCCTTATTCAACTGTTTCCTCATATAACACATCAGCCAAACTCAGATAAACCCTAGTCAAACAGAACTAATGTGACTTGTGGTTGGAACATTGTTGGTATTTCCACACTGAATAAAACAAAAAGCACATCAAAGACAGAGGGCGCCGCGCTGCTCTGATCGTCCTCTTCACAAGTCCCTGATTATTCAGTCCATTTCTGCCTTTTTTCCCCCGTGAGCTCTGATTTCTTGGTGTTGTGCAGACGGCGGAATTTGAATATTTTTGGCTCAGCTACGTCTGCGTAGAAAATAACTATTGTCTCACTCACTCACACTCCTCGCCCCCCGCCGCCCCCCTCCCCAGCCCCCTCTTTTTTATGCCTAATTCCCCATTATGCAGGGATTTTCTTGGCAGCGTCTTCTGCTGTCCTTGGCAGCCGTGGTGCTGCTTCACAGAGAGACACGGACGCCTTCCTCCGACCAGTGGACGGACGCCTGTGAATTGTGGGTCGTTTAAGGTCTGATCTTTGGGCGTTCACCCCTGGGGGTCGTGGTACCCTTGACCCCAACTTGAACTCTGAGTTCCACCAGACATGTCTTGCATATTCTTACCGTTCTCACAGAGGAGCGTGCACACACGTGAAGGGAACACTAATCAGACTCGGGTCAAAACCCACGACTGGAAACAGGAAATGATCAAAAACGTTTTAGTTACAGATTAAAACTTTGAATTGTGTGTGAATTGTCACTGTTTATCCAATCAGGCTTCACCTTTTTTAACGACGGTGTTGATTTTGCAACTGGTTATGAGTCTAGTTCCAGTTCCAGTTTCTTGTCAGGAACCACGTTGATGGATCTGTTTGTAATAAATGATCTGATGATGATTCCTGAAGAACACGCAGACACAGACGCAGGCTCAGATTTGAACATAGTGGCAGCATGTGTGCACACGTACCCCCCCCCCCGCGCCGGGCCCCCTCCTTTTGGCACCAAACCATTTGTCACAACCTCTGTCTTTTGTCAGGATCACGTTCGTCAGGAAATGAGTCAGACTGTTGTTTATTCGTCTCACATTCGGAACAGAGCGCTAGTAAGTGCACCCAATTAACTCTTTTAGCTCTGTTGCCCGTCCGTGGCCGAGCGGAGGACGACGCGGCTGTGAGTCATTTCCACTCGTGCACATCTGCGATCGTATTTCCTCGGCCATTAGAGTCCACGTTGGCGGAGATCTGCCTGGTGTTTATCAGCCGTCTCAGAGCCGAGGCCGCAGGTCGACGTTCACGGTATTAGATTAACAGACGTAACCAGGTGACGAGACCGTGGTACATGTAGACGTGGAAATAATCTCTGGTTCTCCGCTCCGCTGTACCCTCAGAGGGGTGAAAGTGTTTGATTACCTCAGGAGACAGTGTGAAGTTTCAGAGGTTTGTAATCTGTGGTCATGGATGTCAGTGGTTCATTGTTTACTGTTAGATTTGAATGACCTTGTTTGTTACATTTTAGGAATAATTAAATTTTAGATAAAGTCATTTGAAGGGCATTAATGTTTCCTCCTCAGACCAAAAGTTGGAAGGTAAATTAAAAATACAGTTAAACTAAAGAATGTCACAAAATCACTAAGTAAAGAAGACTGGACCAAAATCAATAAAGTCAATAGAAAGTATGGATTTACTTAGATTTTCAAAACACAACTGACGCAAAGCAAAAATATTTTCAAAAAATTGTTAAACTCACTCAACGCTGAGCTACAGTTGGGATTGGACAGTTCTGACCTGGAATAATAATATCGTCAATAAATGTAGCATTAGCTTTAGCACTGTCACAATATTATTTTTAGTTCAAGACAACCATACTTTTAGTTCAAGACAACCATCGTCATCATCATCATCATCATTGTCATCAGCAGCAGCTTTCATTCGTCACCATTTTCTTCATGTTTTCTCATTTTAAACATTTCTACTGTCGTTCCAAAAAACAAAAAAACACCCTAAGGAGACACCCGCCCGATCTCCACCCTCCCTGACGAGCCCCCTGCTGTATGACGTCAAGTGTTGAGTGATTAGTGGAGCTCCATCTGCAGGTCTCATTAGGCCTGTGAGATCAACACCAGCAGACTCCTTTCACTTTCTTTTTCTTTCTTTTTTTTTTTCTTCTCACAAATACCGAGCCCTGTTTTTCTTAACTCCCTCGTCCATCGCCCGCCTTCCTCCACACTTCCAGCCCCGGCTGCTGCACCACCCACCGCTCCTCCTGGTTCCGTGCCAGCCTTCCCTTGGATTCCAAACATCTGGTCATTTCTCGGAAAACACCAGAACACTAGGATCATCCAAGAAATGGCAAAAAACAAAGGCTTCTCTGGGTCTCTGCAGCAGGACTGCAGCAGTAGCTGTCGCCCTCGGGGAGGAGTCGAGCTGTAGGTCGACACGGTTGCAGACTTTCTAGGAATTCTGACTGGATGGGAACCTTGTGTAACACTTGGTGCTGTTTGTGCACCAAGGGGAAGACAAAGGCAGCTTATCCTCCTCATTCAGATTTCACGTTTTATTGCTCGTTGTAAGAGCAGTCAATGAAGAAAAGGGCAACTGTGTTTGTGCCGCGTCAGTAAAATTCTCCATTTGTGCTGATATTATAGAAAATTTCAGGAAAACTCCGGTGGTAAAAGCTGCTGTAAAGGCTCATTAGAACCCCTTCCTCTGACCAGAGGCCACTCTGGAATGTTCTACTGCTGTTCTGCATTCTTTAAGGGGAGAATAGTAACCACTCAACACCTCCTGTGGATGACTCACTCACTCAGACTCTCGATATAGAAGGGGAATCAGAATCAGCCAGCATCAATGGACGCCTGAGAACAGAAGATGAGCGGCAGATGGTGGTGGCGTATGAAAATGTTTGACAATCTTGGCTGCAGATGTACGACCAGCTTCTCTCTGTGGAAGTCTCTAAAATCCTCCAAAACAGCAGCGGGCGGCGGGCGGGCAGATTTCAAGCTTGAAAGATTAGCTCAGTGCCGTCGCTTAAGTTATTGCATAAATGTAGTGTAAGTTCAGCTGCACGAGAGACGTTGGATTTAAATAAGACTGATCTTTGTCAATGATACTGTACAGCAAAAAACCAGCCTGTATGAAGCAGCGTTAAAAAAAGAAATAAAATAATAATAATAATTAAGTCAGACTAACTCCAAAGACATATATAAAAACAAAAAATGTGGTAAAAAAAAGAATAAAAAAGAAAGGCCAATGTCTAAGGGTTCTTTTTTCAGAAATGATGCCTCTGTGCCTGCACAGGAAGTACAGCTTTAAACTAGGGGAAAAAAAACAAAACCATTTTCTTACCATCATATTCCAAAATACTCGCAGGACTTTGTTTCCTGTATTTGGCTAAGGTAGTAACTGTACGCTACATCTCAGATATCGTGGAATGTTTCTTCTGTCATCCATTTTCTTCAGCCTCTCCTTTGACTTTTTACCATCAGGCCAATAGACTTTTGTCATCACGCTGTTCTGTGTAACATTTATGAATTAATCTACATATATTTATATATATATGTGTATATATATGTATATACAGTATATGTCTCCACTCGGCCAATAGGCTTACAGCTGGAGGTTGGGCTCAGCTTCTTCTGAGGTTGGTTTCAGGTGTTGTCTCAGGGACCACAGGTCAAGTTCTTTAGTTTCCAGAGTCAAGTCTCAGTTCCCGACTTTTAATTCTTAATGGTGTCTTTAATGAATATTAATGGTATATTGGACCACAGAGTACACAGTATTCACAGTATTCTCCGGTGTTTCCATCCTACGTCAACCAATTTTAGTGAATATAAGAAGAAGTTAATGAGTTTGAAGTCGTCGTTCTGGTGTGATCACAGCCAAGGATGAATTGGTTTGATGAGAGTTTCTCTGTATGTCCAATAATTCCACTGTCCATACACACCGTTATTTACACACACTGTGGGGGAAAAAAAAGTTTTTGCTTCACGGCAAACACGTCATGATTTTAAATCCACGTGGACAAATTCAGACGTACAGTATTTACTGCTCTGATCTGATCTGGTCTGGAGTTGACAGGTGCTAAACCAGATGTATGTGAGTGTGTGTGTGTGTGTGATACAGAGATGACTTTATGTGGTGGCTGAGGGTCCAAATGCAGAGATCAAACATTTGATTTTCCTTTTTCTGCTTCTGTGCTTCTTTCAACTTCCATCTCCTCATATGTCTCACCTTATTTTCTCTCACTCTCTCCCCCTCTTGGCCTTCGTCCATCCTTTTTTTTTTTCTTTTTACTGCCTGTGTCCATATGCTGAGGGATCTGACCATTAGTTTGTTTTAAGGCTGGTAAAATTATATTGTAAAGAAGCCGTTAGTGCTGCCGTGGTGGAACCTCGAAGACTTTTTTTTTTAATCACCTTTACTAAACATTATATATATATAATAAATTAATGGAAAAAAAGTCTAACAATTACATAATTACTTGCACACTACCAATCACTATGATCACTCCTAATTACTATAATTACTCCTTATTTAATTAATAAAAAATACAGTACTCAATATTCGCAAAGTTATTACATTTTTTTAAATAAGAACTTTCATCTTTGTAAATGTAAATCGGTGAAGTATTTTACTATCTGGTACGAATGGAAACAGTTCTGTTCAGATGAGTGTCTGTGTTTGTGTGTCAAATTCTTTCTGGACCAAACGTCGTTACATCCTCGTCTTTGATCGCGCCGAGATCAAGCATCAAACACTCAGACATTTTTGGTAATGTTCATGGTCATGGTCAGTCACAAGTGATTAGTGCCTTCACTCGTCATCTTTTGATCTCCCACAGTCAGAGATGCTCCGTTTGTTCACAGTGATCCGTCCCCTCCCCTGACATGTCAGATATTCAAGTTTCCACAACAATCCCAGCTTTGGAACATTAAGATACGCTCTCCAAAAAACTGAGAAACCAACAGCTGCAGTTTAGTTTGTCGACATGATAATAAAATTAGAACAGAGGCCGTCCTGAGAATAGTTTTTGTTTTTAGTTTGATCCTCATTTAATTTGAGTTGGATCTGGACTGCAGGCCAGCCAATCAGTGCTCAGCTCTACGACTGTATAACCTGTGACCCAGGGTTCTCTTAACTCAGTCTTTAGGTTTTCTTTTTTTTTAAAGGAAGTTATTGGAGATTCCTTCGCTCTAATCCCAGGACTACTGATGAATCTGTACATGGTTTCAGATGCTGCTTCTGTTTTTTTTTACCAAACTTTTGTATCCAACCAGAGAACATTTCTATGTGAATTGCACATTGAGCAGTGGTTTCTGTCCTCGGTCTTTTTTCAGAGATTTCTCCTCTGACTCTCGACAGTTGTAAAAATACTAAACTGAATCCTTAGAGCTGCCTCTGAAGTACCCTTTCAAAAGTGTGACATCTTTGTGGGAAGTTCCCGGCCCACCCGTGTCAGTTACGTGTCATGTTTTTTCACAATGAGCCCCATTAAAAATAACAGTGCTGTAATTGGTGACCTTTCACATTAAAATACTTTCCTGAGAAGTTGTTTAAGGTTAAACCACTCAGGCTCAGCAGTGACTGTTTTACAGGCTGCAGCTCCACTCGCGGCCAGTAGGGGGAATCGATTCCTCGCACTGCTGCCGTTGCCTCTCCTCTCCTTCCCTTTCCTTTCCTTTCTCCCCCTCTCTCTTCTCTCCTTGCGTTCTCCCAGGTTGTGGAACACACTGCAGCCCGCTGGTCTGTGTCTGGATCCCCTCTCTCACCGAGCTGCTCAAGACCCTCCTACCGCCTGGAAGGAGGAGGAGGAGGAGGAGGAGGAGGCTCCTCCGCTCTGCCTCAGGACGAGCCCCCCTCTACCACCCTGTCAGTAGAGAGGAAAAGGAGGGAGAGAGAGAGAGAGAGAGAGGAACTGAAACAAGAAGCGAGAGAGGCTGAGTGACACAGAGGCACACACACGCGAGAGAGAGAGAAAGAGAGAGAGAGAGGGAGAGAGAGCAACTGTGTGACAGAGGGAGAGAGGGAACGAGGCGAGCTGCTCAGAGTGAACGAACTAAGGAAGGAATAAAGCAACACATTTTTACAAGAGCAGGAAGAGGGAGGATCGCAGACGAGGGACTCCTGCTCTCTGGACACCTGGGACTCTGTCACTGTGGCTTTTTTTTCCACTCCATCCTCCAGCTGGAACCCGTGGATTGTCCGTTCATCCGATTGGTGGATCTGTTTTTTCGTTTCCTCAACAACAACAAAAAAGAACAATTCTATACGTGAATCATTTGTTAAGAAACTGGGATCATTTCTGCAGCCAGCCAGCTGCACTGACCAATCAGATCTTCACGGACTGAGATTTGAGATTTTTTTTCCGCCGCCTCTGCTTGTGCCTGCGATTCTGCTCCGTGCACAAAGTGCATCTGTCGGCAGCCGGTGCTGAGGATATCGCTCCCCTTCTGTCAAACAGGACGGCACGCAGCTCCTGCCGGATCAGACTACACACACGAGAGAGAGAGAGAGAGAGAGAGAGAGAGTGTGTGTGTGTATATGTCAGGCAGCGAAAAGAAGAGAGTCACATTCACAGTGTGCTCCAGGAAGAGAGAGAGCGAGAGAGTGAGAGAGAGAGAGAGGCAGATTAAAGCTCCGGCAAAAAGACTGGAGTGAAAGAGCTTAAATTGAGAAGTGAACATCTCCCGCTTTCCTTGCCATCCCTTTCTTCCTCCTCTTCCTTCTCCTCCTCCTCCTCCTCCTCCTTCTCCTCCTCCTTTTATCCAATCTTCCAACATTTGCAGGACTGCCGGAGCTACTGCCACCTGCGCTGCTTCACGTCTCCTCCGTCCTCCTCCTTCTTCTCCTTCCTCCTCTACCTCACCCTCACTGTCCAGCACCACAGACGCCACCGCCGCTGCTGCTGCTCTCACTCCGCGCGCTTGTGGGAAATATTATAATTGATCCAGCTGTAAGAGAGCATCAGAGACACACACACACACACACACACACTCTGAGGCTCCGGACTGTTCATCAGAAGCTCCCACCAGCCGCTGCTCCTGCTTCCCACGCTTCTCCTTGGAGGACTGGCCAGCTGGACTCACACTGGTGCGAAGAGTCAAGACAGGACTTGGACATCTTTCCCCCTTTTGTCCCACTGCTTGCTACTTGGCAGCTCCCGGCCCCGTGTCACCATTCCCTGCCTCAGTGCTAAGGATTCCAGCTACATGGGCAAGCGATTGGAGCAGCAGCCAATGTACCCTCAGTACACCTACTACTACCCCCACTATCTCCAGACCAAGGTACGGCGCTCTTCTTCTCCACCTTTACTGAAGCCCACCGTCATCTTCTCTGTGTGCCACCACACCCTCCCCAACACACCACACCCTCCCTCACCCCCCCTGCACTCCCTCCCTCCCTCCCTCCCTCCCTCTCTCCCTCCATCCATCCTCCCCTCATCCCTGAGTGGAGATGGGTTTTGATGGATAGCCGGCCTTGGCTGTGATGGTTTCCGATGGCAGCTACCTTGTTGCAGTTTAGATGTCTTTGTCAGCGTGTGTGTGTGTATGCGCATGTGTACGTG
The DNA here is from genome assembly GCF_000523025.1 of Cynoglossus semilaevis. Lineage (NCBI taxonomy): Eukaryota > Metazoa > Chordata > Actinopteri > Pleuronectiformes > Cynoglossidae > Cynoglossus > Cynoglossus semilaevis. The sequence goes on along the minus strand of NC_024324.1, from coordinate 8,792,854 downwards.
TGTGTGTGTGTGTGGGAGTAAACAATCAGGGATGGAGGTCGGGGTCAGTGAACTACTGTTGGTCCAGCCCACTGGACCGTCACTGGAAGCTGTCCAGTTACTCCGTGTCCCCTGAGGGTGAACGGACGGGAATTTAAAGTGACAGAATTCACTGACAGGAGGTGAAACCCACTCCGTCTGTGGAGGAGTGGAAACATGTTCTCAACATGAGATGTGTATTCAAAAGTTAAACCGTAATAATAATATTACAGCATCGTCACCATCTACTGGTCAGAGTGGAGGTGAGATCTCCAAGGACAGAACCCACTGCTGAATGTGCATGACCTTCAAACCCTTTAACTTTCTGGTCTTGATTTACTGGTAGAAACTGTTGTCTCTCCGTCTGCTGCTGAATTTGACAAACCCGTCCTCTGACTGTGTCGATCACAGAGGAAGCGTTTCGCGATTTGTCGTTTGCGGAAATACTGCAAGGTTTTCTGGACAGAATCACAGTCTGAGATCAAACCAAAGACAACAGACAAATGTCCTGTGGTCGAGTCTCGGTTTGATCTGGTTTTTAAGATGAACCACAGTTGGATTCTTTGTCCCAAATAATGAAGATGATGAAGAGGTTGGAGACATGCATGTTAAAATTTACGAGTTTTTCCTTTAGAGTCTTGGTATACTTGGAGTACATTAGTCTGACAGTCCTGTCTCTGGTCCAGGTCTGTCTCCACAGACTGTCCAGCAGATCTGTTTTCCATAGTCGAAGGACAGGAAAAATAAAAAGGGGATTTGACCCCGTGGTGTTCCCACCTGTGTCCCCCAACTTTTTCCGAATCCGTTACAAGCGTCGACATTTCTTTTTTCTTGCCGATTTGCCTCAAAAGTCAAAACAAATATTAACAAATGACAGGTTCAAGTTGATTGTTTGAAAATCGTACCAACTTTTCTGCGATTGCCTGCTCTGAAATCTCATGTTATTTTGAAAAGCTTTGGTGAAACATTCATCAGCCGACAGATGGAGGAACTCTGGTGACGGTTGTCCTTCTGAATACAGAGGCCAGTGTTTGAACTCTTTGGTGTTACTTTGCTGAAGTGGCAAATAAAACATTTATCCATGAAATGGATAATTCATGAAACAAGCCAAACGTCTCTGTGCTTTCACAAAGGCGGCCGCGCTCTTCTTTTTTCTTTCTTTTTTTTTTTTTTTACTACCATTGTCAGTTGGTGTGTTTTTCTTGACGCGGAGTGCTGCCCGTGTTTGCTCGGCTGCAGTATGCGTCAGTGCCTCTGGGAGCGAGCCTGAGGCCTGGGCCCTGCTGGTTGCCAGGTCACTGGCTGGGCACACCATTCTGACATCGTCAACGGATTCAAACTGAGGCTTTTTCTTCTCTTTTTTTTTGGTGATGACTGTGGTTTTTCTGACAAATGTTAGTTTGAGTAAAGATCTGCAAAGGTGACAGTGTGTGAGCTCCTACGGTAATTACAGTCGAGCAGCTACAAACGCCTCGGAAGAAGAGGTTATTTCTTAACCAGAAGGTCAGGGGTTCGATGCCAGGTTCTGCTAAAGTACATGTTGATTTGTCGTTGGGAAGGAAGCTTTGAACCAAGATTCTGAGTGAATATCTGTGATATGACAAAGGCAAAAAAAAAAAATACTGAGCCTTCATTTTAGCACTTCATTTTGTTTATTTTCCGTTCTTCCCATACATCAGGTGATTTTAACAATTCATATAAAACTTTCCAGGTAAAAAAATCTCTCTAAAAACCATCAAAAATTCAATTTTAAAGGTTCTTGCAAACTTTATTTTTCAAGTAAAATGACTGAAAAAAAAAGACTTCCTAAACCAGTCCAAAGCCCCTCTGGCTTCATGTTATTATATTTTTATTATTAATAATATTTATTTAAACGGCTTCTTTAGGACTTGAAGGTCATGAACCCAGAGTTCTCGAGGATCCCTGTGGATTATAGACAGAAGAACCGATAAGATGTTCTGTGACAGAGTAGAACCATGTTCCGTGTCTAACGTGACCATCTCCACATGGCTGACAGTTGAAGTATTACAGTAGACCGAGACTCTACTCCCACCAGGGTTATCTTTGGGCCAATGAAAACCCAGATGTGATTAGTCACATGAGTTGGTCCACATCATGTGACACCGAGGCTGAATGAGCCAAGCTGAGAAAATATGGTTACAGTTATAAATATTTGTTTTTATTAACAGAAATGTTCCAGTGACGTCTGAGATACAGAACTGTATCGTCTGCTCTGAAATATTGAAACGTTTTCTCCAGTCAGGACATTTTTGTCCTCTTGCCATTTTTTTTTTTTAATATTCATCCTTATCTGCAGTTTTCCTCCCATAGGAAATGAACAGAAACGTTGTATTTCTCTGCGGTTTAAAGTCCAGCTGTTGCTGAATATTTGTCATAGCATTTGTCACCAATCACATTAGGCTGATACTTATATATATTTGAACTCTGTGATTTCAGCAGTGGAGGAGCGTTCTACTGCCTCCTCTGGTCATCGTCCACAACCTCCCCCTGATTTATAGTTTAATACATTTGTGCTGTTGCCATATGGTTCCTCTCTCTCCTGACCCCCCCCTTTACTTCTTCATCCACCTCACCCAGCCTCCCTCACTCCCCCCCCTCCTTACCTCATCTTGGGCCTCTCTCAATCTATAGATACCCCTGCGCTCCCATCTCTCCCTTCCACTTTTTTTTTCTCTTCCCCCTTTTCCTCCCTCCTTCCTGCTCTATTGCCACACCCCCCCCCCCCCCC
>NC_024324.1:8768736-8789939 GCF_000523025.1 Cynoglossus semilaevis | reverse complement strand
ACAGACAGGCGTCATTGATATTCATCCTTTATGGTTAGTCGGTGTCACCCGTGGCCTTGTGGGGTTTAGAGGATGGAGGTGAGAGGGTCAGTAGGACGTGGAGGACGTGGTCAGAAGGCGTGCGTGGACAGTTCTGTCACACTCCCATTAATAACCATCCATGGAGGGGGGGAGGGGGGGTGACAGAGGGGGGAGTGCTCTCTCTCTCTCACATTCCTCTCCTCATAAACAGACGTCAGTCTCAAATCACAAAGATTTTTTTTTTTTCATCTTCTCTGCCACATTCTCCTCCTTATCCCTGGAGATGCTGTTGGGGGGGGGTGTGAGGGGGTGTTTGTGGGCGTGGGGGGGGTGGCATGTTATGGGCATTACTCACATCACAAGTACTGCCGTTCCTCCGCTCTCGCCGGCGTTTTTTCATGATACATATTTGTGATTCTGTGCATGAGGAGAATTTATAGAACATCTGCACCTGGTTAGAACCCAGGGCTGGACGGTGAAGGAAGCAGCTCAACACGGGCCTAATGGGCACAACCATGCCAGGTCAGCATCTGAAAATTCCCACAATCCCCCCCCCCCGCCCGCCCAGAGCGACTGGAGTTAAATTTTTTTTTGGTTTCTCATCAGCCCCAGATTAGAATGTGAAAGTCAGAGTATGAGACAAAACAATAACGTTTGGCTTCGTATTGATCAGTGCAGTGGGGCGTATCATGTGCTTCTCTTTAGCTGAATTATTGATTGCTGAAAGAGGATTTGTGTGTGTTTGAGAGAGAGAGAGAGAGCGTTAGCCTGGTCTGGATATGGGGCTTTTATTTGAGCCCAGGGCAGATGGAAGGGGTGGGTCCACAGACAGGATGTTCCTCTGGTGATTCCTGTCTCTGCTCTTGTCTGATCGGTTGCAGATTTTGGTTTAGTTTTTAGGTTAACTGTCGTTCACATTGGCCTGTTTTCAGCTTTAATGTCAGGTCGTAGAACATCGTGCAGCATCGAACACCTCCAACCCCGGCCTCGGTCGGAGCCCTCGTCCTCCCCTTTGAGCACAATTACAGCACACAGATCAATTATTGTTATTATATGGTGGTGTTGTGTTTCTACCAAATGTGTTCCCTGAGTGGCTGTTGGTCTCACCGTGTGTTTCCGCTCATTTTCCCACAGTGATGGGATTTTTTTTTTCTCTCAGTTCTGTGTTTTGTTACTGCGTAAAATACACGAAAGTGAAAAAGACGTCCACAAACTGCTGTGGTTGTACTTCCAGCAGGCTGCTGTGGTACCAGGACGTACTCTGTTCACCCTTGTGCTCTTAAATACCTTATAGTCGGGGTCATTAAATGTTGGAGATCAGCAAGTTGACAAAAAAAAAACACCGCAAAGACACGCAAGGATTCTGTAACGCAGGCGTGTTTTACTGCGTAACAGCTGATGAGACGTTTTGTCGTCCTCGTCCAGTATATTTTCAACGTCTTTTGTCTCAGGTTGAAGTAGTTTTTGACAGTTTTAGTGACCTTTGTTAAGTTGTCACAGTTGTTGTTTAATTTAATGTAGTGTCATTTTTATTCTTGTCCTGTTTGACTTAAAAGCTTTTAGCCATTTTTAATCTGGCTCCAATTTGACTTGGCTTTTAGCCATTTTTAATCTGGCTCCAAGTTATCTAGCTATAGTTAGCTAATTCTCAGGTTCATTTATCAATTGTTTGAGCTAATATTTAGCCTTCTTGACTGATCTTGTATTTGTAGCCTGACTTTATGTTGCTTCAGGTTAGCTTTCCTCTGAATAGCCTTAGCTCTATCTGCTTAAAAAAATACAGTAAACAAACCATGATTTTTGGCATAATTTTCTTTTTAACTTAACCTATTTAGACCTATATAGAGATTCTGTACACGTGTCATACTTGTGTATATAAATACGGTATATTAGAATCTAACGCCCCCTGTATAAACACAGGGGAACTGTTGATTGGAGGCGATTTGCGCTGCGGTTGTCATATTGAAGCAGGCGATCATCATCTGTGTTCCATTTGGTCCGGTGGAGAACCCAATAAGCTCAGAAGGGCAGGGTGAGGTAGATTTAGCTGCTGCTAATGTCCCGGGCCTTAAATAAACACCAGTCAATAGAAGCCTTTGAGAGGATCTGCACCTTTATCTGACCCTGCCACAGGCACCATTTATACTCCACTTAATTCTTTATAAATGGGAGAAAAGATGGAGGGCACGGAGGTTGCATGCGAGCAAGAAACACAGAGAGAGAGAGGGGTGAGCGTTATGGAGAGGGGGGGGGCGTTTAAAAGCAAGGAAAAGGGTTTGGTTACATTAGGCCGTGTGATCTATTGTGTTACAGAAATAACAACAGAGGCCACGGATCTAAATCCTCCTTTAATGCTGCGACAGATGACACGGAGGAACGGAGGCAGAGACGGATATAGAAAAATAGGTTAAATCAAAGGTAAAATACCAACAAAAAAAAGAGACAAGTTTCATCATCGGTTATCAGTGACATGATAAAGGACGGAGCGAGCAGCTCAGCCTCCGCTGTCTCCACTGATGTGGAAATATTCAGAGGAGTTTATCAAGGAGCTCTTAGCATCCGCGAGCAAATACATATACTTTCCCCATTACATTTAATAAAGCCCGGCCCTGTTTGTGAGTCTGAGCTGATACGCTCTCATTAGCACCAAGACAAGGCGAAGTCCGACTCATTTTCCTACTTGTAATTCTCGATATGTGCTTCACGACTGACTGCTCCAAACAAAATACAGCCGCGGCGTCGCTGTAAATCCTAACTCATCATGTCCTCTCTCTCTAAGCAGGCACAAATTAACAGACTCTTTAGCCCCCACCGTCCTCCCTCCCTCCCTCCCCCCACACGTCTAGCCATAACCTGCCTGTGTTTACGGCAGGGTGACACCGTGTAACCTTTTTATATGCTAAGTGTCAGCCGATGGGGCAAACCACCAGATTTATTTTTTATGTAGAGATATCGTCTGTGCACGTGCATTAGAATGCGTCCACGTACACTGACACGATCTTGGGGAGGGGGCTCGGGGGGGGGGGGTGCTCTTAACCTCTGTCATCCATCAACTGACAACAGACAGCCCTATCTGTACATCCAGCCTGTTGTCTGTTGCCTTTTATTAGCGCTAAGACCTGGCCCTTCACATGATGTCATCCACATCTCATTACAGCGGGCTTTACCAGAGTGGCCTCTGACCGTCCATTTTGATAGAAGAGGATGAGGATGAGGAGGAGGATGAAGGAGTACATTTGAAAGTTAATACTTGCCCTACAAAACATCCAGAAGTAAATACTGCAAGCTCCAGCAGGGGGAGCTCTAAACACACAGTTACAATTTTTAATTTTGAAATCCAATTATAATTTAGTCTCTCTTTTGACAACATCGCTCGTATAGTAAATCTTTGACCTTTGTCTAGAGCTCAGGATAGCATGTCTGCGGATACCAATTAGCATCAGTCTTTTTTTTTTTTGCTAACATCAAAATTACGTTAAAAGTCGCACTATTTCCCAGTTGGACCAGACCCCTGCTCCTGGATTTAAATCTGTTAAATTTATTACAAAATTCACATTATGATTGGATCTTGGATTATATGTCCCGCCTTCTGTTTGACAAACATAACTCTGATTGGCTGTCGTTCTCATTTGTTCATCCTGTTTGCATCAGGAAATCAGGGCTGATACGACAGCTTTTATTAGTTGATAAATGCAAAGAAAAATGACGTCACTGTCATTTATCCCCTACAGAAATGTCCTGTTTCGTTCATTATTTATTTTTGGAAAATTCCCCTACAGAAATGTCCTGTTTTGTTCATTATTTAGTTTTGGAAAATTACTAGTTGATGACATTAACGTTGCGGAGAAAAAACCTAAACTGCATAGCCAGCTACAAATTTTAGCTTAAGTTTGCGAATTACTTCTGATACAAAGACTTGTTAAAGTGAATTACAGCCGGCTGGAGCTGTAAATTCACTGGCATTTAAAAAAGCTGTCTGTATAAATATATTTTACCTTAGCCAGTGGCAGAAACATGGCACACAGGTCTGAGTACAAGACTGTTCAACTGCAGGTCCTTAAATTTATGCTTTAAGTGTGTGTTTGGTCTATCGCTTAAGAGTGAAGGTCTCGAAAGCAGGTCACAGTTTGCTCCTTCTCAACAGGCCCGTGTCCTTGGGCAAGACACTGAACAAAGTACCTGATCACTCACTGGAGGTCGCCGTGAAAAACGGCATCCCAGATAAATGCCTGCAATATAAAAAGATGTGCTTGGTGGTGGAGCCGATGCCCCGGGGATCCTTCTCTCTGAACTCCCCTTCCCCGACCATCTGGAGATAACAGAGCGACTCCAGACTGTGCTGCGGGAAGAAGGAACTCCTACCTGTGCGATGAATTGGGGCATATGGGAAGGCAGTTGTTGTGGGGAGAGGAGTGAGTTTCCTTCAAATGGAAAATGATGGCTTCACACATCACCTTCTGAAGGAGTCGCTTCTAAAAACGGCCCCGGTTCACATTTGTATCCCGTCGGCTCTCCTCTTGACTATTTTTTATTTTTTATTCTTGAACCCCGGTGGTCAGTAATATCTCTGCATCTCCAAAAAATTTACTTCCACATTTTTCTTCACGGCGTCCGTGCGATTAGTCTCCAGCTTCTGTGATGGTGTTGGAGCAGAGATAAAAGACATAAATCTTTATGTTTTCTACATTTTTTTGAAGTGTTCCTACTGAGAGACATAGACTGGAAGAGAAGGCATAAAGGGAGACGGAGGCAGACGGACAGATTTAGGGGCAGATAAAAGAAGACACATTATGTGTCCTTCAGAAATCCAGCGACTCCACAGGCTCCTCCACCTACACCAGCTCTTCCCCACGCTCTCCCTGTCTTGTTTTACTCGCTCTTCTTTGTGTAACATATCTACTTGGCGCCGCGTTCTCCGACCCGCTGCTTTATTCCTCCGTTTCCTCTTGGCCTGGACTTTTTCTGCTCTTTGTTTTATGGTTCACTACAGTGAGGAATTTGTCCCTTTGCCATTTTTCGAACACTGGCGTATCCTTTTTAGTTTTGCCAAGATCGCCTTCGTTTTTTTTTTTCTTTTTTTCCCTCAAACCTCTCTTTTATGTATGCAGTTATTCTCTTCTATTCTGTCTAGCTTTTGCATACCTTTTTGCATTTTTTTTTCTCCCAGCAACCCCTGCTGTCTGCTGGCCATGATGTCCTGCCATCTGTGCAGGACACGACCAGTGGCTCAGGATACTGTTCCCTTAAATACGTGCTGAAATAAAATGAGGAATAAAATCAAAGTCAGTAACGCAGTCTTTTTATGATTGTGTTTGCACAGAATGAGAACAAAATACTTTTTTGTTCTACAATGTGACAAAAATGAGTTGTTATGGAGCAATTCATGAAAACAGAAAAAAATCTCCAGTATAAAAATAAAACACACTTAAATTTTACGATTCAGTTTGGCTCCCAGTAATTTTCCAAACAGAATGAAAATATTTAACAAAGCGCTGAAAAAAAAACAAAACACTGGAATCAGAGTTGGACGTTTTATGTTTTATGACCTGCATTTTTGAGATTTGGAGAGGTTATTTAATCCATGATTATCTGATGGAATATCGCCAAGAGAAACTGACTATTGCAGGTCGGTGTGTTCACGTTCACTGCAGCTGTTTTCAAAGGACAGCAGGCGATGATCAAACACCTCCTTTGATTCTACACCTAAAGACCAGAGAAGAAAACTTCAAGTGTTTACGCATTCTCCGAGTCTATCATGTGTTTTTTTTTGTTTTTTTTATCAGACTAAACTAAAATCCAGGGCTTTGAACCCCCTGGTACTCTGGTGTTCTTTGGTTCTTCGTACTCCGGGGCTGAGTGGCTGTGAGTCACGGTGGCAAATGCTAAAGAAGGTGAAGCAACTGCACCCTGTGGGAGGCAGAGAGTGACACAGTGGGTCAGTGAAGGGCTTTTTTGTGTGTAACTGAAGCTCACAGTGTCTGCTGTCCTGCCTTTGGTTGGCCGGTCCACGGGAAGCATGCTCAGGTTGCTGGAACTACAGCAGCAGCAGCATCAGCAGCAGCATCAGCAGAACAGTGGAAGGGGAGGTGGAGGTGGAGGTGGAGTAGATGGCAGCTTGACTCTCGTTCCCTGACTCAGACTCGGCTGAGGTAATTGCTCCTGCATTTTTAATAAGTGGTTGCTGCGTACACTTTAAGCAGCAGCAGCAGCAGCACTAAAGTATCTCCTGTATGGCAGCCCTGCAGGAGATTTGCTTTGTCGGGCCCTAAATGTTTTCTATAATATTCAGACCTGCTCTGAAGGTGATGTATTAATAATATATGTGATAACTGTGAAATTATTTTTCATGACAAATCAAACGTTTTTCTCTAAAAACACAAAATTGTAGCCAAAAAAAAATGACATTATTGCAGTTGATAAAAAGTTTGTCTTGTCATAGCAGATCTCACTACTAATGTCGTATGTCGTGTACTTCAAATACATGTAGTTACTTGAGAGGGATTTGCATTTTCATTGTCACAGTGATGGTGAAAATGACCTTCAATCTTCACCTCAGATATTTTTAAAAAAACCTGAAGGAAACAGACACCACCAGCATCAGACATGTCGTAGCAGTGAAACCCTACCACAGTGAGCCCCCCCCCAACCACCCTACTATGAAAAACATAAACCCATGCCTGTAACACCGAGTGTACGCGGCTGCATTAGTGACGGCAGGTTCAGTGAAAACACTGTGTCACGCACAGTTGGAGAAATAGCTCCGTAAAAAGCCAATCCTGCCATGAATGAGGATAAGCAAATAGGCATGAGCACTTGAATGGCTGCCAGTCCTGTCACATTCCCCTCTTACCCGGCCACAATGAGCTCCTATACAAATAAGGATACGTGCACCAATTTAGCACAGCAGATGAACCTTGCGAAGCCTTGTCGAGCAAGTGGGGGGATTACCGCGAGCAAACAGGCCTTTCTGCCGGCTTTATTTGAGTTAAATGACTCGAGCCACCCTCTTAGATTTAGCCTGAATGGCTTCTTTGGCAGAGTCTTTCACCGCCGCCGCTGCCGCCGCTGCTGCTGTATGCCAGTTATAAATCACACATGCTCACACACACGTCTGACTCCACTTAACATTTCAAGTGAATCTCACTGCCGCGTCTATCCCAGCCACCGTATGGAACACATTTGATTCAGGGTGAGCCGTCTGTGCAGCCAAGTGAAATTCAAGATCCAGACATGAATCGAGAATTTTTTTTTTTTGCATTCTGCTTAACTCTACCACACACACACACACACACTCAGACACTCACACAGACACACACACACACATTCTGTGCACTTGCTGCACATTACTTCACGCTGCATGACAGGCGTGATAGGTTTACAGCTAGAATTTGCTTCAGTCACTAGAACGGATCGTGCAATTAGCAGAAATGAGTACACATCACGCCACGGCTTCACTCAGCAGACATTAATCACTTGAATAACAACTGTAGACTTAAGCGAATGACTTGATGGTTTGGCAGGAGCCTAAACACTTGGAAATCAGTCGCTGGACTAACATGGCTGTGCGCAATGTTCATTTGTTTTATTGAGGGCCTGCGTGGGTACAAGGCTACGTATGGCCTCCGAACACGGGCGGAGGTTCATACATACGTCATCATACGTATGAAAACTGTTGGTGGGAATTTTCTGTCATGCCCCCCCTCTCTGGGACAGAAATGTTTTCATGCCCCCTCCGACCCATAGCACAGACACCGACGTGTGTGCATTACTCAGTATGTGGAAAAACACTGACGAGGGCACGTGGGCGGCATGAATTAGACGGCAAGGACACTGATCCGGTGAGCTAACCCAGCCTGGGAAGAGTCTCTCCGACCAGGATAAATGAAGAAGACCGCGGCGGACGGAGCCGTCGGCACGGCGGAGCTCGATTGGAGGAGAGATTATTATTCTTCGGTGGTAATTAGTAGCACATAAACAGCCAGAGGCAACATCATTTTAGAAAATGTGCCTTTGTGATACGTGGTCTCCGTACAACAGGCCTGTTCTCGTCGCTCTTCAATAGTTAATCATGTTGCCTCCAGGACGTCCCCCGTGCGCTCACACAGAGGGTGAGGAGCCGGCGTACGGCAGATGAAGTTGGTCTGACGATGGACACACATCACTGGTCTCCTGCTGTACTGTCCAAACATCGGACAAACCCTTTGATTGAGGTTCGTCATTGTTAAAGGTTCCATAGTGCGGTTAGCATGTCTGCCTCGAGAGCAGAGATCATTGTTAAAGGTTAGCATGTCTGCCTCGAGAGCAGAGAGTCCTGGGTTTGATTCCCAGAGGAACCACACGCTTGATTGTTAATCCTCCTCCTGTAAGTCGCTTCGGATAAAAGTGTCTGCTAAAAGCATTAATGTGAATGATTCACCGCAGAAACAGACCAACAAAGACGAGAATATTTAGATGCTGAAGATCTATTAAAATTTTTTAAATCAAAGAAATGGGTATTGTAACAAAATGGTACGTTGCGACAGGATTGGCAATCAAAGAATTATATTACTTATATCTGACTAATCCCCCTGCTGTCCAGATCGGCTCACTACATCAAAATAACCGGGGACATCTGAGCAGCCTGAGATTTAAACCTTCGTATTTAAGGTTTCTGTGCCTTTTAAATACAGATTTCAACCTCACTGAATGGGTTTCTGCATTAACAGAGACCAAACCAGCCCCTTCCCAGTGCTGAGTGTATGCAAATGTTTGCATGTGAGTACTTTTACAGTTGATGAATACTAATGTTTTCACTTTTCTTGTAGTTTTCTGTCCTTGGGCCTTTATTGAAAATGTTAAAATAAATAAATAAATACATACAGGAAGCCTTGAAAAACACTTACTTCCTAATTCCCTGTCTCCTCTCCTTCTCCCTCTCATTAGCTGCGTTGAGCGCCCCCATGGAAAACTTGTATCCATTATTTATTTCTAGCCCCCAAAAACAACAGCTGCACGCTTGTGTAACTGCCATATGTTAGGCTTCTCCCAACATATTGGGGCGATTCAAGCCGCGGAGGGAAACTTTCCACCGACCGACCCGCAGAGATCTGTAGCTGAACTTGGATTACTTCACAAACTCATTTTTCTCTGTATCGATAGAAAGAAAGAAAAAAAACGATGTAAACTTTCTTCAACAGAGGTAGAAAAAAACCCAGACTCTGTAGAGTAATTAACAACAATAACAGCACGGAGCCAAGTCTTTTCAGATGCTCCTCACCCACTGGACTATCAGAGAGAGGGGAGAAAGGGTCACATTAGGATTCAGCCGATAAAGCAATAAACCCTTGTAGTAGCTGCAGTCGGCGCCATTCAGAGCAGATTTTGTGTCCTCAGCACTTTGGGCCTGCAATTAATCACTAAGCTGACATTACACTCCCTGCGAACGTTGGATAAACACCGTGGAAGCGGCCAGACCCCGTCCTCCGCTGCCACACAGGGCCGCTGTAATCTGGCGGACAACTGTTGACACTTTCAGAAATGTTGAGGAATTCTGTGCTGCTCCGGTTCTGGAGACTTCCTGCGGTGAGCCGGGAGGATGAGCCGACTTAGTCGGTGGCTCCAACAGCCAATCGGAGCCTGCGGCGGGCGAGCCCTGCTCTGTCACCCTCCCAGTCTGGGGCTGGTGGAGCGTGGTCGCCTCTCACGGCTGATATGTGGCAGCATTAACTTGTGTGTCGCATCTGTTTAACCCCTGAGTGTATTTACGTGTGTGTGTGTGTGTGTGTGTACATGGGGGTTGCGCCAGAGGTTTGGGGGGTGGGGGGAGTGGCGGGGGGCCTGCTCTGTCACCCTCCCAGTCTGGGGCTGGTGGAGCGTGGTCGCCTCTCACGGCTGATATGTGGCAGCATTAACTTGTGTGTCGCATCTGTTTAACCCCTGAGTGTATTTACGTGTGTGTGTGTGTGTGTGTGTGTACATGGCAGTTGCCACAGTGATTTGTGGAACGGGAAGCCTCTGGGCCTGTCGAGGCTTCATTAGGATGACTGCTGGCTCTGTGTGCTCCCATTGTTACCATAGCAATAGTTGCCAATAGTGTTTGCTTACCCAGCCCATTGTTTCACAGCAGGTCGGACCAGGTTACTGTAAGGATTGTACCGTAACGCAGCGGCTTAACTCTGGTTGGCAGACGCCTTTCGATTGGTCCGCAACAACACAGCACGTCGTCATCATTTTCACCTTCTTTTTAATATTATTTATATAGAAAATAAGTTGTTGTTAAAATGTCAAAATCCTGATCCTGGACTAGGATTTGAATTTATTAGTGATCCAAGTGATGCACCTAGACATATATATATATGCACATATATATAAATATATATATTTGTATGTATGTTTGTCATTTGTTGCAGGGGGTAATGAGGAAGGCAGTTCAGCTAATCGACCTGTTGTAATCAGAGCTCGTTGATGTGGGAGTCGAACGTCTTCCAGTGAAGGATCAGGATTCGTCAACCACTGAAGCCCAGATTCACTGACTCATGAGCAGAAATATCAGTTTGAGCGGAAACATGAGGCAGCGGGACCTTTATCGTTGAGAAGGAAGGGAGTTTTTTTTTTTTTGGGGGGGGGGGGGGGTAATGAGGAAGGGTGGGAGTCTGTTTGAGTTCACAGAGTTCACTGGAAGGGACTGACACTCAGCTTCCTCTCCTGCAACCTCTCTTTCTCCCTCTCCTCTCTGCTGGCTGATCTAAATAATTTATCTCATATAATTTATCTCTTACTCACACACACACACACACACACCTCATGGGGGTTAGATCCTGGGGCTGGTGTAGGGTGATCAAGCTGGAATCTGCACAGAGAGAAACCTGATAGTCGACCTCTGTGCCAAACACATGAGGTCACCCTGAGTGACTGGCCCTGCCTGCCTGCCTGCCTCTGCTCCATCTCTGCCTCTAGATTCAACCTCTCTGTCACTGAAAAATTACGAAAAGATGCTAAAGTAGTTGCTAGTTAGCTGCGTGTTCGGCTAAAGCAGGACAAAAGCTGCTGTTGTTTAAAAATGCCACTGCAGGAACCAGGAAAATCTGCTGGTTATTTCTGCTGTGGTCTGTTCAGAATGACATCACCTCAGCGGAGGTTTCAGATTGTTGTCTGATTGTTGTCTGATTGTTGTCCGTTGGCAGGGCTGTAGGATGTCATGACATTAACTTTACAATAGGAAAAGTCGAGTAAGTGATGAGAGAAAAACAGGAGTCACCTTTGGCTCCACCCAGGCCTTACCTACAGTAACTAACCTCCACCTTCATTGACTTGGTGGTGACTGGGTGGATGAGGAATGTTGGGCATCATTAAAGGTTGGTGTTCTGCACAGGGCTTCAAATCCAGGCTGTTTGGATGGAAGCTCTGGTGTTTCAGAATATCAGATCCAGATCCTGTGAATTCCTAGAATTAAAACCTAGATATTATCTCCAGATCCAGATCCTGTGAATTCCATCCTCGTGCCCTTTGAGATCCTAGAATTAAAACCTAGATATTATCTCCTTACATTGGTTGCCCTGGGTTTGTCGTTTCAGTTTTCAGGAAGCCGTGATGTCACGTCTCTGCCTTTAGTTGTTGTTTGTTTGTATGAGTTAGCACTTGACACTGATACACGTCCACCCTTACCTCGGGGTCTCACATATTTATATATGACATATTTGACTTCTATGAAGAAAATTCCCAGTGTCTATTTTTAGCAGATCTATGTTGATGTTCTCAGCCATCGGGGAATCATTACAAATAGTGTTTCACACTTTAAAAAAAACAAACAAAAGGATTCAGTGACTAAAAAAAGTAAATGTGGAAATGCTGGAGGTCTGACCACAACTTTATGGATCACTCGTTGTTTTTAGGGCGTTTGGGATCCTATTTGTAGCCTGTTATATAGTGTGAAAAACAATACGCTCTGCAGGCTCTAGGAGTTGATGGCCATGAGTGGTGGGAGTCTTAAAATGGAAAATGTGTAGCAACTCTAAGCTCCTGGGACTCGTCTTTTATCCTGAGCAGCTCTTTGAAATACCCACCCAAACCCAAACAATGCTGTCGACTCAAAGCGCTGGTCTCAGAACGACCCTAAACATGTGCGCTTTAGATCCCGGCTCCTGTTCTGTTGTCACACAAGCATCCAACATGGACACCTGCATTTGATCAGTCCACACACACACACACTCTGGTTGATCTTTACAGCTTTTTCAGAACAACATCCTTCCCCGTGGTCACAGCAGCATAAACCCAACCTCACCCCACCACCAAAGTAAGGTTCTGATAACTGGATTATCACTGAGGAAGTATCAATACTAGCAGTGGTCCTTAATGAGATACAAAAACAAACACACACACACACACAGCCTCCCCCTCTAGACACCGACGCCACCTCTGACTCTCACGCATCTCATGTTCTCTCCCCCCTGCCCCCCCCCCCTCCCCGTATTATGTTAAAGTGGACATGCGTAACTGCGTAGCTGGCGTGGTTTGTTGTTTTTGTTGGCGGTTGTCAACCGCCCCCACGGTGTCTCCGGCTACAACGATCATTGTTGCAGGAACCACAAATCTTCATCACGGTTTTCACAAATACGCTCCTTCTGTGAGGTCCTACTGTCGAGAGAGGCAGTGAGAGGGTGAGGGAGGGCAGAACGTGTATCATTAGCCCGGGGTGTGTTTTTGCTATTAAAGCTAAGAATCTGGACGTCTGTCCACCGTCCAGATTTCTTTGTGTAAAGTATACTGTAGTACTACTACATATTTATAAAGCAGTACAAAAATAAACTTTAGGTATTATATATTTATTGTTGTTCAATCTGTTGTGCTAAAGAAGAAAAAAATACTACATGATGGTGATAAACAAATTCCAGCAAAATAGTATTCTGTATGTAGTATTTAAGTACAGAGTTTTTTCATTACTACGTCATTTTGCTGTTAGCAATCAAGCTAAAAATATTGAGTGTGAAGGATAAAATAGCTTTAATCTCTATTTTCGGTCATGACGACTATTTGCTAACATCGTCATCTCTTTGTCATCGCAGTTGAGCTCAGTTTGGTCCAGTCACGGGGAGCTATTGCTAACAGAGGCTAAAGAGCCAAGTGTGGCCCAGGAGCCAGAGGTTGCAGACCCCTGACCCACTGTAGAGTCTTGAAGTATTCCAGATACAGACTTAATGAATGAACTGATGCTAACGGTGGTTTATTTGTACAGGTTTACACCAAGTTCCACTGAAGTAGATATTGATCTCCATATCAATACATTTCCATGTTGTCCATTATTTAAACCCCGACACTGTTTGGGTGGTAAAGAGGAAATACACTGAAACCTACACTTTGACTAAGGTCCAAATCAAAGCCATTAGGACCTTGAACTAAAACACTATAATGACATTGTAGCTGCCAGTACCGCGTCGCTGAAACATCGAGTACCAGCAGTAATTAACATTCACTTTTCTGTTTCCCCAAGAGTCACAAAGCAAAAGTCAATACCAGACCTGCTGCCTGGTGTCTGCCTTTCTTTTCCTGCTTGTAAGCATGAAATTTCCGAAGGACGTGTTACTGCGTTTCTACCCCGAATAACCTTCCTGCTGGAACCGCCTTGCCAAGTCATTCAGCGCTGGCTGGCTGCGGTGGCCGGCTGACTCTATATGGTTCGTGCATCTGTAGGCACATGGCGTTCCTGTCGGGGCTCCGCGGCGGTCAGGTTTCCAAACAGTGTGTTGAAGTTTTACCATCAGACCCGGAGCCTATAGAGCTGCTAAAACAGTTCGCGGTCAACCACGGAATGTGTGTAAAAAAACTGCAAATGTCGGTGTAGGATGTGTGTGTATTTACATACACTGATTTTGTTTTTTTTTTTACCCACAGTTTTGACAGTGTGGTTGATCTTTATCTTAAACATTGTTATTTTCAGAGCTTTATTTTAAGGTACATAACCACAGCGTGAGTGTCTTTCCCGCTGCTTCCAGGACCTTGATTTGGACTGTTGACTATTAAAGCTGCCATTTTAATGTCATAGTCACCAGACTTTTTTTTTTTAACACAATTTTTCAAACATAACTTTTGTGTAAAATTCCATTTTATTTTCCTCAGTGCCTTCCTTCTTTCTTCTCTCCCCCCGTAGAGACTTTGGTTTGTGTTGTGAGTTAGAACAGGTTGAGTTAATGGAGAACGTCAAAGCAGCTTGTAGCGCTGCCTGGGCTCTGACCCTCAGAGATTGTGGAGTGACCTTAGTGCCGCTGCCGTGAGCCTGCAGTTAGAATCCAATCTCCTGGCTGGGATATGATGCATGTTTTAGCGGTCCACTTTGATAACTTTGCCCCCTCCCTGCCTCCCTCCAAGTGTCTATCATCCCTCTAATGGAACCTGGTTTGTTTTCACCAGTGATGACCGAGGTGAGGAAGGTTCCACCGCTCGCTGGAGGCTGCTGCACATTTGTGTAATCACAGCAGACCTCCTCTGGCCCCGCGCTGTACCTCGGTGGAGACAGGAAATTGGGCTTTAATTTTTATTTATTTTTTTCACTTTCTTGGTAAAATGAACACATTTATACATATGAAAAGCAAACGACTGTCGGATGGGGTTTTTAAAATTATTATTTGTGAGACTGGATGAGGAGACTAAGCCGTTACAATACGAACGATAGCCGCTACGATACTAGCAATAGCATAAAAATATGGTAGCTTTCTAGCATAAAATCATATGAATAAATACAACATTACGTTAACATTATTTAAAATTTTAAATTCTTGCCTATTTTATTTAATTATTAGCAAATTTGCTCCAATACTTGATAACACTGTTAAAGATATTCAAGCACTACCTCATCCATGATATCTGTTCAATAAATTGTCATAAAATAATATTTTTTATTGTGCACTGGAATCAGCAAAGTCAAATTGAACATTTGTCTTTAGCTAAATGCTAACGCACATTAAGAGTGAACTGAATGAGTCATCAAAGACAGTCTTCTTAGCTTCTGGGAGATGAAAGAGTCATCAAAGACAGTCTTCTTAGCTTCATTTTGTTCCCTTTCTTTTCCAACATTGACTCTCCCTACTGGTGGTCACTGTGTGAATTACACCATCGACCCCATGTCCCCCATCCAGATACTGGATTGTCATTTTAACTATGGTGCAGGATGAAGCTGAAGGTATTTGGGGGGTGGGGGGGTGAAGGTGTGCAGGACAGAGAGAGGCTTCAGAGTGAACTGTCAGCAGACTTTGAAGGTGTGAAGCCTCGGACCAAGGTCGCCTTTTAACTCCTGTGGCCTTGACTTTGTCTTTTTTCATTGTCATGTAGACTCTGTGTTTCCACTCTGATCAGCTGTTTCTTCTTCTTTTTTTTTTTTTTACTGACCAACCATTCTCCTCTGCCTCAGTGAAGGTGAAGCAGCATGAAAAATAGACAAACAAACCATAACCACCATCACAGTCGGCCCAACTTTTTCTACTTCTCTCTAATCTTCCGCTCACTTTTTTATATAATGGTGGTTGTTTTTCAATCCGTTTCAGCCCTGACAGCCGCGGCCTGATGGGACTGTGAGCGACTGTCATTTTCATAATCAGGCGATCAGTAGATTGTTTTTTTTTTTTGTATGATTAGTTGACTATCAATTTATTTCATAAATTACAGCATTTTTTTTAAATGTCAGTTTTAGTGATGGTTTTTCAACTTCCAACCATTGGTCGATTATTACAAAAAAAAAATTGTTTCTCATGAAGTTGTAAAATTTTGAATGAATTGACTTTGAGGTTTGAGGTTTTTGTCTCTGGATAAAACACCAATCAGTGTTAAAGATTTTAATCCCACAAAGTCAGGCTTTTGTCAGGTAGTAGTTTGACCCTTGACCTTGGCAATGAAGCTGATCACTTTTCAGTGTAATTAACAATGACCAGCGGTTCCTGCTCTGTGTGATCCAGCTCTGGACCTGGACTTGGACTGAAAACACAGCCTGTGTTCATTAATCCTCTCCATTCTTTGCTGATTCGCGTTTGTAATCATCAGATTACAGATAATTACGGGGGGTTTCTGCACGAAGAGAGCGAAGGAGAGGAGGTGAAAAATAAAAAGACGATAAAAGATAAACGGAGAAGGTAAAGCAGGGTGTTGGATTACCAGCTGCAACAGAGGCTACCCTCAACACCCACCACTTCATTCCTGCCGCCCGGTTTATTGCTCGCTGCTAGCTGAGGCAATGAGGTGCTGTGAACCTTGAGCTCATGTCTATATAGTAGGTCCTGGGCTTAAACCACGTTCACGTGTGTGTGTGTGTGTATGTGTGTGTCACCAGTTAATGTTCTCAGGACCATCACCTCGTCATAAATACTCTAAGTCTTTGACTCGGCGCCAATGGGCCGTAAGTCGTCAGGAATGACAGCCACGCTGTGAAATTAGGTGCCTATCAAATTGTGACTCCTGGCCATTGTCACTGCTTAAGATGTATGAGACACGGGGGGGGGGGCCTCCGCCCTTCAACACCCTCTTCTCCCCCCCATCAAGCATACTGGATGGTGCTAAAATAATGCATAAATAATTGGTTGCATTTTCCCTTTTTTTTTTTTTTCTGCCGCTGCGCTGGCTAATGTAGCAGAATCTTCAACTAAAAAAAGAAGTCATTGGAGGGTGAGGACGGGGGAGAGATTGTTTTATGTGAATGACCCCCCCCCCTCTCTCTCTCTCTCTTTCTCTCGCTCTCTGTCTTTCTCACTGAATTGAAATAATTTGGAGCGTTTAGGACAGGACTGGGACTGCGCAGAGAAGAATATATGTGGATATTGTGGCGCGGCGGGGCTTTTAAGTGTGTTGTGATTTCGTTATTTATTGTTTTGCTGCGGGGAACAGGGCGAGCGGCGAACGCTGCTCCCTCAGATGTCTTTAAATAGAGATCCTGACTGCCTACTTGCCTGCTCGCCTGCATTCAGAAATGACCGGCTCAATCTCTTTTTGGTAATATACATTAGCCATGGTCGGCGTTTGTCACCGGGAATAGCTTAAGTGCCCTTTAGCTGACATTAGACTCTGTGTTTCCTCCTCTGTTGCTCCCTCGTTTCTGGAAAAAACCACAGGGCGGAAATAGTTTGCTCACACAACAGCTGCGATTCTGCTCATTATTCCAGTGAAAATTTCCTGTTTAGAGGAGGAAACGCATTCACGGCCACGTCTAATACAAGCCTAAGTAAAGATGTTGCCTGGAAATTATTTTCTTTACTGTCTTTTATGAGCCTCCACGGTGCATTGCTTGAAAAAAAAAAAATATTTTTTTTTATTTCTCCCCAGAGGTTTGACGAAGCAGCATTTTCCACAGTCACAGAGAAAACTATGCAGCGGGCTGAGTGTCGGATGTTTTTATTTAAATCTGTTGTTCCTTTGGCTCCAGACAAAATGTCATATCAACAACAAATTTACAAAAAAAAAAATACACACACATTTGCATTAAATACAACACAATATCAAGCACACACTTTAGTCCCTGTGCAGTTTTCCCTGAAAGAATAAGACAGAATCTGCCAGCGAGTGACTTTTGTTGTCGCTAATCAAAGTTTGGCTCCGTCTTTTGTCTAAAATTAGCTGCGGTCTGGTAAAAATAGACTCTTTTGTGTTGAGTAAGATTTAGTCTTGTCAAACTTATCAAGACTTCTTTGTTTTCTTCTTCTTTTCAACTGAATACATGTTGTCTCTTTGTTTTTTCTGCTGCTGCCCTCAAACCACAATGACTAAGTCATAAATTAGACCTCAAACTCCCGCGGTGAGTTTTCAGACAAGTGGAAAGCAAATTTTTCTGTAGTGTTTTGCGTAAATCATTGACAATGGACGGTTTTTAAGCAGGCCAAAAAAATAAATAAAAAATCGAATAAATAAAATAAAATACAACTTCCTGTCCTGAAGCAGTTAGCATTGTTAGCTTAGTCCAAGATCAACCAGTGTAAACTGTAGGAATGATGTGTAATTCTGTACTGTCTTTCCAGCTAACATCGGAAAATGATCAGAAATGTTTGAAGAGAATGTTTTTTTTTTTCAATTTATTTTAAATATTAGTTATAGAACAGTGATTTCACTTTTTAATTTGCGCCAATTCTTTATTTATTCCTGCTCCGCATCATTGACACTTTTAACAAAAGAAATTTAACCTTTTTTTTTTTTAATAGACACTCCTTTATATTTCTGAAATATTCCCTTGAATCGTTGCACGTTTTAACGTTAAGCTTCGTTTTCTTGAATCAATAAACAGCTTCATGAGTTATATGACAGTTTGTGAAAACTCTACCTGCTCCGATGGCTTTGTTGAATGTTAAATCCGAGGCGCCCTTGGGACGTGGAACAGCCTGCTGCTCATTAATTATGCATTTCAGATACTTCAGTGTGAAATGAAGGAATGGCTCCCTGCTCTGGCCGGAGGACAGTGTTCTGTGTGTGGTACCCCTCCACGTCTTGTCATTTGCTGAAAGTATAATTTTTTGCTGCTCTCAAACAGCACGAGGGCTCATTGTGATGGTAATGACCCGTCCAAGTTCCGCGGGCAGAGCCCTTCATACTCTGGCCCACAATGACTCCGCTGTCTTGGTATTTAAGAGGTGGTCTGCTGCTGGCAGACGTCCGAGCCCAGGAGTTTCCTGTTCATGTGGTAATCTGTGCCACGGTACAATCGAGCGAGAGCGGCTCCTCTTGGAGCCCAGCCTCGCACATTGACGGGGAGAATGGAGGGGCCACACACGGCAACAATGGGAGTGCATCGCTATCAGCTCATGAAAAGTCTCCATTGGAGGGTAAATAAATAGTTTAGAAATCTTTTGAGTTAGCACAATAGAGCAGACCACCGCCGATCCCCGCCTTTGATGTCTCCTTACAATTTGTGCTGCTTTATGAAAATGTAATGTTACCTCAAAAGAAGTAAAAAAAAAAAAAAAAAAAGGACAGAGTGTATAAACTCAAATGAGGATTTTTTTTCTTTCGCTCATGAAAGAGAAACGTGTGTTGGCAGTGAATTGGATTTAAAAAAAAAAAACTAAAAGAAAAAGGAAAGGGGATTGTTAGTGTCTTGTGAGATTTAATTTTAACAAGAAGTAAAGGAGAATTGTGCGATTCATTAGCCAGCAGAGGATTCCAGCAGAAAAGCCTCACGCTCCAGTCGCTGTTTCTCAATTTCTTGCAAAAGTGTGCGCAGTAGACTCGAGGGTGTCATCGTAAAGAAGAGTGGAATGCAAAATAGTGAAATCTAAAATAGTCTTTTGAAGTAACCCATGCAGGGGGAAAAGGCTCCAAAGTGGTTAGGAGTGCAGTCGTGTAATTTCGGATCGCCACGGGGAGAATTACTACCCCCCTGTGTTTGATTCATAAAGTGGTTTGAATGGATAGCTGATCCGGGGCGATTTCATATCATTCTGTTTTTTTTTTTTTATGAAATGAAATTTATGGCGATCCCAGGTTCTTGTTGACGCTAAAATAACCTCCTTAGGACCTGGAGGAAAAGATACTGTACATCAGATACCACTGAGCGGCAGGAAGCAGCTTTTCACCAGTTTATTTTTAACAACGTCAGTGAGGAAACCTAAGAACTGAACGCGAACCTTGACCGTCTTGCGTGAAGGAAAACAGAAAGAACAAGTTTTCCCTCCGTAGACACAGAAGGACCGATAGCATCTGCGCCGGATCGGTTCTAACCTGCCTGAACCCAGATGGCCTGTGTTTATCTGCGCTCGCTCCTGCGCTCCGCTCCGTGTCCAAACGTCACGTGCATTAAAGTCGAGGAGAGCGCGGCAGGCCACAGTCACTGAGGCAAAGAGGAAACACTATCCACCATTACACTCACCTGTTCCACAGCAGTGTGACTTATCTCATGAATAAATCACCACCTCCAAGGTCTCCACAGCTCCAGTATTACACCTTTTGCTTTTTTGGCAGACTTCTTCCTCCTCCATCCATCTATTCTGTCTGTTACCACTTTTTTTTTCCCTCTTACACCTCCTGCTGTAACCGTCCAGCGAGGAGCGCTGCCTTTATTTATCACACAATCGTGGCACTTTTGAACAAAGCTCCACACCTGCACTGATTGAACTCTGTCTGTGAGAGTTGTGAAACACAGATCATCCCCCACTTTGGCATTGACAGCCGGGGGTCGGTTTGACCAGAGGAGGCCTGGCTCGGCTCGGCTCCTGTAAATCACAGGGAGACGCGTGTTGAAGGAGGCGCTACCTCAGTGGTCCTGCCTGTTGGCCAACAGGAATTACTCTGCTGCAACGTCGCTGGATAAATAAATGAAACAAAGAGTGGGTGAAGAAAGTCGAGTGATGAAGGAATTTTAGATGATTTTTTTATCTGACATGTCCAGGTGCAGAGGTTGGGATTTTTTCATCATAGTTGCAGTGATACATGGTTTGGTTGAATGTTATTGTTAAGCATTTATGAACAATAGTTCTATTTTAAAAAAGGATAACATTTGAACACACGACATACCAATTTATAAGGCTGTTATATTTAAAAAAGAAAACGGAGTAAAAAGTCCTTTTTTCCCTGTATTTCAGTACAAACACTGGGCTGTAAAGCGGAAACAGAAAAGTTCACGTTGAGCGTCTTTACAAACAGACTGGACTAGAAATACAACTACTCCTGTTCTGTCATATTACTCTATTATATATTATATTATCTGGACTGTTTTCCTTGCTTGCTAACAGCAAAACCTCCGTTTTATTTAAGCAGAGGTGTGATCTATAAATCTTTGCTGTGTTCTGCAGTAAATACTTGAGACTTTTGGTGTTTTAGAGTAGAGTTTTAACTCTGCAATTTCAACTTTAAAACAAAATCGACAAGGTTTATAACCAGTCGTCTCAGAAGAATATAAGAAAAAAAAATAGAGCATTATGTCCCGAGAAATGGAACGAAAAAAGAATTTTCTTTTTTTTTTTGTGATTTGCTGCAAAAGCCAAAACATCTGTTGTAAAATGTCTCGGACGTGTCGCAGATGTGTCCAGAGGATGATGTCACAGCACCTCAGTATACAACCTTATGTTCAGGACTTTGGCTCAGTGGAAGGGTTGAAGGCCGGCTGGGATTGAACCTTACTGTATGTTGACGTTGGGTAAAACAACCCACCGCGGAGCCTGGTGTCTGTCTGCAGCACGGCTGCAGGAGAACACGGATACAGAGGAGTTTTTGTGTTGAGTAATGCTGCTACTCCTTCGGGGGGG
>NC_024324.1:8761648-8768649 GCF_000523025.1 Cynoglossus semilaevis | reverse complement strand
GAAAAAAAAAGACACTGAGCAGAGTGAGATGAGAGGATGGGGAGCAGGAAGGAGAAATGGAGGACATGCAGTCGGGGGATTGGGATGGATTTAGGGATTGACTGAAGGGATTGGAGGAGGATGGATGGAGGAGCAACACTAGGACGGGATCAGTTACTGAGGGGGGGGGGTGGAGGGGAGGGGGGGGTGAGGTGAAAACAGTAGGTAAGAGGGAGCGTGCTCCTCTGTGCAGGTGTCAGCGTTGGTTCAGATCTTGGACTGACGACAGAGTGTTCTCTGAGTTCAGTAAATAAATGGGATCCTGAACCACGTCATCCATTATTGAAATGCTGAATTCTGGGAGAAAAAGGCCAAATATATATGTATATATCTCATCCGGGGCAACAATGATGTGACTGAGGCAGAAAAGGTGGCGTTTGTCAGAGACGCTCCGTGGCTGAATGGAGTTTGGGGCCAAAAAGAGCTTCATTTTAAAGTCTGTTTCATTGGCCCTGACTAAAGGTGAAGACATTATTCTGAACTAGAGTCTGTGATTAGATAAACTCTGAAGAGGAAATGTTAATTTCATTATTAATTCATTTTATCTTTAATTAGGAGCCACTGGTGTTTTCTCATCAATTTTATTTTATTTATTTATTTATTTTCACCTCCAAAACATCCATTCACTTTGGTAATCTGTGATTACTCATTCTACTGGAGTTCTTCTGCACTGATGTTCATGTTCAATCTGAAAAAAACTAAAATGTTCTTCAAATTAGTAGAAATATTTCTCCGGCTACTTAATTTTCCATTTTCTATTTATTAATTTATTTTCCTTTTTTCTTTTTTTTTTCCCCAATTCTTTTAACGTCATCTATTCCTCCACATTGAGTTATGTCACGGTGCATTAGCATTTCTGCTAAACATTAATAGTATTGTGATGCTCCTGCAGACAAATTGATGTCACAAACTTTAACTTTAGCAAAGAACGATCTACCGGCCTGCAGTACCTCAGTGCTCCTGTAGAAGGAGTTAGTGTTTACTCTGTCCCCCGCTGTGGTTCAAAGATAATTTTAATCCTTTGCTCTTTTCACAGCGTCATTAATTAAAACAAAAACGTCTTGTTTGTTTGAATGTTTGCTGCTGCTGCTGCTGCTGCGTTACCTTTGTTCAAACTCTCCTCCACGAGAGGCTGAGCTGAAGCTCCAGCTGTAGAGAGGAGACGGCCAGCGTGGACGTTTTCCTTTGACATCACACATCTGCTGTGTCCATTATGAAGTGTTCAAACTCTCAGCTACCGCTGCCGCTCCTACACCTGATCTTTCTGCCTCAGAATTCCGGGGGAACGGCGTCCGCTCCCTGTGTGAAATCCACGGATATGTTTTTCAGATGTACATAATAAAATAACTCTATAAAGCTCCACACTCTCTCCAGGCGCTCTCCGCTCCCCCACTCCTCTGATTTGTTATGGCTGTCTCAAGCCTTCCTGCCACAACAGCGGCTGGTGTTTAGTGCCAGTATTTAGTCTGGCAATTGTCAGTGACGCTTCGCTGAGTTAATTCCTCGGGGGCCAAAAGTGACATTCCAGGCCTAGTACAAGTACTTTGCATCTGAAAGAACCTGAATATTCAAAGAGGGGAAGGAAAAATGGGGACGTTTGAGTGTGTGTTTGTGTGTGTGTGTTTTTCACCTGTGAATATTTATACACCAAACTAAATTCATGCATGGGTGAGGAGGGGTCAGGGGGGTGAGGAGGGGTCAGGGGGGTGAGGGAGGTATAAAGACCTGTTCATGCCCGTTAGCTTTGGTTTGTTGGTGTGTTTGTTTCGTCAATCCAGGGGTTCCCAAACCCTGGTCCGGGGACCGGTGCTGGTCCGCAGGTCATTGAGTACTGAGTACTGCAGTACCTCTGGGCAGTTTCTCCTCTTTGCAGCATCTGAGTGACTCTGTCGTGTGTTTAAGTGACGTGAGCCTCGTTCAGTGGCATTAACGTTGTATGGCACGTGAGCCTTGTTCAGTGGCATTAACGTTGTATGGCACCTTTAACACACACACACACACACACACACTGACCCTATATGCTCCTGCCCCGACCTTTGAGCCTCTCTCTCTGCATTTTCTGCACCAATTACAGGCTTATTTATGAATTTGAACACAGCTGACCTTCTGGAGGAGGAGACATTCATTTGTTTATCTGGAAAACGCCGTAACAAATGGCATCCTGGGACGGCTCGCTCTGCCTCCCCGTGAATCCGTCCCTCGTTCCTCGGCCGTCCTCTCCCGAGGCGTTCAAATTCTCTCATCAACGCGATATAATGGTCTTTCCAGTAATTAAGACGGCGACTGCCAATTATTTTCATAATTGATTCATCGGCCGACGAGGTATTAAATCTGTGGAACGTTAGAAAGACGTGAAAAACCAAACTGAAAATGACACAGAAAAATGACGGATATTCAGTGGAAAGGAATCTCCTGCCTGGTATTTACCATGTCAAATATATATATATATATATATATACATATATATATATGTACAATATATGGAGTGAATTTTCAGTGGTAGTAACAGAACAGTTTTGCCGTTAGAGTTCTGAACAGTTCACTGGTGCCCCTATTGGGGCCCCGCCCCCCACTTTTGGGAACAACTGTCATAAACCAGGAATGTTTAAAAAGAGGGTTGAATGGAAGAACAACTAATGCTAAAAGTGGCTCAAAATAGTCTGAGTTTCTAAGGTAAACCCCCGCTGCTGGGCACTGGTATTGCATCGTTAATACATTTCTGGATTCCGTTAAATGTACTGTAACCATCAGAGAGAACATTAATTTTCTAAGCCATTAATACGACTTGCTTCAGGTTATCCTTGACCATTACTGGACCCAGCAGTTTGCGTCCACCTTTACTGAAGTTATTTGACCCTCCAAATATGTGTCTTCTTGTTCTGCCATTAGAGAGAAATACTCTGAGGACTTTGGACCAGTGGTCAGCACTTATGGCACTTTTTCATTACTTTCCGACTGTGTAAAGACTGAGCAATCAAATAATTGATTAATAAAACCTTTCTTTGTGCCAGTTCTGTCATCGTACACTTTCATAGTTAAGTTAACGACCTGCAGACTAATCCATAACCGCCTCCCCCGTGTGGAGCCCGGCCACAGGACACGCCACTACATCAAACCAGAGACGGCGGCTGCCAGATTTGGTTCAGTTGGACTTCAAAGTATAAAACATTCCTTTTTCTCTCTCTCTCTCTCTCTGTCTGTCCCTCCGTGCTCTCGATCATCCACCGTCCTCTCCTTCTGCAGCTCAGTCTTTAAACGAGTGTCTCTGTCCTCCCACTCTCTCGCTCCATCCATCCTGCAGTCTCCACTCCCACACTGACTCGCTCACACGCAGACCCAGCTGGCCATAACGATGACAAATCAGCCCAAATATTTATGTCCATTCAGTTTCACTGTGACTCTGCCTACGGTCTCTCCTTTAGGTGTTTTTTTTTTTTTTTTTTTGCTCTGCCTACGGTCTCTCCTTTAGGTTTTTTTTTTTTTTTTTTGGTGTTTGGATTCCCTCCTTTTCTGTGGTCGGCCAAACCACGGTAATCCTCCTGCACAAACACACTTCATCTCCATTTATGTCACCTAAACAGAGCTGGGACTGTTAGGGTCCACGGAGGATCCGGTTTACGGTCTTCAGCAGACTGGCATAAACACAGAAGGTAACGCTGTGTTTGAGTCGATCTCTGACCGTCCTCTTCTCTCCTGGACGTGTCTGTGCAGCAGGTTCTAGTCTCTGTAGAGGAGGTCAACGTTGACCCGGGGTACTTCAGGACTGACTGTGGCACCGATGAACCATACAGGCCTTGAATGGTCTCTCTTAAATACAGACGAGGAAAAAAAAATATTGTTTCATACTTTGCATTTGAACTGTAAAGCCACAAGTGTTGATCAATACTTATATGATTATATAAGTATTGTGTTGTGGACCAGGATGCAGTAAAAAGTACTAATTATCTAAACTCATAAGTTGGTTGTTAGCTTGTGTTGTGATATTTCAGAGTCGAAGTACTCCGTGGTACAAAAGAACACGTTTCCAGTAACGTTGGTCTACTTTGTGTCTGAATTTGAAATGAAAAGTTCCAGAGAGTTCAGTTCCCTCATCTATAGTTCTGTCAATTGCTGCAGTCAATTCTAGATCTGGTTGATCTGTGTAGACTAGTACTAAACTAGAAATGGGCTTATAAATAAAAACATGAACACGAACCACAGAAAGTAAAGTTTAGAATAATTATTGACATTAATAATTAATGCTTAAATGCTCATAAATGCTTATAATGTTTATATGCTAACTCGCCTTAGCATCAACACATGGCTTCCCACATATGACCAAATTACAGATTTTGGTTCTTTCCATATTTTTGGGATGTGTATTCCAAGCTTTTAAAAATCTTTATAAATGTCATAAATGACATCATGTTGCTCCCTCTCACATAAATGCCCTACTTTAGCGATGGTGGATTTCCTGCAGCGAAGGCGAGCGCTAACTCTATTTCCCTGTAATGTCATCCTCCTGCAGATAAAACTGATGACTCAGTGAATTAGACCATGCTGCTGCATAAAACAGCCCTTGTTTCACGCTGCATCTCTGCCCCTCACTGTCAGATAACATATATGCACGCCGTCGGAGTTTCAGTACGGAGCCACGCTGGTCCCTGACGTGGAACATAACGTCTCACTTATCTGAACCAGAAAGAAAAAAAAAAACACAGAGTGGAAATCGAGACAAAGAAACAGGAAGAGAGGGAGAACAAAACGAACTTTTTTTTTTTTAACTGCTATGAATGAAACCCTAGCCGGACCAATCAGCAGGTTTAAAATTAGCCCCCTGCCTCATTGTCCACAGCAGTGTTGGCTTATCAGCATCCCTGATCCCAGAGCTTTGTTTTTACAAGGAAAGAGACGCCAGCCAGCAGTTGGAAGCCCAGAGATGGAATTAGATCATCAGTCTGAGCCCTGCACTCCATCTCTTTTCATAGTCCGTGATATTTCTCTCTCCTCTCGTTCTCTGCCCGCGTTCCTCCACACGTACCTGGAGCTGCGTCACTCCTCTGTCT
Source organism: Cynoglossus semilaevis (assembly GCF_000523025.1). NCBI lineage: Eukaryota > Metazoa > Chordata > Actinopteri > Pleuronectiformes > Cynoglossidae > Cynoglossus > Cynoglossus semilaevis. The sequence continues at coordinate 8,763,565 of NC_024324.1, read as the reverse complement.
CCTGCTTCGACTTTCTCTCTCTCCTCCTCCGCTCTGCCGTCTCACTATTCCTTATTAGGACACATTTGGCCGTGGACTCAATCCTGTTGCATTCCCAGGTGAGTCGTGGATGATTTGAGGGTTTACCTCAAGATGCAAGAGTAAGAAGAGAGAGAGAAAGAGAGAGAGAGTTCTGTGAATAAGAAAAATGAGGAAAAAAAAAATCACTTTCTGTCTCCTACCATCCTCCCCTGCAGCGTTGAGATGCAGCCACGGTCTTCACAACACATGTTCAAGGGCCTGAGGGTTTAGAAAAGTCCGAGTCCAGGATGGATGGATGGATGGATGGATGGATGGATGATGCAGCAGGGGTGGATTTGTCTTACTCCGGTGCTGGAAGGCTTTTATAAGAGCAGCCGACCGCCGAGCGAGCTGTTAGTTCTGGCAGTTAAGAAGGGGATGGGATGCCTCTGGGACTGTGCTTGTCTCTAAGAGTCTTTGTGGAGACTTAGCCAACATGAATAAAAGAAGGAGAAGCTTTTCTTTTTTTCTTTTTTCTTTTCCTGTAGTTGGAGGAGAACATTTGTCATTTTTCATGAAAAGAGAGCGAGAGACAGAACATGATTTGCCCCGACTGAAACAACAGCGCCCTCCTGCACAGTGATTTGGACTCTGCTGATGTGAAGTAGCACTGGCCGTCAGGCGTTCTGCCTGGGCTGGGTCGACTCACCGCTATTGACAGTTTGGCCTGGTCTGGCCCGCTGCCAGTGTTGAGCTAGCTGTGGCTGGCTGCTCCGGTCTCCTATAAATCAGGGCCAATTACCACGCTGCTGCTGCTGCTGCTGCTGCTGCTGCCACCAGTAGAGTTTCCTGCCACCTGTCACCAGATTTGGCTGCTGTCCTGTCTGACCAACTGTCCTGTCTGCTGGGCCTCCAGGGTCCTTGTCCTCAGCCCAAGATCATTCTTGGACAACCAGACACCGGAGGTCCTCCGTTTTAGGGTGAAAGCCATAAAGCAGTATAAAAGCACAAAATGTATTTATTTTAAATTCATTCAATTCATTAAACCCATGGATTATTTGTTGGGTTTTTTTACCTCTCGGTGGGTCAGTGTAGCTCATTATTATCACAAATAAATGACATTAGGAATGTTAAACAGTTTAACTGACTAATCGAACTGCAGCTGTGGTTCATAATTAATAATTTAAATTTGGAAGAAAAAAATACATTTTTATTTTGCTTTTTTTTCACAGCTGCTCTGACCCTATGCATGATGGGGGATGAAGTTATATTTTAAGCATGAGCTGCTTTGGTGAAATTCAAACTGTTCCCTACAGTGAGTAAGAATAATCGTATCAACCGTGTGGATCAACCAATGATAAGTGGACATCGGAGTTCTGCCATGGGTCTGAAAGATTTCCAAGAAACACCGTTTTTTAAAAATGTTTCTGATCCATATTCACCAAGTTCATCGCAGTAGTTTTCATCATCTGTCTGGAATTCTACCCAGTGTGAGCCTCAGTGAAGTGTTTCTCCATTAATCATAGAAGATGAATTGATTTCCTCTAGCAGGAGAAAACAGTTTAGAGAAGAGCAAATTAAAAAGAAACAACAATAAAAACAATGTCCTGTACATGAATGTGAACGACCAGAGCAGAAGTTGAGAGTGAATTTTCAGTTCCAGGTCACAGACGGAGTTTCTTGGCTGTTAAAAACCAATTATCCAGGATGGATTACAATTTTCCCTAATCCATTTTAAGGGTGAGATAAATCTATGGTTTCCACAGATGAACAGTAACCCCCCCCCCTTTAATCCCACCCCCATCTGCCCAGTCAGCTGTCTGCTTTCTGACATCAGGCACATGAAATGCATCCTTCGTCTCCGGTCGTATGTATGGTCGAGTATGACGGGCCGGCGGAGGAGCCCGGCCCCCACCT
>NC_024324.1:8738024-8758773 GCF_000523025.1 Cynoglossus semilaevis | reverse complement strand
AGCCCCTCCAACCACCCTTGCCCCCCTCCAGTCACCGCTCTGCCCTGCAGAGGGCAGGGAGTGTGTGTGAGCGAGGCAGCAAAGCCACAGCTCTGCCCTTGTTCCAATTACTGGCCTGGCTTCTCTGTGTTTTCCAAACACTGTTTACTCCAATGGAACTCTGTTTTTATATCTGAGCAGGTGACCACTGATCTGGGGGTATATTTAACTGGGGGAGAATTAGTAGCCTGACTTAGCAGGTGCTACCGGCTAAGAAGCCAAACGCACGGTGTGGAATCTGAACGCGTGCAACCGACCCATTACACAGTAACTGTTTGTGAAGCCTTGGATATGTTTCAGTTATGACCGTTTAAAATAATGAAATCTAATTTTTTTTTAAAAAAGCTGCAGCTGTAGCTAAACGTGAAAGTGAATTTTTTTATTTAATTTATTTTTTTTAGATTTCTTTTTTCTTGAAACGTGAAAGTGAATATTTTTTTTAGATTTCTTTTTTCTTGAAGAAAATGCAGGACGAGACGTGTGTGCACTTCTTCCTCTTCTTTTTCTCTTCTTCTTCTTCTTCTTCTTCTTCTTGTTCTTGTTATTCTTTCCTCCCTTCCTCCGTCAGTTCCAGTCTCCTCTGTCACCAAATTGAACTTTTGTCAAGTGCTACATCAGATCCTCATCATTCTGACAGCAGGCCTGTATTTATCGTATATTTGAGAAGCCGGATATTACAGTCGGTCGAGCTGAGGGGCCCAGAAACCAGAAAGTCGGGAAGATAAATAAGCTCAGACGTTAGCACTCTGAGGGGGCGACTGGAGGGAGGCAGAAAGTTTGGTTCAAAAGTAAAAAAGTGAAAAGTAAAGAGAAATAAAACAAAAAATATGAATTAGCCAAGAGTCGGTGTCTGTGACTCGACAGTAAATGACTGGAAAAGTTGGGATTTGAATTTTCTGAAACAGAATCTTGAGAGTGACTCCTCCACTGTATAACCTTCAGAGCGAAGTTTACTTTAATGAATGGAACCACAACAGGCTAACAGTTGATTGGATCATTCATACAGACGATTGACTATGGTTTGTGATTTGATTCCGATCTTCTCGACTGCAGCTGTACAAAACACAAACACTGCTCTAATTTATGAAGAACAATAGAAGAATGTGGAAAAATGAAAACCCACTCCCTTCAGACGTGGGACGAGACCTACAGCACCCACTCCATCCTTCATCCCTGGAGACTCTTTAGGATCTTTTTTTTTTCTCTTGATGAAGAACTTCAACCTTTGACCTCTGGACCAACACTGTAGGTAATGAGGAGTTTTTGACCCTGATGACCTCTCTGTGTAAGATCTGAGCTTCTGACCTTAACGGAAGAAAAAAAAAAAGAAAGGAAGAAAGAAAGAAAGCAAATCAATAGGGTAGGACACATGAATTCCAAAGCTCAGGATAGAAGCCAAGTCGGGAGCTGAGGGAGGAGGAAGAGGAGGAGGAGGAGGAGGGGGATAAAGAGGAGGATTGTGAATATTACTGAGGAGCTTAAAGAAAAAAGACGGCCTGTGAAAGGAGAGCGAGGATTTCAATTAACCTTCAGCGCTGACGGTGGCTCGCTGCAGCGCCTCCTGTTTGCACAGTGGAGTTTGTTCTGTGTCAAACACTATGTTAAGTATGTGTGTCATTGTGAGGCAGAGTGGAGGGGGGGGGGGGGGGGGGGGAGGTGAGGTGAAAGCCTCAAAGTCTAGGCCTGATCCGCAGCTGTGCCTGTTCCTGTGACTCAGAGTGGGAGAAAGAAAGTTCCGTGGAGAACTCCGGAGGATTAAGATTCCTCTGTTCTGCTGCCGACCTCCGACCTTCTCCACTTATTTCGTTCCGGACGTTGAAACCCGGGGCTACCAGAATTAGATTAGATTGGGTTTTGGGTGTGTTTCAGCGATGAGGACAGGAAGTTCAACACTTGAGTGTCACAGTGGGGGAGTGGGGGGGTCTGGGTTCTGAACCCCAGTTTGAATGGTGTGGTACTGGAGCCAAGTCAAGTGGGTTGGATTCTTTCATGTCCTGTGTTTGTATGGGTTCTGTACAAGTGTCTAGTACTGGAGGAGTCGGGGGAGGCCGGGGGGGGGGCAGTTCTGACTTCCTCCCACAATTCAAAGACCAATGATGTTGGTTTAATTGAAGCTTTTTGTTCGATGGGAGTTTGACCTTTGACTTTGAGACCTGGTTAGAGCGGCGGTCCAGTAACACCACGCCTTCCTGGAAGGATCATTACATTTTCAAAATAAAACATCTTTTAGACTTTATTCTTTTGGTATCAGAGACTGAATGACCTTTGACCTGTTGTTCTGAAACACATGACAGATTATCTTTTAACGGACAAAGTTAAGGGATATGACTGGATTCTTTTTGAAGGAAGTAAATCAGCAAAACTGAAGTACATTTTTTCCACTATGTTCCCAAATGACCTGCGGACCAGCAGCGGTCCCCTGACCAGGGATTGGGGACCCCTGGGTTAGAGCATGGTTGTGGTCCTGCACACACAGTACAGTAAAGTACAGTACAGTACAGTACGACCACAGAAGATATATTTATGAAATAAACTTTTGTTTTTAAGTCTCTTCTTTTTATATTCAGTAAACTAAAGTATTTAACATCGCGCTTCTTCCTCCAAGGATCAAATCACTGGTCAATAAAATGTTAATTTTATATAATCTTCCTTCTTCCTCTGTTTTCTCACAGTAATAGAATGTACTGTACAAAATATATGTGTATATATTTTTAAGTAGGTTAGCTAATTCAGAGGTTTTCCCTTGCCCGTTTCTTTTTCCTCATTTTTCTACCTCCCTTGATGAGCTCTTGCGCCCCCCGGTGAAACACACGCCTCATACTTTTGGAAACCATCGGATTTAGCATTTCAGTGTTGCTAATTTTCTATCTTCTATTTTTTTATTTTTTTTAATAATATTTGTTCCTAATATGTTGTGTTTTCTTCATCGTTGGGACACAACGGTCTGGTTTCTTCAGAGGTGTGAAAACCCGACCTTGACTGGACCTGGGTCGGACTCCCACTCTGTGTAATAGAATACTGGTTCTGTGTCATCAGGTGTGTTTACACAGCCGTGCCCAGTGTGTGTGTGTGTGTGTGTGTGTGTGTTCGCCCATCAGTTCCACTCCACTCAGCGTGGTAATTAGCCGACCATAGATGGACGCGCCCCCCTCCCCCACCTCCTTCATCCTCCAGGGACCCCCGGCTCTTTGTGACGGAGGAGGAAGGCATGGCACACTGGCTTAAAATAGTGCATCAAATCAGCCGCGGTGCTAACACGTAGCACAGGACGGGCGACCCCCCGACGCCGTGCGTGCCGCAGAGTTGGCGGTCTCAGTTTTCTGGGGAGTGATTGAAGGGTTCACGCTGAACTGGAGTCAGTTGAATTTATTCACCTCGCCCTCTCACCCTGAGCGTTTTTGAATTCTTTCTATGATCCGTCACTGAATCAAACATCTCCCTTTCCTCCCTCTTTACCCCCCCCCCCCCCCCCCCAGTCTCTCCTCCTTTTCCTTTTACCCTCTCTCTCTCTCTCTCTCTCAATATATATTTTCCCGCTCCTGCCTGCAGGGCTGTGGTTCACCCGTTCTGTCACTGTGTGCAGTGTCCCTGCAATAGAGATATAAATGGGCTGTGAGCAGGGGGCCCTGACTCCATACCATAATTCCACACTAACAGCACAGCTGACACATGAGCAGTGGGGGTGGGGGGGTGGGGGGGTGAGGGAGTGAGTGAGTGAGGGAGTGAGTGAGGGAGTGAGTGAGTGAGGGAGTGAGGGAGTGAGTGAGGGAGTGAGTGAGGGAGTTGAATATATTCATAATAAAGATGATATGTAGAAAAAACACACATCCATATTGAGATGTTTATGAAATCGGCTGAGCAGAATTACCACATCACGATATCTCACCCTCGGAGGTGTAAATTGTTTTATAGTGAAATGAAATTGGTTTTGAGGGTATGAATAGTAAGCAGGAAGTTGCCGTCGTTTAAAAGTGTTTATAAGCTGCTGGAAGCCTTCTGAACCCTAATTTCACAGATTCCCCCTGGTGGACGCTTTACTTAGGCTTGGTAGTAGGAAAGAAGACGAAGAGACGGAGGAGGAGGAGGGAAAAAACCAAAGACACTTTCACCGAAATTCCAGGAATATTTCTTGCGATTGACGCAAGATATTTGTTTTATATTTGTTCCTTGAAAAGAAATACCCTCCCCCTCCTGCCCCCCCTCTTCCTCTCATGTTGTCTCGTGTTGTCGTAGAATTGCCGGCTCTTATTTACTCACCTTCACCTCCGTGCTCCTAACTCTCACTTATCACTGTCACTCACTAAATTAAACCTGTTTGGTGTTGTTTGTGCTCCAGAGGTGGCGCTAAAACATTGATGACATTTCTCATTAAAAATGGAAAAACTTTGATACAATGTTTTTCATACACACACACACACCTATATGAGTACAGTCTATATGAGTAGAGTACCCAGTACTGTCACTGATACTTCTCCAGGTTAGGGTTCAATAAATAGACAGTGATGTAAGTTGTAATTACTTCTCATGACCACACGGGTTTTCAATCCAGAAGGAAGAAAAATATTTCGACGCCCAAACTGATCCTGTTCTCACATTAGAAAATATATCAACATATTATTAATGACATAATAAAATATGAAGGTTTCTGCAGAACTAATACGACCACGTGACCAGAAAGTGAGCAGAGCTTTGACACCAGACACTTGTTCTACAGAGTAGAACTTTCTTAAGCCGGTTTACTTCAGTACCAGTCCTGGAGTACTCCAAACTTTGTCCAGTGTGAATCTTTGTGTATAAAGCGAAAAGTTGAACCATTCTTTCTCCTCCTTCTCTTTCCCAGCAGCCCTATGCTCCACCCCCTCATCCAATGGCTCCTCCCAGCCCGAGCACCAACAGCTGCAGCCAGGGAGGGGCGGAGCAGCTGAGTAAGACCAACCTTTATATCAGAGGCCTACCACCTGGGACCACCGACCAGGACCTCATCAAACTCTGCCAACCGTGAGTACTGCGAACCATTACTGTTGAGTACAGGGCTGGAACTGTCAGGAATGTCAGGAACACTTGGGAAGTTTTGGACCCGAGGACTGGATTTCCTCCACTTTTATGTGGCACAGTGGACCAATGCATGGTTCTCATCAGAGTACGGTACACAAGAGGACATAAAACACAGTTTTTTTTTTACTCCATTAGTCGACTCACACGTCAGTGGAACTTAAACAAACGTCTTGTGGAAACTTTCGATTTTTCCCTGTTGGTTTTTCCAGTTGACTGTGTGTTAATGTCATTAGACACAAACGTTCATCCGTCAGTGATCAACCAACCTGTCACTAGGTCGACACGGTGTATAGGACAGTACGTCAGCTGTGTGGTAAATATTCAGATGTGCAGTATTTCAGTTCCAGCCGTCATCTTTAAACGCTCCTAATGGAGACGATCTTTCAGCCGGAGAAAAGATAAAGATGTTTAATATAGAAAAGGGGAAAAAAAAAGAACTTCCATTGAAGTCCAATTCAGCCCAACAGGGAGATTATTATTATTTTTTTCTCTGACAAGATCATATTTCAATAACTCACTGAATAAATAGCTGACAGCCTGGGAACACAGGAGACAGTTTGTGCAGATGATGCTGTGCTTGAAGAGAAGGAAGAGAAAATATTTGCTTCTGGAAACAGGAAAAGGAATTCACAGTATTCTATTGTATCTCCACGGGTGAGGAAGGTGGTGCAGCGGTCAACTCTGGTCTCAGAGCTCTCTTGGTTCAACTCCTGTTTTGACCGTGACATTTTTCAGCGTTCAGCGTTAGCTAGCCTGTTAGCTTTTCTCTACGATTTTTTCCCCAACAAAGTTTGGCCGTTTGGATTTTTAAATGATTCAAATCTGTTTTCAAACTGCCTCTTATTATGAAATACTTTTTGGTAAAGACTCCGTATAGATAGTACACACCTCTACTACGTGTGTATTTGTCATGAATTGTCTAATGTCGGCTCAGGCTCCACGTTTGTGATCTCAGTGACAGGTAGAAACTCATGGCTAATTAAAGCTCCTAAATGCCAAACTGATCAAACCCAAACCCTTGCCTCACACACACGCACACACACACACACACACAAGAAATGTTTAAAACCTCACACACCCCATTAAACTGCTCGCAACTCGTTGTTTTCTACAGACACATGGGGAGAAGTCGTAAAAAAACGAAAAAGAAAAAAATATGTCGAATGTTGTTGATTGAGAGAAAGCACACACACACACACACACAGAGAGAGTTTAATAAGCTTAGATTGGACCACCTCCCCCAGGAATCCCAGACCAAGACCTCATCAGGCTTTAACACACACTAACAGGCTCTTTCTTTTTTCTTTTCTTCCTTCATTCCTTTCTTCTTTCTTTCCATCATTCCATCCTTTTCATCTCACTTTCCTTTTTTCCCTCTTTCTGTTTTTTTCTACCTATATAAGTGTTTTTTTATTGTTTCTATCTTTTTTAGACTTCACACCCTCCTTTTCTTCCTTCCATCCTTGCTTCCTTTAAACCTCATTCCTATGATCTGGCCTTCTACGCCTTTGTTCTGACATTGAATTTTTTCTTTTTCCCCCTTCTTCCTTCGTTCCATCCTTCCTTCCTGTTCTTTCTTCCATCAATGTCACCTTTCTTTCTTTCTTTCTTTCTCTCTTAATGTCACCTTTCTTTCTTTCTCTCTGTCTTTATTCACTCTCTGTCTTTATTCAGATTTCACTTCCTCACTGCATTAAACGGAGGCGAGGGTCATCGTCAGATTGTGAAACTCCGACCCTGAGCCAGTCCTCCTGCTTTCATAACTCCTTCCTTGGCTGTTTTTTCAGAAATTTCCTGGTCAAACACAGCCAATAATTCAACGATCCTTCAGAGACGGGAACACGATGTCCAGCATCTTTGCTAATGTTCCCAGTTACCATGTCAGAAGTCATGCTTTAGTCCTGATACTGACTCATCGGAATTCCATTAGCCTGAGAGGCAGAACTGATAGGCTTTGGAAAAGCACTCAGCGTTTTGACACCGTGTGTCTCCTGCTTTGTCTCATTCACTCCATCGTCTAGTGTTGGGCAATTCTTTTAATAATTTATTTCTCTAACTTTATTTTTATATTTACCACTGCATTGAAAGACATATTTTTTTACTTCCAATTTACATTCCTATATTTTCTGTGACAAACTTTTCTTCAAACTGAGTTAAGATCTTCTGTGGGACGTCCCCGTTTTCAACCTCCTCTGGGCTCAAACCTATCGTTTTCCCTCTACTCAACCCCCCCCATGCCTCTGTGTGTATTGCCGGTACAACAGCCCCGTAGGTTGCTTGAGGTGTGCCAGCTGAAAATCCAGTGCCACTGAAACTTTAATTAGCCATGCTGTGTTTCAGCGGCTGGCGGGGGTGGCAGCATTCAGGGAAAGGTCATGGAACTGTTGTGCAGTCTGCAGCACCCTGGGCCTTCTTCACTTTTTATTCTCAGATGCCAATACCACCCCGCCCCCGATCCCTCCCCCCTCTGGTGCTCAGCGCCGTCTCCTCTGGCTCTCAGCCCACCAGCTCTCCCACAGAGACTCTGTGTTAAACATAAACGTTCACTAAGTTTGGGAAAAATGAAAAGTCAGGGAGTTGGACATTAGCTGGTCCAGTGGTTTGACCTGTTCTCCTTCACTTTGACATTAGCTGGTTCAGTGGTTTGACCTGTTCTCCTTCACTTAGAACCTTATAAGGAACCGAGACAGAGATTAGTAAAAGTGTCACTGTGATATTTTCACTTCTGTCGTCTGATTGGACGCTGCCGGTCATGTTCAAATGTCTTGTTTTACCCGACAACGGTGCAGTTGAGTTTGGTGTTTCCACCTGTCGATGGTAGAAGTTTTTGAATAATTTTAGTTAAAATGCTTTGATAAAAACAACCATACAATGTTATAAATAGTTAAACCTCAGCAGGTCTGCATTGTCTTCATACACGAGATACAGTCATGTGATTGGCTGATCACATGTATTCAGTTTAGTTTAGCCTGGTCGATGCTAACCCTCTATCATGACATATATCACTGCTGATTCCAACAAACAAACACCATAAAAACATTATCGCACCTTTTGCAATAGAGACACACATTTCTATAAGATTTTTATTACACGCATAAAGAGCCACCTGCTGGGCTGTCGTGTCATTATCCTATTAACAAATAATGTCAAACGAGACACACATTCACTTTTTACTGTGCTGTTGTTTTTGGAGTCGTCGTTGTGCTCTTTGGCGATGCTAGCTGTACTTTTAAACTTGGGTAACTCCCCGTAATATTGCAAATGTTCAGAAGGTGCACACCCTCGTAACCAAGGATGCCATTTTTCTAATGTTCAGCCACCTCATTTAACTTCCCCACGGGCGCCGTGCGCAAGAGTAAAGTCTGAAGTGGCACAAAGTTCTCACTGCAGTTGGCGTTACATGCGGGGAGCGGTTGAATGAGTAATTAAATAGTTTGGGGTCGGTGCTTAATCTCTGTTTTGTTCAGCTGGCTAGATGTCGGATTCCCCGCGGCCGTCAGCCTGATATATGGGTGAGGAGAGGAGTCCAAAAGGGGGAGGTGGGGATTTGTTGGCCCCACACCCAGATAGTGAGAGGCCGTCCTACACGCCTGGCAAGCTGTCTGAGGAGACGGATGGATGGATGGATGGATGGTGGGATGGATGGACGGACGGATGGATGCTGGGATAGGTGGAAAAAGGACAGAACAGACAGTACTGTGAGAAAAATTCCTTGGCCCGGGCAGCCAGGTTCAGGCCGTGCATCAGCACCAAACCCAACAGTGAACTGATCCAAGTCAAAGATCCATGAAGCCAGAACATCAGGCCGCGCCAACAAAACCAGAACCAGACTGAAGTCTTCTGGTCAAAGCTGCTTTTATAGGCCGTTACCAGCCAGGTATTAGGCAGCGTCCACATTTTTGCTTTTAGCGATCCAACACCCGAGGGAGCCACAGAGAAAAGAGACGCAGGTTGTTGGACAAACTGTTTAGAGTAAGGACGGAGGAAGGAGAGCGTATATATTTTACGAGGGTCCACAACTGGAATAACAGGGACACACAGTGCAGCAGGGTGAATTCATAACTCAGACTGCTGAGGAGGAGGAGGAGGAGAAGGGCCCTGGAGGTCCTCAACCCTCAGCTTCGACCCCTCCCTCTCTCCCCCTTCTCAGCCTTACCTCCTTCTCATCTGATTTTTTTTTTTTTCCTCCTCCTTCTTCTTCTTTTTCTTCTGGTCTCCTCGCCCAATTTAAGCTGTGGCCAAGTCACAGCTGCACCCTCATTCGTTCTGGCTTTTGCCTCGGTGCCACAGTCTGATCAAACGAACAGAGCGAGCCAAATCAAGAGCTAATCACCGCCAATTGTCCAAATAACCTTTCCCGTGTGTGCTCAGGGAATGGCAGAGAGGAAGACTGGAGAGAGAGAGAAAAAAATGCTAAGTAGGGAAATTGAAGGGAATAGAGGAGGGGGGAGGAGGAGGAGGAGGAGGAGGACTGACCCTGGGACCACCTGTTTTTATGAAGCAGAGTTCCAGGCACTTGGCACTGGCACATTATCCCTAATGACTCTCTGAGGTCTACTCTTGACATTAGTTGTCTGGTTATCAAAACCGCCGTCTTCTGCCTGTTGGAAGGAAAAAAAAAAGAAAATGACAGAAGCGGGAAAAGTACGAACAAACATTCTCCGTTCCAGTTTTTAAAATTAACCAAAAACGTCTCAGTAAATCAAGTCTCTTATTAAATCAGTCGACGAAAGACGTGTTAATTTAAAGGTTCGGTTTCCAGTATTCTTGTGACGTTATCCTAAAATTGTGCACCTCGTGTGATATGTGGGGTCTTTAAAAGGATGCTGCCCTCTGTTGGTGTTTTCTTTTTTTTTAATTTTTGCAACACGTTTGACTATGTTGCAGAAAAACATTATAAAACGATATAATCATATACTGAAGTACCCAAGTCATAGTTTTGTACCTGTTACTTCTGTTTAGCGTAATGTTGCTTTACAGGACTGTAGCCGTCCATTCCGTTACCCATAAGTCCTAGACTGAAATGTCGGCAGGCGGTCTATATTTTCTTCAGTCTCTAAACACTCCTTAACCTCCTTAGGTTCTGGTTCCAAACAGTTGAAAAGAACGTTGGTTTCTACTTTGTTAGCGATCAAGAAAAATGAAATTCTCTTGACTCTTACGTGCTGACAAATAGAACTGTAGTACCTCAGAGTGACATCCTCTCTCCAGGAGATACAGTTCTGGTTCTGGACTCTGACAGAACCTGATTTAGTCCCAGAATTATTATTATTTTTTCTCTCTGTACTCTGTTCTTGGAGTCCATGAATCTCGCGGTGCCTGAACGTACTGTGGACCGCGGTAAATCACGGTGATTTGTACAGGGATTATTCTAGGTGGCGCTGCTCTTTGTTCTTGTTCTTGGCACCTGATGCTTTTGTTTGACTAAAATAAGAACTGTTTTAATAGAACTAATGAGCAGCATTAACCAACCAGCTGTGCCAAGGCAGTAAAGTCAGGCCTACACCTGGTACGTGTTAGGTTTTAAAGGCTGGTCTCGTTGTTACGATACAACAATCGTCTCCACGATGGTGGCCAATCACACGAATCCAGAGGTTTATTTTTTTAAGCCAACCATTAATGCCTTCTCTTTTTTAGTGTAGCTATAACTCCAGCTCTTGGGTTCCTGTGGATCAGTGGGTAGAGGAACTGTCTTACTCCTAAAGGGTTGTGGGTTTGATTCCAGACTTGATAGCTGGGATTGCCTCCTCCTGGCAGCCCTGTGTTGTGATTGGTCAGAAGGCTTAGAGAAAGAACCATATAGAGTGCAGAACATTGACTCTCTCCTCCGTCTGTTCCTCCACCTGTCTGCCCCCCGTCTTCTGCCTCACACTTCATCATCAGCAGGGTCAGGGTCAGGGTCACTTGGAGCCTGAGGAGAAAGTGGTGCTGAAATTCCACAAAAGTTGTAAGACATCGTCAGGAATGTCCAAAGTAAACACATCCTACAAGTTAATTCTGAGCAGAAACATCTGTTAGGGATGACATCAGATCCCTCCCGGCTCACGCTCTGTGTGAACACGTCTGTCTCCCCCCTCCACCCTCCCTCCGCCCCCGTCTCTTGTTGTGACATTCGTCTGCCTTTATTCTTCTATCTGGTCACCACTCTGCTGCCTTTATTCACGACGATAATCTCTCGTCTTCTCCACTGGAGCGGGGCCGACACTTATTTCTGTGGCCAGGCCAAATGGTCTAAAACACGACGCCTTTTTCCCTCCCAGAACATCAATTTGGAGAGCGAAGGCGAGCCGAGGAGCTGATTTGGCCTCGGGGCGTTTTACTTGAATTATTTATCCGCCTAATTACTGTATACATGACACGCAGACACTTTGCCTATTTAGACGCAGGAAAGAACCTTCGCGTCCGCACTCCGCGCTGAAATTAACTGTTAATGTAAAACTCCAGCAATGATTTTCTTGAATAGGGCTTTTATTAGGCTCATATTTATGATCAATGCCCCCCCCACACCCCCAACACCATACAAACTACACAGTTATTGATACCCAGCTGCCTCTCAACCCCAGCATATTGCATATCAATAACGATAATAAAAGGTTACTCCACCTACTGGTCCGACGCCGCTCATATATTTGTCTGATTTAAGAGCAGAGAAGACGTCGTTTACTCACAGGAAAGACCCAGGGCTAACCACTCGGTTCCTCTTATCCCTCGGGTTCCGTCTCCATTTCCCCTCTCCTGACTCTACTTCTCATTTTTTCGGCAGCGCCCGCCGAGCAAAACAGAGGAAAAAAAAAAAAAAGGAAGGAAAGAAACTGCAGCGGCACAGATCAGATGAGGTCATTTGTGCGTGTCAGACAGCAGAACATGACATGTGGGTCTGACAGGTTGAACACTTCCAAACAAACACAAGCTATTCTGTGAGGCTGGATGATGACCAGTGTGTGTGTGTGTGTGTGTGTGAGAGAGAAAGCAGGAGACTGTAAATAGCGGCGCTCACAACAACAGAACGCTGCCTCCTGCTGTCGCTGCTGCTCTTTCCTCTCTGTGATGGACAGTCGGTGTTGACCACACTGGTGTTTGTTTCCCACGGTCGGGTCTGAAGCTCTTCTTTGGACGTGGCGTCCGAACATCTTGGCTTTAATCGTCGCAGCGTCTTCGCTCCAGAACCCAGACGGGTGGAAGTCTGGATTAGCCCTGACCGCGTGTTCCCTTTAAAACAGACTTACAGCAGGAGTCAGGTGTTTTATGGGTAAATAAGTAGTGACGTTTAACGCAGCAGTATGGACCAGTGTGTCCACACTCTGCCTTATCTCCTGCCCCCACCCCCCCGATTAGAATTTGAACAGATAAAAAATATGAAAAAAAATCAGTGCTGTTATAATTAATATATAAATCCAAATAATTAATTTGTAAATCAGTCAGCAGCGTCCAGCACACCCAGTGACAAATCAGATAAAAATCCCATTTGTCATATTTACGTCTGTTGATTTATCCTCATTAGTCGTGATTAATCTCCATCTACAGACAAATCAGACAGAAAATGTAAATGTTTTGACAGCTCCATTGTCAAAACCTAATAAGAATGTCATGTGGTCTAACGTCTGGTGCGGGGCCCCACATTGTGTACTGTACAGTTGAAGGTGTTTTTGCATAAAATTACAGACAAAAATGGGACAGAATTCCTGCAGATTGTCTAACAGCCGTTGTGTACTGCATGTACCGTCCTCCCAGTGTGGCCAAAAATGTCCTTGTCCATTCCCACACCTGGTACGTGGTGTACAGTACATTAGGACAGTGACATGTTAGGAAATAAACCAGTGGTCAGACTCTGAAGTGAACAAACTTCCACCCTGTAGCCTGTTAGCTAAGAATAGCATACAAACAGGAAGTACTCTGTCCAGAAAGGCAGTGCAGCAGTACATGAAGTAAGAGCAAGTACTGTGTGTTGGCGTCTCCTGAATTTCAAAAAATGTTATTAGGGGGCGCTGTTTACTGTTGACTCTGACTTTGAATTGTTGTTGAACTACAGTTATTTTATTTGTGTTGCTAATATAGAGTTAATGAATTATGTAATTTAAAAAGAATAATAATTAGTTGACAAATCAAATTAGACATTTCAAGCGACCTTATTTGAATTCCAGATGACCGCACACACTGCAGGGCCGCGACCCCAGGGTTGAAATCACTGCTTTAAACCTTATAAACCATCAAACAAACATAGGTTTTTTTGGTGTTTTTTTGTTGGATGACTGCCATCACAGGTTTGATTGACAGCTCTCCTCTTCCTCTTTGTCAGCACTCTCATATCCTCACTCTTCCAGACAGTGTATACATTTTACATCGTACCTGAGTAAAAACATTATTACTATTCACCAACCTCACATTTTGCTTCTTTGTTTTGGCCTTTCCCTGCAGCCCGTCTTAATGCTCTGTCCTCAGAGAATCTCACTCTTTAAATATCATCTCTTTTTTTCTCTGGTTAAAAACCCCACAGCTGCTGGAATCAAATGCTATTTTGAAGCACCAGTGAAAAAGAATTTGTTCAGATTCCATCGAAAAGACCTGGATTTGACTTTTGAAATTCTGAAAGTTGTCGGTACATTTCTCTCTGAGCTACAGATAAAAAAATATATATTTTTATCGCACTTTCGCTGCGAGCTTAAGGTCAGCGCCGGATCCAAATAGATTTCACTTCTGCATCTGCAGCAGGAGCTGACTTTTCTCACAAACACGTCGGTTTAATATTCCGGGCCAAACAGATGTTGACCGTCCAAAAACACTTCACCACCGTCTGAGGCAGAGGTTTCAGGAGACAGGGGACAGTCCACCGTCAAGGACACGGGTCAAACACTCTACGTCTTTGACTTCTAACTGTGTGTATACCTGTACCAGGGCAGTCCAGAGATTCACTGTTTAAACCAAATAATCACGATTAATCATAATTAAATTTGCTAAATCATCATCATCAAATATGACGTAAAACCTGTTTTTTTTCTGTATATTCCTGGAATGGAACGACGAACACGAACAATGGTGGAATTATTCATACTGAAAAAGTCCAGAAAAATATAATCTATATTTTTAGCTCCAGGTCCTTCAGTGGAACAGAAACGTTTTCTAGCAGCGTGTGTAAATAACATGTGCATCAACACTGTGTTAGAGACACAGTAAGTGTGGAATGACTGGATACACAGTGTATATTATTCTGTGTATGCGTTGAGAGGCAGTAACATTTTTAATCCGATTAATTTCATAAATGATCGATGACATCATTCTGACAGCCCTGGTATATATTTGTCTGATTATGGGATTTGAGATAAATGAATGGATTAGGTGATGAAGTACAATTAATTCAGTCTGATCTGAAAACAAACTCATTATATCTTGTACATATGCAAGTGTTTTGCAGTATTACCACACTTCACAGTCAGAGTAATGAACACTCCACTGTTTCTTGTTCCTCTGTCCTCAGCATCAACATAAATGCTACAAACACTCCTTCAAAAAATACTTTCCTCCCTGAGCTTATTAAAGCCCTACAGTGAAATAATTTCTGCAGAGAGCGAGTAGATAATCTGGATGATGGATGTCTCCTGCACCATCCTTACATGAGGCAAATTCCTCAGCAGAGAACACTTTAGAAAAAGAAAAAAAAATTCCAGCTGCAGTATCTACAGTACATGCTTCCAATTATATCGCTTACAAAAGGCGCTAAATTAAATTTATTGTTCTCCCTGGCATAACGTTCGCACCCTGTTCATCCTCCTGCACAGGTGTTCTGAAGGCCTGCAGCTGTAAATTCACTCACAGTGAATATGAAGTCTGCCATTCTCTCTCTCTCTGTCTGTCTCTCTCACTGTGAAATCAAAGTGCACCTCAACCAAAAATAGCAATGCAATGGATTGCGCACCGGTGCCACACAAAAGAAGAAGAAAAAAATATTCTCGCTTTGAGTCTTGCTTTGATAAGAGCTCCAGAGTGGAATTTGCACGATGTCTCAATTTAGATGCTGGCTTCTTCACAGCGTAGAAGATATTTGAAAACCATAAAACAATGGTCAGTAATTGGGGGGAAAAAAAAACATACTGTAATATTTACAGTAAATGTACACAGATATACTACTGAGGTATGGCTGCTGAGAGATATGTTTGGATTTGATGAAATTACTTATAGATTAAGAGACCTTTGACGTCCGATAATTTGTTGATAAAATGTATGTACGAAAACAACTAGCATGTGGATATTTTGTCTAAATGTACTTCTGCTAATATTTTGATGAGCAGGCACAAAGGCATTAATGACCAACTGACCAACTTTACCATAGAGGAGCAGTCATTTTTAGTTTTTGTCAGACCTAATTCAAAGGTATCCTGTGTTGGTTGAGTGTTAGGTTTGTTCATTTTTAACGTTATTATCTTTAACAGGTGTATTTTAGCTTACTTGCTAACAGCAAAACAGCACCTTTACCACTTTACAGAAGGGATTTTAAGGATGTAATGATAATCTCTAGAGTTATATTCCAATTATATTATAATTATATTATATTATTTTGAATTATAGCCCAGCTTTTAAATGGATGGTTGGAAGTGCAGATGAAAAACTCCAGCAGTGTCTCTGTGTGTCTGATTCACTCTGTTCATTCCAGGATAGCAACAGCAGCAGACTGACATGTTTTTGTTCTCATCAGCTCCCTCTACGCCTTTATACAGTCAGGCACATTTTCACTTCCCCCGGCTCTGACAACTGAAATAATATAGAATGCTTGAATCATCTCAGCCAATAAGAGGAGTGGGGGGGAGAGAGGGGGTATGAAGTATAAACTGGTACATGCAGCTGCCCTCTTTAAAAAGCCGTCTCTCGGCTCAGCTTCAGGATTCATCACGTCTCAGTGTCCAGACAGCTGTCAAAGCAGTGACGTGTTAGACACCGGCTCAATTTGTACATTTTCATCAGGATGGATCAGGTTCACCAGGGCCTTTATTTTTCATAAGCAGTTTCATCTCTTTTCTTAGGGTTGATACAATATTGCATCAGCATGATTGCCATTGGATTCCTGTTAGGGAGGAGAGGAGATGGGAGCGGGCGACGGAAGGAGGGGAATGAAGGAGGCGAGGAAGGAGCGTAATGTAAAAGGATGCTAGGGAGGCAGCGGGAGAGGAAGTGAGAGGAGACGATTTGTGAGGAAAGGTGGGAGGGGGGGAGGGAGGGGGCCGAGGGGCAGTAAGAGATAAGAGCTGGCGAGAGTGATTGAAATAGGATTAGAGGAGACAGGCTCCGCATCCCAGGCCACAGCATCACTGTGTTAAACCTGCGGCTCCACAGGGACCAACTCTGTCACATCAAAGCCTCCCCAGGCCCTGGCTGGGAGAGAGGCAGAGGGACACACACACACACGCACACACACACACACACACACACGGTGTCTCCAAATGTCTCCATCATGACCACGGCACCTCCTTTCACCTCCTCTTTTCATCCTGCCGTAGTGTCTCGGTGGTGCGTACCAGTCTTTAAGATGCACGATAAGGAGGCGCAGCGATGAGTTGGCATCTGAAAACCACCGTCTTCCACTTCCTCTGGAGTCTAAACAAAGTTTTAATGAGAACTCTTCCCCTGAATTGTCCC
Source organism: Cynoglossus semilaevis (assembly GCF_000523025.1). NCBI lineage: Eukaryota > Metazoa > Chordata > Actinopteri > Pleuronectiformes > Cynoglossidae > Cynoglossus > Cynoglossus semilaevis. Next base: position 8,742,054 of record NC_024324.1, on the reverse strand, counting down.
AAATCTCCGAGCCTCTTAACTGCCTCCCAGACTGGAAGAACACCGTTATTATTTTTGTTTTCTCAGCTTAACTACACAGTTAAGGGCAGGTACCAGTGTGCAAATGAATGAAGTGGAGCACGGGCAGGAAAACATTACTGTTGGCTCTGAAGTTACTGTAGGGCCGGCTATTTTATCTTTATCACTTTAGATATAGTTATATTTAGTTGGTATCCTGACTTGACTGCAGAGTTTCAAACCGTGGTTGGCGTCCTCACACTGGGCTCTGGTTAATAAATGTTGGACCCAGTGCACAGATATGATGGGAATTGAAAGAGATGTTTTTTCTCATCACATTAATTCCCACTGATGATTCAGCCGTCATCCACATGTGATGCTGAATAACATTAACTGTTATGACTAACCTCTGATCTAAATGGGATTTCAGTTATAGAGTAACTTCTGAAGAGCAAACCATATTTTTTTTCCCTCGACTTTAATGCTAGCCTCACAGCGATAACTCCTTCCATTTCCTCTAAACCACGGCCTAATTAGATGTCAAATGGGCCGAACCGGTACAATCATAACATAATTACCCATAAACAGCAATAAGTCCATGTTTTTCCCCTTTGTTTTCATGAAGAGAAGTTCGTAAGTATGTGAGCTAAACTTTCATATTAATGAAATATAATTTTACTAATCATATCCCGAACACAAGAAAATGAATTAAGCTGGCCCTATTGGACCCCCCTATTGGTCCGGTTTTGGCCCACGTACCATATGTTCGACACTCTGTTCTGTATGTGGCCGTTCCACACTGATTTACAGGTCTCCCCACATCATGATCTTATTGGACGATCAGGTGGTGTTTTATCAACTCGTTTGATCAATCGTCATCCAAACCTCAGTTACTGTTGAAGGCCAGTACATGATCTGAAAAAAAAAAAAAAAAATTAGTTCTCAGGGTGCAAGTGTGAAAGGATCAAACTCGGGTGTAGACGTAGAGCGTTTCCTAACTACAGCCTCTGATTTCTCCACGGTTTCAGTCTCAATAAAGGCAGAGTTAATGCACTCACTAACTCTGCTCTGCGTGCTGTGTAATCAAGAGAACGTCACTCTTCCCTGCTCATCTTGTGTACTTATTCTGGAGTGTCTCAGTGCGATCAAATACTGCACATTAGTCCTGTTCTGTTGCATTAGATTATGGATCTCCGTGGCTCAAACGGCCTGTTTATCTGCAAAGGAGAGACAATCTACTGATTGGTGAGTGCTGTGTGTGTGTGCGGGTGTGTTTGTGTGTGAGCTGGTAGTTTTCCTCTTGGATCTCATCAGTTCATATCCGCCACCCACCCCACCGCAGCATGCAGTAAATAGAGTCTCTGCCACTCGTTGAGAAATGGCACAATTATCCCCTGCTGGTGAAATATGGGCCAGGATGCACCACTGCTTCTTCCCCGACAGAATGTGTGTTTGCATGTGTGTGTGTGAGAGAATGAGAGAGAGAATGAGAGAGAGTGGTAGAGATAATATGTGAATGTGTGCACCAAATATACAGAGCGTATCTGTCTTTACTCTGCTCTATTACTGTGAAGTAAAGTCAGCACAAGAATCACTTCATACTGAGGTAGTATTACAGTAATATACTGCTGTATTTGCCTTTGTCCAACTTAGAGTTTAATCACACACAACAATACACCAGCTCAGATGCTGGTTCTAAAAATAAGGTTCTACCTTAGTTTGGTGATGACTTTTACTGATATTCAGGGATCAGTTCAAAGTTAAAATTCAAGAGTTCAAATAAGCAACAAATTATTTAATTATTGTTGTCCTCCATATGGACCGCTAGGTGGATCAAATTCAAGAGTTCAAATAAGCGACAGATTATTTAATTATTGTTGTTCCCATGTCCTCCATATGGACCGCTAGGTGGATAATTCATTAGCATTAGCATTAGCATGTGATCATGGTGTGGTTTTATTTACGTAAACCCTTTAAGCAGCTGCTTTAGAGCAGCTAAGCTGGCCAATGATCTGCAGATCTGTGTCCACGTTAGGCTTTTCTTAGACCCTGTGAAACTTTTCAGCGACTTCGTCAAATGTCAGAGGCCGCGGATCTGTTTGAAGTCCGCCGTACACGTGACGCTATTAACCCGCGCTGCCGTCTCCTCCCTGTGACTTCTGACATTTCTGTGCTCCTCTGTAAATGTGGTCACTGTATATAAATGGCAGACAGTATGAGGAAAAAAAAACAATGCCCCCTGCTGTCAAAAGGTCACATTGATCATTTGGAGCCCAAACACTAACTGCATGTTTACTGTTTTATCGTTGCAGGTATGGAAAAATAGTGTCAACCAAGGCCATTCTGGACAAGAACACCAACCAGTGCAAAGGTAGGACTTTTAAAAAAACTTTTTTTTTTTTTTTTTTGCTTGTTGTGTTTGGCCCGAGTAAAGGATTATGGGTAAACACCTTGCTTGTTGACAGTGTAGTCCTACTGAGGCTGAGCAGGAAGCAGCCAGCCCCTGTCTCTGGGCCCCTCCCCTCCTCTCTCTCTCCTCTCTCTCTTCACCCCTCCTCCCTCCTCCAACTCGTCTTCGATTTCCCGCTTTGTGATATGGAAGACGACTATTTGGAGAGTGTGTTTCTGTAAAAGCTCCATTAGCGTCTGCTCGGTAAATGGTGTGCACATGCAGCAACGACATTAGCGGTTCATTTAGAACTGTTCCTCCACTGCACACACACACACTCACACACACACACATTTACATGCTTGAACATACACAGCCAATTAGAGGGGCTAATCAGCTCCTTTGGATTAGATAAACTTTAATTACTATCATTGTCACACTCAACTTCCCGGCGCCTCGGTGTCTGTGTGTCTCCGTCCACCTGCGCTGTGTCACTCTGCTACGTACGCCTTTTGTCGTAGTATGTTGTTTAAATCAGGGGCAATTTAGTTTTTGTTGATGCAGGAGGGGGAGAGTGGAGCGGCGGAGAGACGAGGGGAGAAAAAAGATTAGTGTGCTTCTTGCCCCGAGGTGTCTGGCAGCTCTGTTTAAGAGCTATTGAAGTTCCATCAATACTTTTAATTGCTTTTTGCGGTTTTCCCCGGCTCTGAAGTGTTGGCCTTTCAAGGTGAAGCCGCCTTCGTTACCCCGCCCCACGCCTTTGTCTCTCCTGCCAGGGCGTCTGTGGGTCAAAACGTCCAGGAAAAAAAAAAAAAACTTTTACCTTTTATACGGCAGGAGAAAAAGACACTTTCTTGTAAGTCCTCGGGGCTTTTTAAGACAAGGCTGGATGTACGTTAGTCAGAGGTCGCAGGATCCAACACGGGGGGAGGGGGGGATTAGAGGGGGGGAGGTTAGTTAGCAGAGCCGCGTAAACCTTATTTTTTTTTTCCCCCCAATTTCTGTGATAGACCGCGGTCCATCACAGCGGCCCCGGGTCTTCAGCTGACCTGAGTTACACACATCAGCCCCAGACCATCCTGCAACACGAGGCCCGGCCCCCGGGGGCAGTGTGGGAGACAATGTTTCCCATAAGTCACTCTGCTGGAATGCAGCGCTCTGTTGAAATGCCAAGAAGTATAATATAAGCAGATGTATTTTATGAATACACGAGGGCTGGAGGACGGTCCGGTTCCATACCACTGAAGAGCTGAGGGCGGGTGACGGGGAGTGGACGTGTGTGGAGGGGAAGGAACAGTTGGTGCAGTAACAATGAAGTACTTGTCAAGTACAAATACTTGTCCCTGAAAAGCTGAGGTACGGTGAATCATAACAAGTTACATCACTTCAGTTTTACACAATAGTTTAACTGCTGTAATGAAGGGACAAAGATGTGTAGTGTGTTTGGACACATGGAGTCGCTTCTCTCTATTGGTCAGTGGTCACATGACATGAACGGACCAGTTCCATTTGACATTAACATTGCAGCACAAAAGCCTGTATGGAGAAAATTACCCTACAGGATGTGGAAGATTTTATTTTAATTTATTAATTAGTATTGATTTTTTATAAATGTAATCAATACTCAATTGATTATGGGTATTG